>NC_140116.1:2175162-2634317 GCF_964237585.1 Gallinula chloropus
GGGTTGGGGGGTGTCCCCCAAATCTTCCCCTGAGGGAATAAAAGATGGGAACAAAAGGGGAACACCAGGATTAACCCCCCCCCCCCAACCTGAATGCCAAGACCTGGACCCAAATGAGCCCCCCCCAAAAAAAGGGAGCTCCCCTCCATCCACCCCCCCCCCCAGCTCCTTTTGGGGGGTGGGTCCGTGCTCCAACACACCCCAAGAGCATCACCCTCCGCTGGCTTTTGGGGTGCAAGGCGGGTGCGTGTGCATGTGGGAACCCCCCCAAAACCCACCCCCCCCCAAATCCGGCCCAGGCACAAGGGCGTCCTGTGTCCGGACGCGCCGTAAATCCGGGCACGGGCTCCTACCCCCCCCCCCCAGACCCCATCCCCTCCCCCGTTATCCCGCCGGAGCGAGCGGCGGCCGGAGCGGCTGGACGAGGCTCCCCCAACACCGCGGCTGCCAAGCGCAACACGCAGCCCACAAAGGGCAGGTTTGTCCCCCAAATCGGGGTTTTTTTCCCCAGTTTTAGGGGGTATTAGACGTTTTTTGGCGTTTTTTCCCATTTTCGGGGTTTTTCCCCCCATTTTAAGCTTTTTTTCCCCCCTAATTTTGGGTGTTTTCCCCCAGTTTTGGAGGGTTTGGGGGTCTTTCTCCCCCCCCCCCCCCCCGATTTTTGGGTTTTTTCCCAGTTTTGGGTTTTTTTCCCCCACTTTTGGGGATTTTTTCTTGGTTTTCTCACTGTTTTTTGGGGGGATTGCCCCGGTTTTGGGGGGGTTTGGGGTTTTTCCCCTCAGTTTGGGGGTTTTGGGTTGCCCCCTCTTTATAGGGTTTTTTTTCCCCATTTTTGGGGTTTCTTTCCCAGTTTTTGGGGGGGTTTGGGGTTTTCCCTCCCCCATCTTTTGTTTTTTTTCCCCCATTTTTTGGGGGGAATCCCACTTTTGGGTTTTTTCCCCCATCTTTTTAGGGGGTTGAGGGGTTTTTTTTATCCCAGTTTTGGATTTTTTTCCCAGTTTGGGGTTCTCCCCCTGCATTTTTGGGGTGGTTTCCCCAGTTTGGTTTTTTTCCCCCAGTTTTTGGGGGGTTTGAGGTTTTTTCCCCAGGTTTTTTTGGGGGGGGGGGGGGGAGGTTTATTGGGGTTTTTTTACATTCAGGTTTTTTTTCCCCAGTTTTGGGGTTTTTTTCCCCATTTTTGGTTTTTTATTCTGGGTTTCAGGGTTTTTTTCCCCAGTTTTAGGGGGTTTTGGGGTGTTTTTCCCCCAGCCACCAGAGATCCAGCACCAAGGAGGGTGGGAGATGCAGCGGTGCTTCAGCACCGGAGGATGGGATGAGGAGGGGGGTGGGATGTGCTGAGGGGGGGTGGGGGGCAGTAGGGGGGTTGGGAGCTTTGGGAAGGGGTGGGATGAGCTCTGGGATGGACAGCACAGGGCACCCACACTCCACCAGTGTCCATAGGGGTGCTGAGCTCCTCCCCAGCACAGCATCACCCACAACATCCCCACAAGGGACCCTCCAAGGGGTGGGTGACCCCACATTGGGGTCCTGCCCTTTGCCCAAGGGGTTGGGGGGCTGCAGAGCCCAAACTGGGTGATTTTCCATGTATTTCCATAGGATTTTTGGGTGGGTGGTGTGCTCCCCCAGTGCTCTGAGCCTTCCTCATCATCACTGAGAGGAAGACTAGGGCTTGGGAAGCCAGTTTCCAGGAGGGAACCCAGGGATGGAGTGGGAATTAGGGGAGGGGGGGATGAGCCCAGCACTGGGTTTGCCCCCTCTTTGAATCCAGCTGCTCCAGGTCAGTCCTGGAGCTGGTGGGAACTGGAGCCAGTGGGACCAGCATGGGGGCCCAGTTTGTTCCACTAAACCCAGGAAAGATGGGGAGAAGGGGGATTTTTTAACTGTTTTAACTCTGGTTTCCCTCTTTTTGGGAAGGGAGGGGGATTCTGGGGGGGGGGAAAGGAGGATGGGGAAGGGTCCCCATGGATGGGGAAGGGAAGAGGGGGGGGAGAAGGGAAGGGAAAGGGGGGAGAATCACTCCCATCTACCCTGGCAACACCCAGACAAACTCCCAATCCCCCCATCTCTCCCCCCATCCCAAATTTAGATGAACCCCCACTAATTCCCCCCCCCCAACCCCATCTCACACACGTGGGGGACCCAGAGAAGACACAACCCCCCCCAGGGGGGGCAGCTGGAAGCATTTTGGGGCTGGCAAACCCTCCTTAGGCTGGTGCAAGGGATGGGAGTGCTGATTTCTAGGCACAGATTTGGGATGAATGGAGCATTGAACCCCTGGGGGGGGGACAGGGGGGACACCCAGGGCCGTGGGTGTTTACAGAAGCCACGTGTCTGTCGGGGAAGGAAGGGGGGAGCTGCCAAAAAGCAGCTTCACTGGGGAAGAGAGGGCATAAAGTCTAGGAATAAGGATACAGGAAAAGAGGGAATAAAAGTCAATATGACCTGAAAATCCCCAGTCTGGAGGATTGGGGGGGGGGACAGGGGGGAGGAGGGTTGTGATTTATTCTATTTATAAGCCAAAAGGGTAAATGCTGAATGCATTTTTGGTGGCCACAGAGGGCTGGGAGCCTGGTTGGGCTCTGGGAGCAGCTCAGGCACAAGGTGTCTTTGTTGGGAGCCAGTTTTTTCCCCTGGATGGTGTTTTTTTTAGGGTGGGTAGGTGGGGGGGGGGGGAATAAGGAGCTCAAGAAAAAAATCAACAGGTCCCTTGTTTTGTTCCTAAGGGGATCTTTTCAACCCCAAATTACTATCCAAATCACCCCCCCCACAAGTGCTGAAACAGCCCCCCCAAGCACCAAAGAGGTTCCCAAATCCCCCCCCACCCCCCAAGAAGAGAAGAAAGGGGGTCAGGGGGGGTTTGGGTGTTGCTTTTACTTCTCCTCAGAGCTTTACTGGCAGTAAAAGATAGAAAAAAGTAATAAACTGAGTCGGTATAAAACACACAGAGGGGAGAGAGGAGGGGGACAGACAGCACAATGCTGGGGGGGGGGGGGAGAGGGGGGGGAAAGGGGGGTGTTTTGTACAAAACTACTGCTTCCAGGTAGAGAAAAAGTCATAAAAAATATCCCTCCTTCTGTGGGGGGGTCAGAAGAGTACAAAAAGTGGCCTTTAGTTCACCCTGGAGGGGGGTTTGAAGGGGTTTTTTGGTGGGGGGTGGGTAGGAGAGGGGTGGGGGATGCTGGTGGGACAGGGGGGGGCTTTGTCCCGTTTGGGAATAAATTAAGGAGAAGGGTGGAAGGGGCAGCACAGCCCCAGGAAGGAATTGGGGAGAGTGGAGGAGCAAAGGGGGGGATGGATCTGAGCATCTTCTCCCCCAAAATAATCAGCCCAAGGGTGGTTTTGGGTGGTGGAGGCTCCTGGGAGCGCAGTGGGGGAGAGGTTTTGGGTTGGAGGAGGGGGTTTTGCCTCTGCTGTGACCTCTGACCTTTATCCCACAGGCAAAACATGTGCAAAATATCCTGGAGAGAGGAGAGGAGAGAGAGATTCATTCCACTCCACTGCTGCTCTCCACCCTGAGGACAAAGGTGGCTCCTGGGAGGAGGCAAAGCCAGAGCAGGGAAAAAGGAAGAAGGGGGAGGGAAAAAAAAAAAGCCCCCAACCCCTGAGAAACAGGGAAAAAAAAAGGAGGGGAAAAAAATCCCCCAACTCCCAAGAAAAGCCCCAGAAAAAGAGAATAATAATAGGGAATATGAATCAAATCCAAGGGGAGAAGCCCCAGCACACAGAGTTGGGGTTACTCTGGGTAAAAAACCATCTGGGAATATATACAATGGGCTGGTGAAGAGGCTCTGGGGGCTTAGTACCTGAATTTGGGGGATTTTAAATCAAAAATAAAGCAGGAGAGCAACTTATTGGGGAAGAAATGGGCCCAAAAAGTGACCCTGCAAGAGCTGTGTCTGATATCAAAGTGATTTTAGGAGATATCCACACCCTGCTCCTCAGCCCTAGTTGGGGATCCAGGGATGCTCAACCTGCCTCTCCCTTTCCCAGTTAAAACCAGCAAGGAAAAAGCAGCAAAAAGGAGGAAAAAAACCCCAAAACCCCCAAACCCACAACCTAAAACTAAAAAAGAAGCTCCTGATCCAGCCAAAGCTGCTCCCCATCCCATATCCTGGAGCCTCAGCACCTGGAATCGCTTGTAAAAAAAGAGGTTGGGGGTATCAAATGAAGACAAAAAGGGGTTCTGAAGTGGGGGGGGGGTTCTGAAGGGACTTCCCAAGGGGGGCTTCTGAAAGGGGGGTGCTTCCAAAGAGGGCTTCCCAAGGGGGGTGCTTCTGGAGGGTGCTGCTTCTGAAGGGTTCTTCCAGAGGGTGCTATTGCATGTTGGTCCGTGGCCAAAGGGTGTTTTCATCCAAAAAACAACCCCCCCTGGGGTGTAGAGTTGGTTTGCTGGGTACCCCCAGGCCTCAGGCAGGTGGGCACCAGCCATGGTGCTGGGTAGATCCGGGCACTTCTCTTGATAAGGGTTCCCCACCCCCCCAAAAAGGGAAGTTGGGGGGGGTTTGGGGAGTGGTGGTGGCATCATAAGAGCTTGCGGTGGAGGATCTCCCAAGCCATTCTCTTCCTGAAGTAGGGCATGTGTTGCTTTGGGGGGGAATGGAGAGAGAGAAAGGGGAAGGAAACAGCCATCAGGGTGGGAAGTGACAGTTCCTGGGATGGGATCAGGGGAATGGGTGGAATCAGTCATTACCAGGATGGGATCTGGGTAATAACATCCCCCTGATGAGGCTAATTAATTAGGAGTCAAAACATCCCCACACATGGGAGTAGCAGTGAAATTCCTTTCCTGGAATTGAGTTATGGCCAGGAATGGGTCCCCAGGAGAGGTGTGGGTGATGCACCCCATGGACTGGGGTGGAAGAGCTGGAATCAGCCATCACCAGGATGAGATCTGGGTAATAACATTCCCCTGATGATGCACTCTAATTAATTAGGAGTCAAAACATTTACACATGTAGGAGCAGCAGCAAAACTCCCTTCCTGGAATTGAGTTATGGCCAGGAATGGGTCCCCAGGAGGGGTGTGGGTGATGCACCCCATGGATTGGGGTGGAAGAGCTGAGGAATAACCATTTACACAGAGCTGCTGCAGTGCTCTGGGTCAGCTCTGCTGCAAGAACCACCCCCCTCCCCAAACCAAACCCTCTGAGGGGGTGGCAAAGGGTGTTTGTGGGTGGGTGGGGAATAATAAATCAGGCTAAGGGGTGTGTGTGTCTGTCTGTCCCTCCCTGAGCAGGAGGTGGGGTGTTACCTGGGTGAAGTTGATGGGTTTGTCTTTGGTGATGCAGTCGGCGTATTTGCAGGCGAACATCCCGCAGTCGCTGCCGTTCATCTGCTGTGGGATCTCCTTGGTTGGGGGGAAAGGAGAAGAAAGAAGGGGTTATTCCCAAAACTGGGATCCAAAGAGCTCACTGCTAAGGATGGGGAGCTCTAGGTGAAGGGTAGGGGGGTGCAGGAGGAGAAAGGGGGGTGGTGAGGGTGAAGAGGAGGACATCCTGCATGGAGAAGCCTCCTTAGAAAGGCTTGGATAGGGATTTGCTGCTCCAGAGCTGAGATTAGTTCACTTTCCACCCTCCCAGAGTCACCAGGAGAAGGTATCCATGGGGAAAACCAGGTGGGAAAAGTAGGGAGGGGGAAAGAAAAGGAGGAAGGATGGATCTCCCCCCCAATCCCCTTCCCCAAATCTCCACAAACCCACCTGGCTCTTCTTACTGAGCAGCGACCAGCCGTTGGTGTCCAACTCTTTCCTCTTCTTGTCCAGACTTTCCTGCTTCAGGTATTGCCTGGAGGAGAGGAGAGAGAAGAGGTCACTTAAGAGGGCCAGCAGGCTCTGTGGCTGTTGGGCTGAGGTGTCTTGTGTTTGAGGAATTAAAGCAGAAAGGAAGCCCAAGATTTTCATCTCAAGATCAGGGAGGGGTGATTAAAAAAAAAGGGGAGGGGGGAAATCTACAAATTGGGGCTTGGAGGGAGCTGAAAGGATCAAGCAGAGCTGGAAAACCTCATCCCAAAACAAGCACCCACCAAGGAGAGCCTGGGAAGCACAAATAAACCCAAGGAGGACAAATCTAAACTCAGAGATGAGGGAAATAACCACCTCAGCTGCTTCAGGGATGCCTCAATGGGCTGATACGGAGCAGAGAGCTGGACTTGAGGGGAGACCAGTGAGCTGAGCCCCAAATCTGATGCCTGAGACACCCCAGAAACTGGGGCCTCATGGAGTTTGAGGGTGTTTCTTAAAGGTGGTGAGGTGTTTAGTTGCCTCAGGGGGTTCAGCTGGCTGGGAGATACCCTGGAACTCCTTCTCCCAGGGTTCCCCTTCCAATCCTACGTGCCAGGGTGGGAGATGGATGGGAAGAGCTTTCCCAGAGAGGGAAGCTAAGGAAGAGGAGCTTGGCTTCCTCAAACAAGGTCCCAAGGATTGAGGGATGGAGGGGAAGCACCCTGGGAAGGGCCACAGTCCTCAAGGAGATGTTTTTCTGGGGATCCAGGTGAGTGGGAAGAGCAAGGAGCCAGCCAAAGAGGGGCTGGGATGTGAAATGCCTCCACAGAACTGGAAAATGAGGGAAGAAATGGGAAGAGGGATGAGGGTCCATCTCTGCTGCCCAAAGAGGCTTCCACCAGTTCAGCCTGAATTACACAGCTGGAAGAACTGAAGAGGGTGGGAACTGGAGAGCTGGGAGGGGGTTTTCCCTCCCTTTGTCTCCTTGGAAACTCTCCCAAGATGGAGTGTGGAGCATCCCAAGGAAGCACCACGCTATTCCCTCTGTGGATAGGAACACCCTGAACCATTCCCATCACTGGGAAGGGAAGAGACATGGACACAAAGGCTGCCTTGAGCCCAAGGAGACAAGGTGATGGGTCCAAGATGCTCTTAATGTCCCCAAAACCCCCCTGCTCTATAGGCAGCTGGTGGCATTAAGTGATGCTCAGCTTGGCAGACCCGAAACCACCAGGAAGAGCCCCACAAACCACCCCCTTCCCACCTGGAATGTCCTCAAATCACCCCTGAGGAGCTCCCTCAGTGTTGTGGCTGCGATGAGGATGTTTGGAGAGGGAAAGAGAAGGGATTAGAGGCTGCTGGCTCCAAGGGAAGGGTCAGGAGAGCATCTGGCACTGAGAGGGGAGGCGGGTTTGGGAGAGGTGCCAGCTCTGGGGTACCCAATCCACAGAGGTTTGGCACCAGGGGAGCTGGGAACGATGTGACCCACACAACAGCCCAGAAGGTGGAAGGTCCAACTCATCCAACTCATCCCCCTGGTGCCTCCTGGAGAGAAAAGGAGTCCCCAAAACACCCAGGAGCTGCTCAACCAAGGGCTCAAAGCAACAGTGGAAGCCACACAGCAGCTTCCAGCCATGGGGACAGCCCCATCCCAGTGACTTTAACCCTAGAAATTGGGGTGCCAGGGAGGGGAGTAGCAGCCCCCTGGGTGCCTATCAGCTCCCAGCCCAGTTTTCCCAGCACGGGGTCCCACCAGCTGCCAGCAACCACTGGGATTCCTTTTGGGAAGCACGCCACTTGGACAAGATGAGATCAGTCAGGGGGGAAATCTAAGGGAAGGATTAAATAAAGCCAAAAAAAAACCCTTTCATGGAATGGGACATGGCTCCAGGTATCCAAAAATAAGAGCTAATGGTGTAGGAAACACCACTGAGCCCCTCCTGGGAAGCACAGAGCCCCTCCTGGGAAGCAGGATGCCCCATCCCAGGAGCCTGAGCAACTTTTTAGGAGGAGAACACAAGGAAACACCTCAACTTCCAATCCCAGGAGAGTTTTGGGGAGCAGAATGTAACCCATGAACTCCTTCAGGGCACCTCAAGGTCCAGGATGCCCCATCCAAGACTTTTCCTCTCTGTTTCCTAAACCTGAGAGCAGATTTGTGTCCTTTCTGGACTAAAAACCCCATCAAATCATCAAAACCCACCCAGAAGCTCCTAAATCTGTGGTCCCCACTCGCTCCTACACCCATGGTCCCCCCTGCTTGCTCCTAGCTGGGCTGCCAGCCCCTCTGTTCCACCAGTTACCTTCCCTGTGCCTCAGTATCCCTCCTCTGGGCTAAGGGTTTGAGACTCACCACACTTTTAGGAAGCTCTAAAGATTGAAAGCATGAAAGGGTCACTAACCATGAATAGGACCTCCGTCCCTTCTTCCAGGTGTGATCCTCCCACTGCATTCAACCAATAAAAGCCTCCTAAAAGGAAACAAGAGGGAAAAGGATTAGGGCCAAGGGAAGCTGATTCCTCAATCCCAGACCCCCCTAAATGAAGCAGGGGGCAGGACTCCTGAGTCCCCCTCTCACCTCCTGGGTGCTACACCTCATCAGAGATCCATTCTCCTGTTGTTTCCCCCCCACCCAGAATCACATATTTGGGCAGAAAGGGGCTGATCCCAACTGGATCAGCTCTGCCCAGTGAAGAGATGCTGCTCCAGAGCCACTTCCCAAGAGTTTTCTGCTTCCCCTTTCCCATTTTGAGCAAGGCCATGGAATGGGGTGAAGGAGGGAAGCAGGAATGGGATAGAAAGGGGAAAGTGGCTCTTTTTCCAGTTAATTAAAGGAACCAGGAGCAGGAGGATGGTGAGAAGCACCTGAACTGGAAAACAAAAGGTGCTAAACAGACTGGAAATGGCATGTGTCTGGTGTTCATCATTATCCACATTCCTGGGCTGAATGAGTGACACCTCCTGGCAAGGAGACTCCCAGGGAGCAGATTCCCAGGGATCAGATTCCCAAGGTGGGGGTCAGAATGAAGCAGAGACAAGAAACAGAAACAAAGATCAACCCAGGGTCAACGTGGGAGTGACAAGAGGCTGGTGGCTGCATCAGGCCCTAAGTGGCCAGGGCCTTGGAGAAGAGGAAGGGGGGGGCTTTCCACCCCCTTTTTACCCATGCTTTGTTTGAGAGAGGCTTCCAAACATGGGAAAACAACTCTGGATCTGTTCTGCTACAAGAGGGGGCTGCCCCAATGTGATAAACAAATCCTTTGTGGGCTCAAACTGCAGAGGAGAACAGGGATTCACCCAGCTCTGGGTGATAATTCTGGCCCTAATTTGGTAGCAAAGGGATTCATCCAGAATCTCCTGAGAACCACAGAGCTGATCTGTGCCACAGGTGGGAAAAACTCCCCCTGGGAGGAAGGAGATGCTGTTTCTTCTCACCACAAAGGGAGGGATCCCAATCCCTGAAGGTCTGAGAAACTCTTTCCCTCCTCAAGATGACTCTAAGAGTGGTTAAAGCCTGATGTCCATAGGAGAACGAGCCTGGAACTCATCCCTAGGGATGGAGAGAACACCAGCCTCATCCCACAGAGCTTCTGGGAGGAGGAGAAACCCCAGGAAATCAGCACCAGGCTGGGTGGGATAAGCCAGGTGTGAAAACCAGGATGCTCCTCCAAATCCTGACCCAGAAAGGGACCATCCCCACAGAAGGGTCCGAGAGAGATGAGGAACCTGTTTGGTTTCCACCAGGCACGGCTGTTACTCACAACAGGATCCTGCAGGCTTCACTGTTCAGCCCCCCCATGGAGTCATAGTAGGTGATGGTTTTTTTCCTGAAGTCCACAACCTGTGAGGAGAGAGGCTGGTTAATCAACACACAACACCAGGAGCTCCTGGGATGCAACGCTTGGGGTGCACCCAGAACTCAGCTTAGACAGTTTGAGGAGCACAGAAGGATTTTGGGGGGGTGTCTAACACCCTCTGCACAGCCCTCCCTCCCCAAATCCCCTCCCTGAGGGGTTTTTGGAGGGGATTCTGCCCCTCATTTTCACACCAGCATGGCTCCTCTGGGTGGTTTAACCAGCCCTACGAGGTGGTTGGAGCTCAAAGCTCAAAAACCCTGCGTGATCCAGAGCCAAGGGACAGAACAACCCCCTGGGGACAGGAGGGAGAGAAAGCAGAGCACATTATCTGTCATCTACACCTCTCCCAAACCAGGCTCTAAAGAAGACTTTGTGGGAACACAGAAAGGAGAGCTTTCTCCAGAGAATAAGCTATCTCAACACAACCTTGGCACCAGCCTTGTTTTCCTCCCAAGGTCAGACACACACCCTGAAGCTCTCTACTATCTCTTTCTTCCCTCCAGCCTTTGATTTTTACCCTAGACAATTTTTCCAACGCATCCCTCCTCCCAAATAACCCCAGGAGCTGAAAAGATGTGGTGTTTTAGCTTGAGCCAACAAGTTTTTAGGCCAAACACACTCACTGCCAGGCACCAGTGCACCCCTAGATGAATAGGCACCAGGAGGAGATCCACAGAGAAGATATCCACTTTCTTAGTCCAACGTTTCACTGCCTGGTAACCTGCTGTTTTTAATTTGGTGAAGAAGAAGGTGTTGAAGGCATGAACTGCTGGTAAACCTTTCTCTTTGCTTCGTTCCATCAGTAAATTCATGTAGAAATTAATGATCTGGGGAAGGAAAGAGGGTGGGTGTTTCTGCATAAGGGGTTTTGTCCCCAGGGGGAGCTGGTTTTGCTTCCAAACTGTCCCTCTGAGGACTCAAAAAGTCACTGGGGTGGATTTTCAACAGCCCAAATGCCTCTTCAAACCAAGCACCCAAAGAGCCCTCCCCAAAAGCACAGCCCCCAAACCTCAGCCCCCAAAAGAGCCCCCCAAAAAGCCCCTCCCCGACCCCCAGCCCCCAAGAGAGCCCCTCCCCCCAAACCCCAGCCCCCCAAAAACCCCCTCCAACCCCCAGCCCTTAAGCCTCCAAACCCACCCCAAACCCCTTCAAACTCCAGAAAGGTTGAGGAGCAGCCTCCTGTGATGTTTTTGGTTGCCCCCCCCTCCCAGCCCTGCCCACTCCCACTCCTCCCAACACCCCTATTCCTCCCAGCACCCACCTTGCACCCACAATCATCCCCCATTTCTTTCGGGGTTTGGTCACTTTGGTCTCTTGAATCTGCTCTCTTATTGCCCCCAAACCACCCCCACCCCCAATTTTAGGTGCCCGAGGGGGGGTTCCTCACCTCATCATTGAGCCAGTTGAGGTTGTTGAGGGTCTGGATGTCCTTGCGGGTGATGGTTAACCGGAACGCTTCGCTCAGGACCTCATCCTGGTTCCCACCTCGGAACACGTTCTTTATCTCCTTCTCCATCTCCTGCAGGAAGGAGATAGAGAGGGTTGGGAGAGGTCCTGCTATTCCCAAAACCTGGAGTCAATCCCAGGTTTGGTCTTTGAGGGGGGAAAGGGAACAGGTCTCCATCTCCACACGTGGATTTGGGGAGTCGCACCTCTCTCTAGCAATGACCTGGATGAAGGGATGGGATGTTCCCTCAGGAAGTTTGGGGGTGACACTGAGCTGGGAGGAGGTGTGGATCTGCCTGAGGGTGGGGAGGGACTTCAGAGGGGTCTGGACAGGCTGGATCCACAGGATGAGGCCAGTGGGATGAGGTTTAACAAGGCCAAGGGCAGAGTGCTGCACATGGGACTCAAACAACCCCCAGCAGCTACAGGCTGGGGGAGACTGGCTGGAGAAGAACCTGGGGGTGTTGGGTGACTGACCATGAGCCAGCAGTGTGGCCAGATGGTCAGGAAGGCCAAGGGCATCCTGGCTTGTGTCAGCCCCAGCGTAGCCAGTAGGGCTGGGGAGGGGATTGTGCCCCTGGACTGGGCACTGGGGAGGCTGCACCCCGAGTGCTGGGTCCAGTTCTGGGCTCCTCACCATCAGAAGGACATTGGGGTGCTGGAGCGAGTGCAGAGAAGGGCAACCAGGCTGGGGAAGGGGCTGGAGGGTGAATCCTCTGAGGAGCAGCTGGGGGTGTTGAGCCTGAAGAAGAGGAGGCTGAGGGGAGCCCTTCTCCCCACCTCCCCTGCCCTGCCAGGAGGGTGCAGAGAGGTGGGCGATGGTCTCTGCAGCCAGGGGACAGGAGATGGGACAAGGGGCAATGGGCTCAAGCTGCCCCAGGGCAGGGGCAGAGCAGATGGGAGGGGAAAGTTCTTCCCTGGAAGAGTTGTGGGGCTGTGGAACACGGGCCTGGAGCAGGAGCAGGGCTGAGTTCCCCTGGGTGTGTTTAACAGATGGGTAGGTGAGGTGCTCAGGGATCTGTTTTAGCTCAGGAGGGGATTGGTTGGACTTGATGATCCTCAAGGTCTTTTCCAACCTGGTGACTCTGCGATTCCCCTGATCTCTTCCCACCCCCCAGTCTGTCTACTCCAGATCCAGCTCTACCTCAGTGATTTCAGGGAACTCCTCTTCCCCATCAGCTGCTTTGGTGTCCTCCTTCTCTTCAGGGACCACAGTGACAGGGATCTCCTTCTCAAGGGGGACACGGAGGTTGAGATCCACCAGATCCTGCACCGAGTGCTCCTGCTCCTGCAGCCGCTGGAGGGAGGGGAGACACCTTCAGATTAGGGGGGGAATTGGGGACACAGAGGGGGAACACCCACCTTGATCATGACCCTACCAAGCCCCCTGCTAAGGGAAGGGGGGAAAAATGATGCCAAACCCCAAAGAAATTGGGTTTTCAGGGTTTCCCCCTCCTTGTTTTTCCCTTCCCAGTTTTGATTTCATCCCAAACCCCAAAGAAATGGAGTTTTGAAGGTTCCCCCCTCATTTTCCCCTTCCCAATTTTATTCACACCCCAAACAATGATACCAAATCCCAAAGAAATTGAGTTTGGGGGGGTTCCCCATTGTTTTCACCTTCCCAATTTCATTTTCACCCCAAATCCCCCAAAATTTGAGTTTTTTGGGGGGGTTCCCACCTGGTTTTTCCCTTCCCAATTCCACTTTCATCCCAAATCCCAAAGAAATTGAGTTTTAGGGGGGTTTTCCCCATTGTTTTCACCTTCCCAATTCCATTTTCATCCCCAAAAATGATGCCAACCCCCCAAAAACCTGAGTTTTGTGGGGTTTCCCCCCTTTCATTTTTCCCTTCCCGGTTTCATTCCCAGCCCCCAGGCTCCCAAGCACCAGTGTTTTGGGGGAAAAGCCTGGCTGTCTGTCCTACCTGGCTCTGCAGCTGTAAGGCCAGTGCCTTCTGCTCCTCGATTTGCCTCCACCTCTCCCGAGCTCGGGAGTCGTAGACACTGGTGCTGGAACATCAGGAGAGTTTATACAGAGAAATCAAGAGTTTGATCCAGGAATGTTCCAGAAAGGGAGGGAAATAGAGGAAATAACCCCAGGTACTCACAGTTCTTTGATCCACAGCTCTGCTTGGAAGAAGGGGGGGCTGGAAAGGGGGGGAGAGAGGAGAGGTGTGGGTGGGCTCCTTCGCATGGAGGGGAAGCAATGCCTGTTTCCTCCCCACTTTCCCCTTCCCCACCTTCCCCCTTCCCTCCCCAGCATTTAAATACAAGCCAAGAAGCCCACCCCTCCTCCCAGACCCCGTTTCTCCAGCCCCTCACCTTGGAGCTGGGGTTCTGGAATCTTTAACCTTGAGTAAAATGACAGAATCTGACCCTGGAAAAAAGAGTTAAGAGCTCATGGAACATCATCACCCTCAGGATTCCTCACACAGGAGCCCAAATCCCAGCAGGGAGGGGGAAAAAAGGGGTGACCTACACATTTATGGGGGTTCCTGGGGTTGGGGGATTCATTCAGGGGTTATTTTTGGGTTGGTTTTGGGCTGTTTGACGTTTTTTTACCTTCAGACTTCAGGTTGGATGCTGGTAGGTTTTCATGCTGATGCTGGGCTGTGGAGTTACTGGACTCAAAGAGGTTGGAGGGGTAACTGGGAGCAGGATAGAGAGGAGGTTTATGGGATGGCTGCTCCTGTGCTCTGAGAACACTGGTTGCTGGCCTGGCTGGTGTGAGATTTGGAGCTTCAAACAGTGTTGAGTTCTTGCTGGGAGGTTCTTTCACTAAGGGTTTGGTGGAGTTGGAACATCTGGAGCTGGAGAAGAACCAGAATGGGAGTTGCCAAGGAGAAGACAGGATGCTGTGGGGTGAGGAGAAGCGTTTCACATACTCACAGGTGGAAGGGGAAGAGTGAAGAGGGTTTGGAGGAGGAGAATTGTTTCCCTGTCACCATCTGAAGCAGCTGCCGGTAGATCTCCCGCTCCTCCTCCCGAACGGTCTGCAGGGAAACCAGCAGGTGGGGACACCCCAAATCCCACAGGGGACACCCCAAATCCCACAGGGGACACCCCAAATCCCACAGGGGACACAATCACAGGGGGTGGAAGGGGCCTCCAGAGCCCATCATGTCCAACCCCCCTGCCAAAGCAGCTCCCCAGGACAGGTTGGTGTCCAGATGGGGTGGAATCTCTCCAGAGAAGGAGACTCCACACCCCCTGGGCAGCCTGTCCCAGGGCTCCCTCACCCTCACTGGGGAAAAGTTCTTCCCCAGGTTGGGGGGAACTCCCTGTGCTCCAACTTGAGCCCATCACCCCTTGTCCTGTCCCCACAGACACTGAGCAGAGGCTGCCCATGGCCCCCTGTGTCCCACCCTTCAGCTCTTGATCCCCAGTGATCAGATCCCCTCTCAGTCTCTCCTCCCCAGGCTGAACAGCCCCAGGTCCCTCAGCCTTTCCTCCCAGGGGAGATGCTCCAGCCCCTTCAGCATCTCCCTGTCCCTCCTCTGGACTCTCTCCAGGAGATCCCTGTCCCTTTGATCCCAAGGAGCCCAGACCTGGACACAACACTCCAGTGGGGCCTGAGCAGGGCAGAGCAGAGGGGGAGGATCCCCTCCTGTCACCTGCTGCCCACACTCCTCCTGATGCCCCCAGGATCCCCTTGTCTCTCTCAGCCCCCAGGGCACACTGCTGGCTCGTGGCCACCCTGTCACCCCCCAGCACCCCCAGGTCCTTCTCCTCAGAGCTCCTCCCCAGCAGCTCCCCCCAGCCTGTCCTGATTCCAGCAGTTCTTCCCTCCCAGGGGCAGGACTCTCCACTTGCTGTTGTTGAACCTCATCTGGTCTCTCCCTGCCCAGGTCTCTCTGGATGGCAGAGGAGTGTCCTGTGTGTCACCCACTCCTCCCAGCTTTGGATCATGCACTTGCTGAGGGTGGAAACACCCCACCCATGGAGCTGCTGTGTGTGAAACAAGAGATTTTATGGGGGCAGGAGCATCCTGGGGGGTGATTGTCTTGAGTTCCACCATCAACCTGAGCCCATCCAAAGCCTGGACATGAGGTGGGGGCAGCTTCTCCCCATTGGGTGCAAACCCAGCACAAGAGAGTTGGTTAGAGGCACCCAGGAGAGATCCCCTTCAGCAATAACCCCTCATTAAACCATCTCCCAAGCTCATTAATTACCTCCTCAGCTGTGCTGATGAACCTCCGAGGGGTCTTCTTGGGGCTGAGCAAGCTGCTGCGGCGACAGGGGCCGCTCCAGGAGGGGCTCTGAGCTGGTTTGCTGGGAAAAGCTGACACATGACAGTGGTGGTTGGATTTTCCAAGGAAAATATTGGATGTCCCACTGTGGAGAGAGAAAGAAAAGGTTTTGATTTCCCTTTCAGCTTCTTTTTGATGCTTAAACTCACCCTTCTTCATCCCCAAACTCAGCTGAGAGGCTGGGTACCCGATTCTGATCCACCTCAGAGCTGAAGATTTCAGGTTTTCCCCCAAATTTGGGGGTTTTTCCTAAAGTTTGAGGAGAAAGCAGGTGTCCCTACAGCCTGGTTACCCAAAGAGATGCCACAAGGTGGCACTGTGAGGGAGCCAGAGCCTGGAAAAGAAACCCAGGTCAGAGCCTTTCCCCAGCAGATCCAGCTCCTGCTCCCACCCACACCCCAGGACAGGGAGGAACCTCAGGAGAGGGAGATCCCAGGGCCTGGATTTGGGTTCTCTCTCCACACAAGCAGACACCCTTCCCTTCCCCACGCCCAGCCCCACCTCACAGCCCTTTACAGCACAGCAGGATCTAGAAGATGGGTTCCCCCACCCTGTTTCCCACCCAAAAGCCACACTCAGGGCCCCCAGCTTTGCCCCAGGGGGGGTTATGAAGATCAAAAGGCACCTACAGACCCATATTCCCACCCTGTGCTGATCCCAGAGCTGCCAAAAAGGCCCCTCCCCAAAAAACAGCCCCAAAACAGCCCCCCCAGCCCCCAAATAAACAGCCCCAAAAAGACCCCTCCCAAACCCCGGCCCCCAAAAACGAGCCCCTCCCCAAGCCCCGGCCCCCCAAAACCCAGCCCCCTCCCCAAGCCCCAGTCCCCAAAACCAGCCCCCTCCCAAGCCCCAGCCCCCTCCCCAAGCCCCGGCCCCAAAAAACCAAGCCCCTCCCAAACCCCAGCCCCCCCAAAAAAGCCCCCTCCCCAAAAACAAGCCCCCCTAAACCCCAGCCCCCCCCAAAAAGCCCCCTCCCCAAAAACAAGCCCCCCTAAACCCCAGCCCCCCAAAAAGCCCCCTCCCCAAAAACAAGCCCCCCTAAACCCCAGCCCCCCAAAAAGCCCCCTCCCCAAAAACAAGCCCCCTCAAACCCCAGCCCCCCAAAAAGCCCCCTCCCCAAAAACAAGCCCTCCCAAACCCCAGCCCCAAACAAACAGCCCCTCCCCAAGGCCCAGCCCCAAAAAAGCCCCCTCCCAAAAAACCAGCCCCCCAAACCCCAGCCCCCCCAAATGCCCCCTCCAAACCTCAGCCCCCAAAAAAGCCCCCTCCCAAAAAACAAGCCCCCCCAAACCCCAGCCCTCCCCCAAAAACAAGCCCCCCCCCCCCAAACCCCAGCCCCAAATAAATAGCCCCTCCCCAAGCCCCAGCCCCAAAAAACCATCCCCTCCCAAACCCCAGCCCCCAAACAAGGCCCCCTCCCCAAAACCAAGCCCCCCCAAACCCCAGCCCCAAAAAGCCTCCCCCCAACCCCCAATCCCCCCCAGCTATCCCAGGAGAGGCCAGAAGCTGGATGTACCTGGGGGTTTTCCGAGCCTCCAGGTAGGACCCTCGGCTGAGCCGCGGCTTCTGCGCCGAGGAGCCCAGGAGGGGAGGAGGAGGAAGAAGAGGAGGAAGAAGAGGAGCCAACCCCCTCCACTGCCCGTTGGCACCGGGGCCGAAGGCTCGAGGTTCTCCTGCTGCCTGGTAGCTCTCAGAGCAGGGGGTTTCTGTGGGGAAGAGAGGGGAAAGGAAAGATGGTAGGGGATAAAAAGGGGAGAAACCAACCCAAATCCAACACTCAGGTGGGAAACATCTTACCTGGGGTGTAGTTGAGGGCACAGGAGGAGTTGCCAGCAGGACAGGAGAAGGTGCTGAGCTTGGGGGGTAAGAACTGGGGAAAGCAGCAGGGGTTTGTCAGGAGGTTTACTAGAGGTTGGGTCCCAGATCCTCCCTAATCATGTCATTAGTAAATTAGTGAGTACTGGAGGGGGAGGGGTCTGGCAGCACAGGTAAAGAATCACCCCCCTGGCCCCTCCACCCTCCTATGCTGAGGGGAAAGGAACCAGTAGTGGGTGTTATGGGACAGGGTTTGGGGGGGTGAGAGACCCTGCCCCCAGGGAGAGACCCTGCCCCCAGGGAGAGACCCATGGGGGGGAAGAGAAGGGCTTGGGGGGGTGAGAGACCCTGTCCTAGGGAGACCCATGGGGGGGGAAGAGAAGGGCTTGGGGGGGTGAGAGACCCTGTCCCAGGGAGACCCATGGTGGGGGGTGAGAGACCCTGTCCCCAGGGAGACCCATGGGGGGGAAGAGAAAGGATTGGGGGGGGTGAGAGACCCTGTCCCCAGGGAGACCCATGGGAGGGGGAGAAGACAAGGGATTGGGGGGCGAGAGACCCTTCCCCTAGGGAGACACATGGAGGGGAAGAGAAGGGATTGGGGGGGTGAGAGACCCTTCCCCTAGGGAGACACATGGAGGGGAAGAGAAGGGCTTGGGGGGGTGAGAGACCCTGTCCCAGGGAGACCCATGGAGGGGGGAAGAGAAGGGATTGGGGGGGTGAGAGACCCTGTCCCAGGGAGACCCAAGGGGTGGGGGTGGGAGGGGTGTGATGAGAGGCCCTGTACCCAGGGAGACCCCCCGGTAGGGGGAAGAGAAGGGCTCAGGGGGGATGAGAGACCCTGTCCCTGGGGAGCCCCATGGAAGGGGGTGGGGGGGGGGGTAATGAGAGACCCTGTCCCTGGGGAGCCCCATGGAAGGGGGAGAGGGGTAAAGAAGGGCTCAGGGGGGAAGGGAGACCCTGCCCCTGGGGAGACCCATGGAGGGGGCAGAAGGACTCAGGGTGGGGGATGAGAGACCCTACCCCCAGGGAGACCCATGGAAGGAGGAAGAGAAGGGCTTGGGGGGGGTGAGAGACCCTGCCCCAGGGAGACCCACAGGATAGGGGTCGAGAGAAGCTACCAGTCCCCAAACCCACATAGTTGTCCCCCCGGGGCAGGGGCAAAGGGGACACGGAGGGGGAGGGGGGGGCGGTGTCACCGGCTGCCCCGAGGGACCCGCGGAGGAGCGCGAAGCGGCGCCCCCACCTCTCCGTCCGGCTGGGAGAGCGGATCCCGCAGCCCGTGCGAGGGCAGCGCCAAGGCCTTGAACGCGGAGCCGCGGTTGAGCCGCGCCGCCTCCCGGGCCTCCATCCTCATGGGCTCCGCGGCCGCATCCGAGGCTGAAGAGACACCGCGGAGCCCCGCCGGGGCCGGGAGGGTCCCGAAGGGGGTTGAGGGCAGGGGTTCGTGGGGGGGGTTGGGGGTCTGTCCGGCTCCGAGGGCGAGCGGTCGGTCGCAGGCAGCTCTGAGAACGGAGGGAGCGGGGAGAGGGTGAGGGAGCGCGGCGGCCCCGCCAGGCCCGGCCCGGCCCCGAGGCAGGAGCGGCACCGGCTGAGGCGGCCCCGCCAGGCCCGGCCCCGGCCCTGAGGCGGGAGCGGCACCGGCTGAGGCGGCCCCACCAGGCCCGGCCCTGAGGCGGGAGCGACCCCGGCCCCGAGGCGGCCCCGCCAGGCCCCGGCCCCGGCCCCGGCCCTGAGGCGGGAGCGGCACCGGCCGAGGCGGCCCCGCCAGGCCCGGCCCTGAGGCGGGAGCGGCACCGGCCCCGAGGCGGCCCCGCCAGGCCCGGCCCCGGCCCTGAGGCGGGAGCGGCACCGGCTGTGGCGGCCCCCGGAGCCGCCAGCCCGGCCCCAGCCCCAGACCCCCCCCTCCCCGGTCCCGCGGCCCTACCGGAAGCGGAAGATGCGGCGACAGAGCGCGCTCGGCGGCAGCGGCGGCCGGTAGCGAGGCGGGAGCGGAACCGGAAATAGAGGCCGGGGCGCCTCCGCCGGAAGAGGAGGGAGGCGGGAGGGCGGCAGGGGAAGGGCGCTCTGGCCGTGTGTGGCGGGAAGGAAAGGAGAGGAGAGGAGAGAGGAGGGAGCCCCCTGGCGGCGCGGCGGGTTTCTGGGCAGAAAGTGCTACAGAGAGAGAGTGAAACCTCATTAAACGACACTAATTAAAAGCAGCAACAATGCCAGACAAACCCCAGGTGCTGCCTTCAGTTCCAAACATGCCCAAGGTCCAGCAAGGGCTCCCAGACCCCAGGAGCCAGGACTGACAGGCAGGGCTGGCCGGACACCCCCCGGGCAGCCAACTCCATCCAGGCTGCCCCAGAGAATCCCAGAACCCCAGCCTGGGCTGGGCTGGGAGGGACCCCAAGGGTCCCAGAGCTCCAACCCCCTGCCACAGGCAGGGACACCAACCTCCAGGCCTGGAGCTACACAAGGTTGCCCAGGGCCCCAGCCAACCTGGCCTTGAACACCCCCAGGGATGGATGGGGCACCCACCCCCTCTCTGGGCAGCCCCTTCCAGCCCCTCACCACTCTCTCTGCACAGAACTTCCCCCCAATCTCTCCTCTCACCCTTCCCTCCTCCAGCTTCACCCCATCCCCTTGTCCTGCCAGTCTCTGCCCTTTAACAAGCCCATTCCCCTCCTGTTCCTGGGGTCCCTTCAGGGACTGGGGGGCTGCAGTGAGGTCCCCCCACAGCCTTCTCTTCTCCAGGCTGACCCAGCCCAGCTCCCTCAGCCTCTCTCCACAGGGGAGCTGCTCCAGCCCTCTGAGCATCCTCATGGCTCCTCTGACCCCTCTCCAACAGTCCCACATCTTTCTTGTATTGGGGGCCCCAGCTCTGGACACAGGACTCCAGATGGGGCCTCCCGAGGACAGAGCAGAGAGGGACAATCCCCTCCCTGTCCCTGCTGCCACCCTTCTGCTGATGGAGCCCAGGACCCCATCACCCTCTGAGCTGCAAGAGCCACTGCTGGCTCATGTCAAGCTTCTCATCCACCACAATCCCCAGGTCCTTCTCCTCAGGGCTGCTCTCCAGGAGCTCTTCTCCCAGCCTGTATCCATGTCTGGGATTCTCCTGGCCCAAGGGCAACACCTGACCCTTGGCAGTGTTGAACCTCATCAGGTTCCCCCAGGCCCATCTTTCCAGCCTGTCAAGATCCCTCTGGATGGCTCCTGTCCTTCTGGGGTGTCGATCACCCCACTCAGCTGGGTGTCACCCCCAGACTTGCTGAGGATGCACTCAATTCCATCACCCATGTCATTGATAAGGATGTTCAAGAGCACCGGTCCCCAGACAGACCCCTGGGGGACCCCGCTTGTCATACACCCATTGACCACCACCCTTTGGCTATGGAGAATCTCCCTCCCCACGTCCCCTCAAAGACCCCCCACCCCAAAACCACCCCCATCCCAAAGCTCCACCTCCAGGGTCCCTCAGCACCGGGTCCCCCCCGACCTTCCCAAGCAGGTTGAGCTTCTGCTCCATGTTTCCCTGCTGGATGCTGCTGAGGATGATGCTGTGGGTGTGGGACCGGTGCTCGTTCATGGGTGTTGCCCCGAGGACCCCCACCCACCCCAGGGGTGTGGGTGGTACCCAGGGATGGAGGTGACAACCTAAGGGCCAAGTGGTACCCAGAGATGCCGGGTGGTATGCAGGGATGCAGGATGCTGATCAGAGATGCTGGGTGGTACTCAGGGATGTTGGATGCTGATCAGAGATGCCAGGTGGTACCCAGGGATGCAGGATGCTGATCAGAGATGCTGGGTGGTACCCAGGGATGCTGGATGCTGATCAGGATGCTGGGTGGTACCCAGGGATGAAGGTGACAACCTAAGGGCCAAGTACCCTGGGTGGTACCCAGGGATGCCGGGTGGTACCCAGGGATGCCAGGTGGTACCCAGGGATGCAGGATGCTGCCCGGGGATGCAGGATGCGGGAGGAAGGGCAGCGCCAGGCAGCACACCTGTGGTGTGTCCCTGTCCCTCACCCGGGACCGGGGGGGAGGACACAATGTGGGGTTGGGGGCTGTTGGCACAGGCCCAGCCCCTCCCTCCCTCCCTCCCCTTGCACTCACCTCCCCTGTCCCCCCCCCCACCCAGGAACCCACCAGCCTGACGTAGGAACCCCCAGCGCTGAGACCGGACACACTCGTGTCTTTAGTGACTCTGCCCAGCCCGGTGGGGTCCAGGTGGGCGCAGGGACGTGGCCCTGCCCATGGGCACCCTCTAGACCCCCCCTCCCCGTGTCCCTCCCTCCTCTGTGCCTCCCACCCCCCCGCAGCCCCCCCCCAGCGCTGAGACCGGACACACTCGTGTCTTTAGTGACTCTGCCCAGCCCGGTGGGGGGGGTTTCCAGGTGGGCGCAGGGACGTGGCCCTGCCCATGGGCACCCTCTAGACCCCCCCCTCCCCGTGTCCTTCCCTCCTCTGTCCCTCCCCCCCCCCCTGCAGCCCCCCCAGCGCTGAGACCGGACACACTCGTGTCTTTAGTGACTCTGCCCAGCCCGGTGGGGGGGGTTTCCAGGTGGGCGCAGGGACGTGGCCCTGCCCATGGGCACCCTCTAGACCCCCCCCTCCCCGTGTCCCTCCCTCCTCTGTCCCTCCCCCCCCCGCCCCCCCGCAGGCCCCGCCCTCACGCGCTGCTCTCGCGAGACGGGCCCCGCGAGCCGCGGCGACCCCCCCGTTACCGGCTCCCCCCCCCCGTTACCGTCCCCCCCCCACCCCGTTACCGGCCCCCCAGCCATGGCCGACCCCAAATACGCCGACCTGCCCGGCATCGTGAGTGCGGGATCGGCCCCGGGAGGGCCGGGGGGACCCCGGGAGGGTCTGGGGGGTCTGGGCGGGGGGGGGGAAGGGGATCTGGGGAGGGCAGGGGGGTGTCTGCCGGGATTTAGGGTGTCTGAAGACATGGGGGGGGGCTCAGGGGGATCAAGGGGGCGTCTGAGGGGGTCGGGGGGATGCTCGGGGGTTGGGGGGGCTGGGGGGGGTGTCTGAGGATGCTGGGGGTGGGAATGGGGTGCTTGGGGGGGTGGGGGGGCGGAATGGGGCGGGGGGTGGGAGTACCGGGTGAATGGGGGGGGCACAGTGGAGATTGGGGGTGTCGGGGGCAGTGAGTGGGGTGTTTGGGGACATGGGGGGGGTGGCTGGAAGGGATGGGGAGGCCTGTGGGGAGATGGGGTGTGGGGGGGCTGAGGTGGTGTGTGGTGTGGGTGGGGCTGGGGGGGGTGAATATGGTGGGGGGGGGCACAGTAGGGATTGGGGGTGTCGGGGGCAGCGAGTGGAGTGTTTGGGGACATGGGGGGGCGGCTGGAAGGGGTGTGGAGGCCTGTGGGGAGATGGGGTGTGGGGGGCTGAGGTGGTGTGTGGTGTGGGTGGGGATGGGTGGGGGGGGCTCCTAAATCCCTGAGGAGATCTGGGGGTTCACCACACCCCTTCACCCCCCCCCCAACCCACCCCCCCCAGGCCCGGAATGAACCCGACGTCTACGAGACCAGCGACGTGCCCGAGGACGACCAGGCCGAGTTCGAGGCGGTGAGGCCTCGCCGGGGCCCTGCCGTGGGGAGGGGGCGAGCCTGAGTGCCGAGCCCCCCCCCACATCCCATCCCATCCCATCCCATCCCATCCCATCCCATCCCCACCCCACCCCACCCCATCCCATCCCATCCCATCCCATCCCATCCCATCCCCACCCCACCCTACCCCATCCCATCCCATCCCATCCCACCCCATCCCATCCCATCCCATCCCATCCCATCCCATCCCATCCCATCCTACCCCATCCTACCCCATCCTACCCCATCCCATCCCCATCCCATCCCACCCCATCCCACCCCATCCCATCCCATCCCATCCCATCCCATCCCATCCCCATCCCACCCCATCCCATCCCACCCCGTCCCACCCCATCCCCATCCCATCCCATCCCCATCCCACCCCATCCCATCCCATCCCATCCCCATCCCATCCAATCCCATCCCATCCCATCCCCATTCCATCCCATCCCATCCCCATCCCATCCCATCCCATCCCCATTCCATCCCCATCCCATCCCATCCCATCCCATCCCATCCTACCCCATCCTACCCCATCCTACCCCATCCCATCCCCATCCCATCCCACCCCATCCCACCCCATCCCATCCCATCCCATCCCATCCCATCCCATCCCATCCCATCCCATCCCCATCCCACCCCATCCCATCCCACCCCGTCCCACCCCATCCCCATCCCATCCCATCCCCATCCCACCCCATCCCATCCCATCCCATCCCCATCCCATCCAATCCCATCCCATCCCATCCCCATTCCATCCCATCCCATCCCCATCCCATCCCATCCCATCCCCATTCCATCCCCATCCCATCCCATCCCATCCCATCCCATCCCACCCCATCCCATCCCATCCCACCCCATCCCCATCCCATCCCACCCCATCCCCATCCCATCCCATCCCATCCCCATCCCATCCCATCCCATCCCATCCCATCCCATCCCATCCCACCCCACCCCATCCCACCCCATCCCATCCCACAGCCCCCCAGCTCCGCGCCGGTGCAGTGCCATGTCCCACCCCGCCATGGCGACGTGTCCCAGCATCATCCCCATAAACCAGCTCCTGCTGCTGTTTTGGGGGGGGGTCTCACAGAGACCCCCGTGCTGGCGCCCGTTGGCACCAGGCCACAGCCATTGCCGGTGGGGCTGTGGCCGGTGGCTGTGACACGGGGTGACACGGGGTGGGGGGGTGGGGGGCCCTGTCCTCGCCCCACGGTGACACCAGGAGCTGGTGGGTGCTGGTGGATCGTGGCCCATATGGCTGCTCGGTGAGGGGAGGCCTGGCTTCTTCCCACAGTCCCATCAGCGTTTTGGGGGGGACACAGGGTGGGTGTGGGCAGGGCAGGGGTACACCAGGCACCTGCCCTCACCCCCCCACCCCATCCTGAGCAGGGCAGAGACCCCTTGGGCAGTGAGACAGGCTGAGACCTGTCACTCCAGCTCCCCTCAGGCCTCACTCATGCCCACACAGTGCCCCAGGGACAGGGCGGTGCTGCCCCTCTCCCCCCCCCCATGATTTCCCCCCTGTGCAGCCCCTGCTGCAGGTGGGGCAGCCAAGTGTCACCGGGGTTTCTGCCACTGTCACCCCCCCTGGGAGCCCCTGGTGCAGCTTTGTGGTGTTCCTTGGCTCTCCTGTGCTGAACTGACCCCATTTTCCCACTGCTCTTCCCCCCCCACACTGCTCCCCACCTTGCCTGGACACTAGTTTGCACAAGTAAGAGCCCTTCTGCTGCTCCTGGGTTCGCATGCTGGTCTTGGGGGGGGGTGTGTGGGGGTCATTTTTGCACGTGGTGGATGCACGTGGGGGTCCTGTAGCTGCTGCCTGCTGGGTCTCCCTGCCATGGGGCAGAGGGGGGCACCCAGCAGCCACCTGTGGGTGCCAGGGGACCCCGCTGCTGCTGCCTCCCTGAGCTCCTTCATCTGCTGCATGTGCTGTCCTGCTTGTCCTCCTGTGGCCCCCCCCTACACCAGGTCTGTGCCCCTCTGCAGTGGCCTCCTGCCCCTCACAGTGCCCATGGGTGCTGCCCAGGGCTGGTGGGTGCCAGCCCACCACAGCCCATCCTGCCCACACGCTGTGGGGCTGGGTGAGAGGGGCTGTGCTGAGCCCCCCGTCCCTGCTGCTGGCACAGCATGGGGCTGGCTGCAAAACAGGGGGGGTGGGGGGCAGCTCACACCCCTCCAGGGACCAGCATGGGGGTTTTACCCCCCTGAACCACAGCCAATATCCACCTCCCACCCTTGGGGACCTGAGGGGTGCCCTGTGGGGGTCTCTCCTGCCCCAGTCCCAGCTCAGCTTAGCTGGAGGGGGGTTATCAGAACAGGGGGTTCAGCTGCATCACCCCATAAACCCCCCCCTGCACCCCGCTCTGATGCTTTCTCAGGGCACCTTGGCCACCCCTCACAGTGCCTGCAGCCCCCCCTGGCTACCCCAGCATCCCTGGATGAGGGGTCCAGCCCCCACCCCCCACTCTCACAGCCACTGCTCCCCCTCTCTCCGTGCTGGCAGCCCCCCCTCCATGTCCCACCTGGAGCAGCTCAGTGGGACCACCCCAGCAGCACCCTGGGTGCAGGGACGTGGGTGACAGGGGGCTGTGCATGGGACAAACCTTCTAATGGGATTTTTGTCTCTCTCTTTCCCTCCCTTCCCTCCCCCCTCTAACTTTGCTCTGACTTTCTCACCCCTGGGAAACGCCAGGAGCTGGTAAGAGCCCGTCCGTCGGCTGCCGTAACCCTGTGCTCTGCCTCCCCCTCCCCAGCTGGAGGGACACCCCCACCCCCCCTCACGCTGCCAGCATCGCTCCTGCTGCTCTCACCCCTTGTCCATCCACAGGGCACCCCCCCAAAAAAAACACTTCCCACAGTGGCTGGGTGCAGGAGCTGGAGAGGGGCTGCCGTGGGTCACGGTGGGGGAGGATCCTTTGGGTGCCTCTTGCTGGGTCAGGGACCCCCTCTCCCCCCCCCCCCCAAGCTGTGGTGGGGGGTGAGGAGAGCCTGGACCCCTTGTCTGCACTCACCTTGCCAGGTCTTTGAGGGGTTGAAGTCCTTCAACACCCCCCCCCCCCACACTCCCAGTGTGTGTCCCCCCCCTCAAAACGCAGCTGGGAGCTGCCCCTCCTGCCTGCAACACGTGTGTGCTCAGCAGCAGGGTTCCTGATGCTGGTTGTGGGGCTTCTGGAAGGTTCTGAGCCTCACTATACACTTGCCCTTGAGTGGGAGGGGTTCTCCCCACCAGGCTTGGCCAGCCCAGGGGGTCTGATGTGCCCACACCAGGTCCTGGGGATGTGCCACATCCAGGACGGTCCCTGGGGGGCTGTGCCCCTGTCACCAGGGATTCAGGGCCACCTTTGCCCCTTCCCTGTGACTCTCTGCCCCCTCCCCAGTGGGCACTGGTGCTGTGGGGAGGTGGCAGCTCTGCTGACAGCCACTCCTTGTCCCTCACTCTGAGTGTCATGTGCAGGAGGAGCTCACCAGCACCAGCGTGGAGCATCTCATCATCAACCCCAACGCTGCCTATGAGAAGTTCAAGGACAAGCGCCTGGGCACGGAGGGAGTGGGTGAGCCAAGGGGGCTGGGGAGGGCTGGGTTTTGGGGAGACCCTGGGCAGAGCCACCCTGGGTATTTTGGGGTGACTCCCTTGCTCTTCCTCTTCCAGATTTCTCAGATCACATCAGCAGGAGCAGGAAAACGGGCTACAAGTCTGGAGAGTATGAAATTGTGAGTCAGGAGGGATGGGGATGTGAGGCACCCGCTCGTGGTCCCCACTCACCCCACAGGGATGGTCCCTGCCTGGGGCCAGAAACTGCAGAGTCACAGGAAGGGGGGAGGTATGAAGGGGCCCCAGGTGCCCCTGGCTCAAGCAGGGCCACCCTGAGCCTGTGCCATGGCCTGAAACCATGGCCAGGTGGCTTCTGGACAGCTCCAAGGGTGGAGGCTCCTCTGGGCAACCTGTGCTCAGTCACCCAAAAGGGGTTTCCTGGTGTTCAGGGGAACCTCCTGCAGTTCAGCCCATCCCCACAGCCTCTGGTCCCAGCACCAGGCAGGGCTCCATCCTGTCACCCTCCCTCCATGAGACCCCCCAGACCCTTCCCTTCTCCAGGGCTCTCTGGGCTTCCCTTGGAGATCTTCCAGCCCCATCAGCATCTTTTGCTGGGCTCTCTCCAGTATGTTCATGTCCCTCCTGTACTGGGGAGCCCAGTACTGGACAGGGCTCTGCTGGGGTGGCCTCAGCAGTGCTGAGGAGAGGGGGAAGGTCACCTCCCTCCACACAACACTCCTGATGCTGCCCAGGATGCCGCCAGCCACCTTCCCTGAATCCTGCCTGGCTTGGTGTCCCTCAGGGACTCTGCCCAGAGCTGCTTCCCAGCATGTCCCAGTGCCAGGGGTGGTCCCTGGCAAGAGCAGGACTTTGGGGCTTTGCCTTTCCCCTTGTTGAACTCCACCAGATGCACATCAGCCCCATCTCTGCAGCCTGCCTGAGTCCCTCTGGATGGCTGTGTGACCCCCCCCAGCTGCTCCCCGCACTGTGGGATCATCTGGAGATGCCCTGGGGGCTTTGCCCTGCCCCATCTTCCAGGTCATTAATGAAGATGTTACAGGGCATCAGGCCCAGCATCAACCCTCTTGGTTGCCTTGGGTGTCCCTGGCCAGGTTGAGTTCCAGCTGGGCTTTGGCTTTGCTCACCTCTGGCTGCTTGGGGAATCTCTTTCTCCTCCTCCCCTGTCCCCTGGCCCTGCTCCAGGCTCTGCCTCCTTCCTTTCCATGACTGGGTTTGGCCAGGAGCTCCTCTTTTCCCCCCTACAGCAGCCTCATGGCTTCTTCCCTGTCTGCCCACTTGCTGGGATGGAGCTCCCTGGAGCTTGGCAGGAGGGATCCATGAACATCAGCCAGCTTCCTCCAGCCCCTCTCCACCCCCATTGCCTGATCCCAGGGGGCTCTTCCAAGCAGATCCTCAAAGAGCCCAGGGTCTGCTCTCCTGAAGCCCAGAGCTTGTCCTTGACACCCTGAACACCCATCTCATGGTGGCTGCAGCCCAGGCTGCCCTCAGCCTCCAAGGAGCTCTGTGCTGGGGGAAGATGAGCTCCAGCAGAGCCCTTCACCCCATGGGCTCCTCTGTCACCTGGAGGAGGAAGAGGAGGAGGAGGAGGAGGAGGATGCCACTTTGGGACTGCTCACCTGCCGCTGTGTTGTCCCTGCTGCAGGTCTCTCTGAAGCTCCTCTTGAGGACCAGGCTCCTGTGAAGGTGACACTGTGACCCCCCCCCCGCCTGACACACACACTCCCCCCTCCCCATTCCTCTCCCCACAGCCCAGCAAGGGTCTCGGTGCCAAAGAGACGCCCCAGCAGTGGTACCAGCGGCTGCAGCACGAGGTGCAGGAGCTGGTGGGGGAGCTGGAGCAGATCCAGGTGAGCAGCACCCCCCCCACCCTGGGGACCTTTGGGGACGCTGTCCTGAGCTGTGACACGTCCGTCTGTCCTTCCTACCCCTCCCCAGAGCACGGTGAAGGAGGCGGCGGCTGAGGAGGAGCTGACGCCCATGGCCCTGGCCAAGCAGGTGGAGGGGCTGAGGCAGCAGCTGGTCTCTGGCCACCTGGAGAAGCTGCTGGGCCCCGCTGCAGCCGTTGACTTTGCAGACCCTGAAGGTGCCATGGCCAAGTGAGTGGAGCCCTGAGACCCGCCCTAAGCCCCCCTCCAAGGGGCCACATCTTAGGGGTGGCAGCGTCCCCGTGGGGTGATGCCCCCTGCCCACCTCTCCTCCCTGCCCAGGCGGCTGCTGCAGCAGCTGGAGGTGGTCAAGTGCAGCACAGCAGCACCGAGGAAGGGCCCCCCCAAAGCCCCCACACCCACTGGGGACGGGGTCATCTTTGAGCTGTACTGGAGGCCAAAGCAGGAACAGTTTGCCTGGACTGCCAAGGTGAGTGGGAGAAGGAGGAGGAGGAGGAGAAGGAGAGGGAGAGGGAGAAGGAGAAGGAGAAGGAGAAGGAGAAGGAGAAGGAGAAGGAGAAGAGGGAGAGGGAGAGGGAGAAGGAGAGGGAGAGGGAGAAGGAGAAGGAGAAGGAGAAGGAGAAGGAGAAGGAGAAGGAGAAGGAGAAGGAGAAGGAGAAGGAGAAGGAGAAGGAGAAGGAGAAGGAGAAGGAGAAGGAGAAGGAGAAGGAGAAGGAGGGGAATGCCCCCCAAAAGGGGTGTCCTGCCACCCCACCCCCTTGTTCCCCCCCAGATCGCTGAGCTGGAGAAGCGGCTGACACAGCTGGAGGTGACAGTGCAATGTGAGCCTGACAGCCAGGTGAGGGGCCAAGGCACCCCCCTCCCTCCCCAAACTCTGCCCTCCTGCTCCCCATCCTGCCCCACTGATGCGCTTCCCTCCCCACAGAACCCACTGCTGGTGGGGCAGAAGGGCACCAACATCATGGTGAGTCGGGCTGGGGGGTGTATGGGGGCCCTTTTCCCCCACTCCCCCTGCCCACAGTGCCTGGGGGGTGGTCCTGGGGTGCTGCTGTGCCCCCCCTTCACCTTGCTTCCCACCCCCAGGACACGTTGCAGGTCCTGCAGGCCAAGGTCAACATCCTGGATGTGGCTGTGCTGGACCAAGTGGAGGCCCGGCTACAGGTGAGGAAGGGGGGGGCATGGGAGGAGGGAACCACGTGGTGGGTGTCACAGGGCCAAAGCTGAGAAATTGGGGGTGGGCACTGCTGGATTTGGGGGTCTCACATCTTCTCCCCCCTCCCCAGAGCGTCCTGGGCAAGGTGAATGAGATTGCCAAGCACAAGGCGACCGTGCAGGATGCTGACACCCAGAGCAAGGTAAGAACTGGGAGAGGGGGTGTGAGGGGCAGGACCCCCCCAGCAGCAAGCCCAGCATGGCAGGGGATACATGGAGACCCCCCTCCAGCCTGTGCTGAACCCCCTCCCCAATTCTTGCTCCAGGTCCACCAGATCTACGAGACGCTGCAGCACTGGGACTCTGTGGCCAGCACCCTGCCCGACATGGTGCAGAGGCTGGTGACCCTCAGGGACCTGCACAAGCAAGGTGGGGGGGTGTGTTGGGGACCCTGGTGTGGTGTGACTGTGAGATATGGGGTTTGGGGGGGGATCATCCCTGCTCTCCCCTACCCAGCCCTGATCTCCCTGCCCTCTCCCAGCCTCCCAGTTTGGACAGGTCCTGGTGCACTTGGACACCACGCAGCAGGAGATCGCTGGGGCTCTCAAGGATCACACGGTGCTGCTGGCAGAGGTGGGTCCCACCAGCACCCTCTGGGGCAGGGGGGGGTGTCCCCATCCTGCCCTCCCCCTTCTGCTCACACCCTTCCCCACCCATCCCTGTCCCCCCCTTCCAGGTCCAGAAGACAATGAAGGAGAACGTGGCCATTGTAGAGGACAACTTTGCAGAGATAAATGCTCGCATCAAGCGCCTCCAAAAGTGAGACCACCCTGGAGATGCCTCCCCACCCTGGGCACCCCCACCCTCCCTGGGCCCTGCAACCTGGGAATCACTCCCACCTTCCTGCAGGTACCAGCCCAGCTTGTAAATACCCTGGCTCTGCCCCCCCCCTGCCCAGTGTGGGGGCTGGAGGGGTCCTCCCCACCCCTCCATTTGCACCTTGAGGGTGAGGGGGTGTCTGTAACCCCCCCCAATTTGCCCCAATAAATGGTTCAGCTAAAAGTGTATCTATGTCAGCATCTCCTTGGGGTTGTGGGGTGCAGGGTTGAAATGCATCTTTTAATGGTGTGGAACCCCCCCCAGCCCCCCTGCCCCCTCATGGGGCAGGAGGTGACCCTGAGCAGGTGGGGATGGCCCAGGGCAGGGGGACACAGCCCCCCCGTGCTGGTGGGGGTGACTACTGCTGGGGCTGGGGGCTGGGCTGGGACTGAACCTCAGTTTTGGGAGTGAGAATCTCAACACTAAAGTGGGTCCAGCCATGGGGCTGTGACAATCCCCTCCAGCTGGGGGGGGTTCCCTGGGGTGGGGATCACCCTGGGGGCAGTTGCTGGGCTGTGGCTATGTTGGGATGTTGAGTCACAGGGGGATTGGCTGCTGGGACAGGGTGGGAGGCATGGGGGGTGGTGGGGGTAAGAGGCTGCAGCACTGAAAGCCACCTCTGCCTCCATGTCCATGGGGTCGTGGGGAATCCCAGGGCTGGAGCAAGGCAGCCCATCAGCGATGGTCCCAGCGCCGCTGGGAATCCCAGGGAGGAGGGAAAAGCTCTGGGAGCCGCTTTGTGTCCCCAGAGAAGGGAGGGAGAAGGTGTGAGAAACGCTGCAGGCACCCCCCTGCCACAGGCAGGGACACCAACCTCCAGGCCTGGAGCTACACAAGGGTGCCCAGGGCCCCAACCAACCTGGCCTTGGACACCCCCAGGGATGGATGGGGCACCCACCCCCTCTGGGCAGCCCCTTCCAGCCCCTCACCACTCTCTCTGCACAGAACTTCCCCCCAATCTCTCCTCTCCCCCTTCCCTCCTCCAGCTTCACCCCATCCCCTTGTCCTGCCAGTCTCTGCCCTTTAACAAGCCCATTCCCCTCCTGTTCCTGGGGTCCCTTCAGGGACTGGGGGGCTGCAGTGAGGTCCCCCCACAGCCTTCTCTTCTCCAGGCTGACCCAGCCCAGCTCCCTCACCCTCTCTCCATAGGGGAGCTGCTCCAGCCCTCTGAGCATCCTCATGGCTCCTCTGACCCCTCTCCACCAGCCCCACATTGTATTGGGGCCCCAGCTCTGGACTCCTGAGGACAGAGCAGAGAGGGACAATCCCCTCCCTGTCCCTGCTCCCACCCCTCTGCTGATGGAGCCCAGGATCCCATCACCCTTCCCAGCTGCAGGAGCCACTGCTGCTCATGGGGAGTTCCTCACCCAGGTCCTTCTCCTCAGGGCTGCTCCCCAGCATCTCTCCTCCCAGCCCGTATCCATCCCTGAGCTCCCGGGGGCTGGTGCAGCCTCAGCAGAGACTCCCAGACTCCCAACTGGGCTGGGAGGGACCCCAAAGGTCACACAGCTCCAACCCCCCCCCCGCTCCGCCCAGGAGCAGGCGGGGCCCGATCCCCTGTACCGAGCGCGGGGCGGGGGAGCTCAGAACGGGCTCCCGCACCGCACCGGGACCCCGCACCCCCCCCCCGGCCTGGCTGTGCTGCGGGCCCTTTAAGGCGGGGGCGGGGCCGGTTTCCAGCCGTTGCATCATCCCCCCGCGTGACTCACTCCCCCCACTCCCCCCTCCCCCGCCCCCTGGGGACTCTCCTGCCTGGCGGGGCGGTGCCGCTCGCCCCTCCCTCCTTTACTCCCATTGGCTCCCTCCGCCCCGCTCGTCTACGCTGCGGCGGAACGCTATTGGCTGCCGCTCAGCGCGAGCCTGACGTCACCCCGGAGGTTTTAAAAGGGGGCGTCGCGGGCGGCGGCGCCTCAGAGCGGAGCAGCGGCGGGATGATGCGCAGGACGATGAGGCAGCGCTCGGGCCGGAGCCGTGGGGAGCCGGGGCCGCCGAGGAAGGTGGGGCGGGACCCTAGGAAGGGTTTGGGGGGACCCTTACGGGAGAGGAGCCCTTGGGATGCGCCCCCTCTGCTCCCAGCCCCGAGCGGGGTGGGGGTCTGAGCCCGTGGGGGGACAGTCCCCTCCATCCCCCCCCCCCCCCCGGGCTCTGCGGGGGGACCCGACCCCTCCATCCCCCCCCGGGCTCCGTGGCGGGACCCGACCCCTCCATCCCCCCCGGGCTCCGCGGAGGGACCGACCCCTCCATCCGCCCCCGGGCTCCGCGGGGGGACCCTGTCCTCCATCCCCCCCCCCCCGGAGTCTGTGGGGGACCCGGCCCCTCCATCCCCCCCCCCGGGCTCCGCGGGGGGACCCGACCCCTCCATCTCCCCCGGGCTCCGTGGGGGGACCCGACCCCACCACCCCCCCCGGGGTCTGTGGGGGGACCCGACCCCGCCATCCCCCCCCCGGGCTCCGCGGGGGGTCCGTCCTCTCCATCCCTCCCCTCCATCCCCCCCCGGGGTCCGTGGGGGTGGAACCCGACCCTGTCCTCCCTCCCCAGGCATCCAGGATAAAGCGCGTCCTCATCGATCATCACACCTGAAAGCAGGTAAGGGGGATGGGGGGGGGGAGGCAGCAGCACCGGGGTCTGCTGGGACCAGCCCCCCCCAGGGAGGGGAGGGGAAAGGAGGAGAGGGGAGGGTCCCCCCCCGGAGCTGAGGGTCTCCCCCTTCCCTCCAGCCCTGCACAGGCCCGGCGCTGACAATGGCAGCTGAAGGACTGCCCGTGGGGGCGGCACCTGCCGCTGCCCTGCCCAGCTGGGAGCTGGAGGCCTGGTACCAGGACCTGCAGGAGGTGCTGGCAGCAGCAGAGTCCAGCGACCCCTCTCTACCCTGGGGGGCTGAGCAGGTGAGGGGGGGCAGCAACGCCTGTGGGGGTGTGGAATTGGGCGGGGATGGGGGGTGGGCATCCATCACCCATCACTGGCTCTTCCTCCTCCCTGCAGGCTCCGCTGGGGATGGAATTGGGTGGGGATGGGGACATCCATCACCCATCACTGGCTCTTCCTCCTCCCTGCAGGCTCCGCTGGGGATGGAATTGGGTGGGGATGGGGACATCCATCACCCATCACTGGCTCTTCCTCCTCTCTCCCTGCAGGCTCCGCTGTGGAGCACAGAGGGGGCTGGCCATAGCCCAGAGGGCTGCGAGCTGGATGTAGCTCTGGCTGCTGAGCTGTTGGAGCTGCTGGGGCCGGAGAGCACATCCAGCACAGAAGCAGCAGCACTGCCAAGCTCAGCCTCCAGCAACACCACCTCCCCACCGGGGTTGGGAGCAGAGGAGGATAAAGCCAGAACAACCCCGGGGCGGGGAGGGGTGAAGAGGAAGAGGTGCAGCCCTATGGCAGCCAGCAGGGAGCTGGCCAAGCAACGGGAGCGGGCTAACGAGCAGCGGGTGCTGGAGCTGATGAGCCACAACGAGCAGCTGCGGGAGGAGATCCGCAGGCTCAGCGCCGAGGTGGAGCACACACGGGCTGCCCTCATCGACCGCATCCTCAGCCTCCGCCGGCCTTAAAGCCCCGAGGACTTGTGCTGCCTTGGGGGGGGGCAGCCCTGGACTGGAAGGGCCCTGCCCCACTGGCACAGACTGATGCTGGGGGGTGGGGTGCTGCTTCTCTAGGCTCTTTCTCTGTTTTTACACTTTATTTTACTCATGAACCACTACCCAGCACAGCTCTGTCTGGTCTCTGGGGGGGGCACTGGGGTTGCTGCTCCCCCCAGCACTGAGGACTCTGCTGCTACTTCTTCCGCTTCCCCTTGGGCACAGGGACTTCAGGGCTTTTACCCTCTGCTAGTGCCAGTTGCTTCTTCAGCTCTAGTAGCTTGGATACCTCCACGTCGATCTGGCTCTTCTCTGCCTTGGTGGCTTTCAGCTGCCGCACGTGGTTGCCCTGGGGGAGGCAATGAGGGGGGGAGGGATAAGGATTTGGGGATGGGTAGGAGGGAGGTTGAGGGTAAGACAGGACCAGCCCCTCACTCTCTCACCTGCTTGGCCACCTCTTCCATCAGCTCCTGGATCAGTTGGGGGTTGCTAGGAGCCACGGGAGTTTGTGGGGCTGGAGGGGACTGTTTGGCCTGTGGAAGGTGAGGAACAGGGGTGAACGATGGTCCCTGCCCTCAGGGGCATTGCTCTGCAGCCCCTGCCCCCTCCTGGGGAGAGGGGCAGGTTGCTGCATCACCCCTGAGGTGGTGCTAGGGAGTTACCTGGGGCTCTACAGGAAGATCTTCAGGCTGGGAAAGGAGAAGACAGCAAGTGAGGAGGGAGAGAAAGCAAAGGTGGAAGCCAGGAGGGGCTGGGTGTGCTCACCTGCCCTCCCCCAAAGCGCTTGCGAAGGGCTTCGATCTGCTCACTCTCCAGCTTCTGGAAAAGGGGGCTCACCTGGAGCCAGGAAGAAAGGGGATCAGCACCCCTGCCATGCTGGGACCCCACTCCCACCCATGGGGGGTGGGTACAGCCTCCACCCCCCCCTCCCCAGCCCCCAGCCCCACCACCTACAGTGCCCACGCGATGCCCAGGGGCCAAGGTGCAGGGGAAGCTGTGGCTCAGGACGAAGCACTCTGGGGGGATGTGGAGCTGCTCCTGGATGGCTGAGCTGACGCTGGGCATGTAGGGCTGCAGCATCACAGCCAGCAGGGAGGCCATGTTCACTGCCACCCCTGTCACCGTGCCTGCGCGCTGCCTGGGGAGAGGGAAGCCATCAGTGCCAGCCCCCAGCCCTGCATCACCCCCCCACTCCTCCCCTTGTCTCATCCCCCTCCTCCCCAGCCCTGCTCTCCCCTCACCCCCTCCCCAGATTGGGTCCCCCTGTCCTCCCACCCTGCCTCTGACCAGCTCTCCCCCCCCAGACACCTCCTCCCCCCTCCCAGCTCCAGTTCTCACCCCTACCCCTCCCCAGCTCTCCTTACCTGTCCTTTTCATCCCCCTTGATGCGCTTCCAGGGCTCGTTCACCTGGATGTACTGGTTGCCATGGCGAGAGATGTTGAGGATACATCTCAGGGCATCACGGATGCTAAAGGGGGGGATGAGGGAATTGAGGGGGGGGAGCTGAGCACCTGTTGTAGGTCAGATCTCTGCCCTCTCACCCTCAGGACAATTCAACCCTGCTCCAGGCTGGGAGGGGGGGGGTGGGGTTCAGGTACCCACCGGACTTTCTCCAGCAGCTGGTGGTACTGGTGCAGCTCCAAGGTGACACGGGCCAAGAGCCGCTTGTCCTCTGGTGACAGCACCATGTCAGGGACAGCACCACCAAAGAACTTGCACACAAACATGCCAGCTCTGGGGACAGAGAAAGAGAGAGGGCGAGCAGGTATGAGCACAGCCTGGGGCCAGAGAGCAGGCAGGAGCACAGCCTGGGGCCACACACAGCCCCTTCCCCCTGCCCAGGATCTCCTAGGACCTGTTGATGAAGTTGCCCAGGTTGTTCAGCAGCTCTGAGTTGTTCTTCAGCATCAGGTCGCTCCAGGAGAAGGCACTATCCTGCCCCTCAGGCCGCAGGTACAGCAGGTAGAAGCGCCAGATATCCGCAGGGATGCCCGTGTCCTTGGCCATGTCCCCAAACACTCCCACCCCTCGGCTCTTGGAGAACTTCCCATCCTCATAGTTCAGGTACTCTGGGGGGAAAGAGGGGCAGGAGAGGCACAAGAATGGATCCAGTCTTCTCCCAGGGATCCCAATCCTCTCCCATCATTAAGGTTGGAAAAGACCCCTTGAGATGGTCAAGTCCAACTGTCAACCCAACACCACCCTGTCCCCTAAACCCCATCCCCAGCTGATGTCTCCACACAGCTTTTTGACCACATCACCCCTCTCCTGGTCTGCTGGGATCAGGACAGGCTGGGGGGGAGCTCTGAGGAGAAGGCCCTGGGGGTGCTGGGGGGTGACAGGGTGGCCACGAGCCAGCAGTGTGCCCTGGGGGCTGAGAGTGCCAAGGGGATCCTGGGGGCATCAGGAGGAGTGTGGGCAGCAGGTGACAGGAGGGGATCCTCCCCCTCTGCTCTGCCCTGCTCAGGCCCCACTGGAGTGTTGTGTCCAGTGCTGGGCTCCCTGGGATCAAAGGGACAGGGATCTGCTGGAGAGAGTCCAGAGGAGGGACAGGGAGATGCTGAAGGGGCTGGAGCATCTCCCCTGTGAGGAAAGGCTGAGGGACCTGGGGCTGTTCAGCCTGGGGAGGAGAGACTGAGAGGGGATCTGATCAATGGGGATCAATAGCTGAAGGGTGGGACACAGGGGGCCATGGGCAGCCTCTGCTCAGTGTCTGTGGGGACAGGACAAGGGGTGATGGGCTCAAGTTGGAGCACAGGGAGTTCCCCCCCAATCTGGAGAAGAACTTTTCCCCAGTGAGGGAGCCCTGGGACAGGCTGCCCAGGGGGTGTGGAGTCTCCTCCTCTGGGGATATTCCAGCCCCATCTGGACACCAACCTGTGTGACCTGTCCTAGGGACCCTGCTGTGGCCTGGGGTTGGACCTGATGGTCTCTTGAGGTCCCTTCCACCCCCTGTGATTCAGTCTGTTCCTCACAGAGCAAGGAAACACTGTCAGAACACTCCCACCAACCTCAAAGGGGCTTCCAAGTCAAGGAGGGCAAGAGCAGTGGTGTGGCTGTGCAGGACACAGCAGGCTGTTCCCTGGGCTGAGAGGGAAAACAGGCAGCATGGAGACTCCCCCCCCCAGTACCTGTAGCAATGAGGTGGTTCACCAGGGTGTAGTTGTCCTCAGCACCAAGGAGTGAGCAGGGGAATATCACACTGTGGAAGGGGACGTTGTCCTTGGCCATGAAATTGTAGAGCTCAACCTGAGAGGTGAGTTGGGTGGGGAAACATCATCAGTGAACCTTGAGCACCCAGCCCTTGTCCCTACACCCCCCCTCTCCCTCCCCAAAACCCTGCAGCAGCACCAGGCTCCTACCTGCTGTGGGTTCTTCCACCAGCGTTCCCAGTGCTGGGTGTAGTTGGCTGTAATGGACAAGTAGCCAATGGGGGCATCAAACCACACGTAGAAAACCTGGGGTGAGAGGAAAACATGAGCAAGGGGGAGCCCCAGGCAGGGGGAGCCCCAGGGCAGAGGTGACTGAAGGGGGGGGGACACCCACCTTGTCCCGGAAGCCGTCGAGGGGCACGGGGGTGCCCCACTTGAGGTCGCGGGTGATGCAGCGGGGCTTGAGCCCGTCCCGGAGCCAGGAGCGAGTGATGTAGCGAGCGTTGGCTGTCCAGTCCCCTGTGGCCCAGGACTGCTCCAGCCAGGGCTCCAGCCGCTCCTCCAGCTGTGGAGGAACATACAGGGATGGTCAAGGGGTCACCCCATCTCCCTTGGACATAAGAGGGATGGTCAAGGGGTCACCCCATCTCCCTGGAGCATACAGGGATGGTCAAGGGGCACCCCATATCCCTTGGACATAAGAGGGATGGTCAAGGGGCACCCCACCTCCCTGGAACATACAGGGATGGTCAAGGGGCACCCCATCTCCCTGGTAAATTGAGGGATGGTCAAGGGGTCACCCCATCTCCCTGGAACATACAGGAATAGTCAAGGGGCACCCCATCTCCCTTGGACATAGAAGGATGGTCAAGGGGCACCCCATCTCCCTGGTGCATAGAGGGATGGTCAAGGGGCACCCCATCTCCCTGGCACACAGAGGGATGGTCAAGGGTCAGCCATCTCCCTTGGACATAGAAGGATGGTCAAGGGGCACCCCATCTCCTTGGAAAATTGATGGATGGTCAAGGGGTCACCCCATCTCCCTGGGACATACAGAGATGGTCAAGGGGGCACCCCATCTCCCTTGGACATAGAAAGATGGTCAAGGGGTCACCCCATCTCCCTGGCACATAGAAAGATGGTCAAGGGGGCACCCCATCTCCCTGGCACACAGAAGGATGGTCAAGGGGTCACCCCATCTCCTCCCCACTTGCCCCCAACATGAAGCTCACCTTAGGCAGGTCCAGGAAGAGGTGCTTGGTGGGTTTCACCACAGGGACCCCCCTGCAGAGCTTGCACTGTGGGTTCTGTCAGGAGAACGAATGGCTCAGGACAAGGCTGGGGGGGTACCAGGCAGAGCGAGACAGGGGTTGTGGGGGGGCACCAGGGGGGGTCCTGTCCCACCTTCAGCTCCACAGCATTGATGAGTTTGCCACATTTATCACACTGGTCCCCCCGGGCCTCCTCGTAGCTGCAGAAGGGGCAGGTCCCCTCCACAAAGCGGTCGGCCAGGAAGCGCTGGCAGCGCTCACAGCGCAGCTGCTCCACCGTGTCCTGCAGCAGGAAACCCCGGGCCAGCAGGCGCTGGAAGATGTCCTGAGCGATGCTGGGACAGGAGAGGGACGGCCCCCATCAGTCAAGGAAGCCCAGAGAAGCTACAGAGCACCCTCAGCCAGGTATGCTGGGGGTCCCCCCAGTATTCGTAGAATGGGGTGGGTTGGGAGGGACTCCAAGGGTCCCAGAGCTCCAACCCCCCTGCCACAGGCAGGGACACCAACCTCCAGGCCTGGAGCTACACAAGGTTGCCCAGGGCCCCAGCCAACCTGGCCCTGAACACTCCCAGGGATGGGGCACCCACCCCCTCTCTGGGCAGCCAATCCTATCCCCATCCCCATCCCCGTCCCATCCCAGTCCCAATCATAGAATCCCAGACTGGTCTGGGTTGGGAGGGATCCCCAAGGGTCACAGAGCTCCAACCCCCTGCCACAGGCAGGATCAGCAACCTCCAGGCCTGGAGCTACACAAGGCTGCCCAGGGCCCCAGCCAACCTGGCCTTGGACACCCCCAGGGATGGATGGGGCACCCACCCCCTCTCTGGGCAGCCCCTTCCAGCCCCTCACCACTCTCTCTGCACAGAACTTGCCCCAATCTCTCCTCTCCCCCTTCCCTCCTCCAGCTTCACCCCAGCCCCTTGTCCTGCCAGTCTCTGCCCTTTCACAAGCCCATTCCCCTCCTGTTCCTGGGGTCCCTTCAGGGACTGGGGGGCTGCAGTGAGGTCCCCCCACAGCCTTCTCTTCTCCAGGCTGACCCAGCCCAGCTCCCTCAGCCTCTCTCCTCGCAGGGGAGGAAGCAGCAATACTCCAAACCCTCCCTGACCACAGGCACCACTGCTGCTCTGATCATCCCTGTGGCTCCTCTGACCCCTCTCCACCAGTCCCACATTGTATTGGGGTCCCAGCTCTGGACACAAGACTCCAGCTGGGCACCCTGTGAGCTCCTGCTGGGGGGTGATGGGGGTGTGTGTGGGGGGGGGGGGGGGTGTGCAGCTGCTCACGTGGTCTGGTGTGGGGTGGTGGTGCGGCCAAAGTAGTCGAAGGAGATGTCAAACCACCGGTAGATGTCAGTGTGGATGGCGTTGTACTTGTCACAGATCTGCTGGGGGGTCAAGCCCTCCTCCACTGCCTTGGTCTCAGTGGCGGTGCCGTACTCGTCCGTCCCACAGATGTAGAGGGTGTTCCAGCTCCGCAGCCGGCAGTACCTGTGGGCAGCAGCCTGTAACACCCACACAAGGTGTTGAGGGCAGTACAGCCCCCCCCACACCATGTCATTTCCCTCCCCAGGGGGGCTTTTCCCACCCCCCCTCCTCCTCCAGCCAGGCCTCTCACCTGGCAAAGGTGTCGGCGCTGAGGACGCAGCCGATGATGTTGCCGAGGTGGGGCACGTTGTTCACGTAGGGCAGGGCGCTGGTGATGAGGATGTTCCTCATGCCCTCCACAGGCAGCCTGGCACAGACAGGAGATGCCAGGTCAAGCACTGGAAGCCATCATGGGGCCACCCCAACCCTCAAGGCGATGGTGGCATCAGCCTAGAAGCTTGTCAGGCTCCTCCAGAGGTGTGGGACAGGCAGCCTCAGTGGTATCTTGGGACTCACACAGGTTTCTGAGGCTGCCAGGGCTTGGGCAGTGCTGCAGCACCCTGGGCCCAGGCCTCTGCAGCAGCTGTGATCTCCTCCTCGGTCAGGGCACGCTCAGAGCCTTCTTCCTCCTGCAAGGAAGGCTGGTGCCAGTGAGGGGGTCTGTGTGCCTGTCAGCACCAGCCCCCAGGAGCCCATCATTAAACCAGGGCTGAGAGGAGGCCAGGACTGCACCTCAGTCTCATTACTCGTGGCTCTTTCCATGGCCAGGGAGGGTGGAGGCTGCTTCTGCAGGTAGGACTTGAACTCCAGCAACGCCTTGGGCACCAGCACGGAGTCAGCAGCTTTCCTGCAGGCCTCTGAGAGCGTCATGCTCTGGAACCAGGTCCTCAGTGCCTGCAGGTCACCTTGAGGTGGGGAGGGGAAAGGGAGTGAACCAAGCAGCGTGAAGTCTCACAGCCCCAGCACACAGGGGCTCCCCCCTCTCAGCACCCCTGTTCTGCTCTTACTTGGCAGGATGCTCTGATCCTGGAGGACAGGGAACAAGGTGCCCCACACAACCACATCAGCCACCGACTCGGTGTCCTGAGCCAGAGAAGCAGAGGCAGGTCCTGAGGTGCTCCCCAGCCAGGCTCTGGCTGCAGGCAGCGAGCGCAGCTCTCCATGCAGAGATGGGGGGGGGGGGGGGCTCACCCCTTCCCCAGCAGCATCCCCCCCATGAGCTGGGGGGGTCCCCACGGCTCCAGCTCCACTCACCCCAGCGAGGTAGGCAGTGCCTCTCCTGGAAAAGCTCTGCTCCAGGTGGGTCAGCAGCTTCCCCAGCACCTCCAGTGCCTCCAGCCCGCTCCTGCCCTGCACCAGCTGAGCGTACAGGGCGGCCGCGGCGGCGGGCTGGGCACGGGGACAGACAGACAGACAGACAGACAGTGTCAGGAAGGATAGTGGGGGCGGGGGGGGGGGGAAAGGGGGCTGCTGTACCCCCCGGGGCACCCACCTGCAGCTCGGTGGCCTCCCACTCCAGCCACTGGTTGGTGAGGTCGGTGGGCTCCTCGCCGCGGGCCAGGAAGAAGAACCTGCGGGAGGATGAGGAGGGGAGCGGGGCCGGGAGATGCGGGGCTGGGAGGTGCGGGGACGGGCGGTGCGGGGCCGGGCGGTGCGGGGACGGGCCGCCCCGCCCCTGCCCCCGGTACTTACTGGCAGATGGCGTTGGGGGAGAAGAGGACGGTGCCGCTGTCCAGCTCCAGGGCCGGTACCCACGGGGAGCCCAGCGGGCCCGGGGGCCGCTCTGCAGGACACAGCCAACCGCTCAGCACCCGCGGGCCCCGGCGGGCGGGGGAGCAGCCGATGGGGAGGGGGGGAGAGGGGGGCAGAAGGGAGCAGAGGAGGGGGGAGAGGAAGGGGGGAGAAGAAAGGGGGGGAGAGGGGGGAGAAGAAAGGGGGGGGAGGGGGGGAAGAAAGGGGGGGAGGGGGGGGGAAGGGGGGGAAAGAGGGGGAGGAGGGGGGGACGAGGAGGGGAGAGAGGGGGAGAGGAGGGGAGAGAGGGGAGGGGAGGGGAGGGGAGGGGAGGGGAGGGGAGAGGGAAGGGGGAGAGAGGGAGGGGAGGGGGGGAGAGGGGAGGAGAGGGAGGGAAGGGGGGGGGAGACGAGGGGAGAGGAGGGAAGAGGGGGGAGAGGGGCGGAGAGGGGGGGTAGACGGGAAGGGGAGAAGGGGGAGGGAGCAGCCGCTGCCGCTCTCACCTGCGGGGCCGCCCCAGACGAGCCGTACGGGTGCCCGGGCAGCGCCGGCAGCCGCCAGCACCTTGAGCGCGGCGGGGCCGCCCGCCGCCACCCGCAGCCGCATCGCTGCGCGCTGACGCAACGCGCCGCGCGAGGCACGCCGGGGCCGGGGCCGGGACCCGCCCCCCACCCAACTATCGCGAGAGCCACGGGGCCGCGCGGTTGCCATGGCGACGCGGGAGCCGCCCCGCCCGGGGTTCCCGCCCCGCCCGGGGTTCCCGCCCCATCGGGGTTCCCGCCCCGTCCGGGGTTCCCGCCCCATCGGGGGTTCCCGCCCCGCCGGGGTTCCCGCCCCGTCCGGTTCCCGCCCCATCAGGGTTCCCGCCCCGCCCGGGGTTCCCGCCCCGTCCGGGTTCCCGCCCCATCGGGGTTCCCGCCCCATTGGGGTTCCCGCCCCGTCCGGGTTCCCGCCCCGTCCGGGGTTCCCGCCCCGTCGGGGGTTCCCGCCCCGCCGGTCCCCGTTGTTCCCCGGTCCCGCCGCGGAACGGGGCTGCGATGTCACGACACGGGGACGTACCCAGCGCCCCGCGTCACACGACCCCCGACTCCCCAGTGCCGCCCCCCCCAACCCAACTCCCTCCCCGCAGGACGCGGACGGGGCGCACGGGGAGCGTCCCTGACCCCCCCCACCCCCGTCCAGGTACAACACCCCCCCCCCCCCTCCATGTCCGCTCGCCCCTACCCCCTCTCTCGCCTCCCCTCCCCTCCGGGGCTCCCCCCCCCAACCCCTCCCAGGGCAGCCCCCCGCACCCCGCCCCGCCCCGCGCACCCCGGCATCCCGTCTGGCCCCATCACATGGGCCGGGGAGGTGCGCGCAGGGACAGGTGGGTGGGGGCCAGACACCCAGGGCTCCTCCCGGGGGGTCGGGCCGGGGGGGGTCTGTGCTGGCAGAGCCCGGGGAGTCGCCCCCGGCCTGTTCTCCGGGACCCCCCCCCCCTCCAATCCCTCCTCCCATCCCGGTGTCCCGGGGCCAGCGAGAGCAAAGGGAGCCGGGGGGGCAGGTGGGACACAACCGGGCCGGGGTCCTCTCCCCGGGCAAAGGGGATTTGCGGTTGCCCTGCCCCTCCCGGGTGTGGGGAGGGCAGAGCAGGGTCCCGTGAGGCTGCAGGCTCCTGCCCCTGCCCCCCGGGGGTGCTTCCCTGGCCCCCCGGGGCCCCCAGTCCGCACCCCGTGGTCTCAGCGCCCATCTCCCTGTCCTGGCATCGCGGTGCTGCGCCAAAGATGGTGAGTGTGGCTCTGGCTGTGGGGCCGGTGTGGGGCCTGTTTGGCAGGTGTGGGGGTTGTGGGACCGGTGTGGGGGCTGTGGGGTCAGTATCGGGGCTGTGGGGCTGGTATGGGGGCTGTTTGGCAGGTGTGGGGGTTGTGGGGTCAGTGTGTGGGGTGTGGGGCTGGTATGGGGGCTGTTTGGCAGGTGTGGGGGCTGTGGGGTCAGTATGGGGGCTGTTTGGCAGGTGTGGGGGTTGTGGGGCTGGTGTGGGGCCTGTTTGGCAGGTGTGGGGGTTGTGGGGTCAGTATGGGGGCTGTGGGGCCGGTGTGGGGGTTGTGGGGTCAGTATGGGGGCTGTGGGGCCGGTGTGGGGGCTGTTTGGCAGGTGTGGGGGCTGTGGGGCCGGTGTGGGGGTTGTGGGGTCAGTGTGGGGGCTGTGGGGCCGGTGTGGGGGTTGTGGGGTCAGTATGGGGGCTGTAGGGCCAGTGTAGGGGCTCTGGGGCCGGTGTGGGGCCTGTTTGGCAGGTGTGGGGGTTGTGGGGTCAGTGTGGGGGCTGTAGGGCCAGTGTAGGGGCTCTGGGGCCGGTGTGGGGGCTGTTTGGCAGGTGTGGGGGTTGTGGGGTCAGTATGGGGGCTGTAGGGCCAGTGTAGGGGCTCTGGGGCCGGTGTGGGGCCTGTTTGGCAGGTGTGGGGGCTGTGGGGTCAGTGTAGGGGCTCTGGGGCCAGTGTGGGGGCTGTTTGGCAGGTGTGGGGGCTATGGGGTCAGTATGGGGGCTGTTTGGCAGGTGTGGGGGCTGTGGGGCCGGTGTGGGGGCTGTTTGGCAGTTGTGGGGGCTGTGGGGCCGGTGTGGGGGCTGTTTGGCAGTTGTGGGGGCTCTGGGGCCAGTGTGGGGGCTGTAGGGCAGGTATGGGGGCTGTAGGACCGGTGTGGGGGCTGTTTGGCAGTTGTGGGGGCTGTGGGGTCAGTGTGGGGGCTGTTTGGCAGTTGTGGGTGCTGTGGGGCCGGTGTGGGGGCTGTAGGGCCAGTGTAGGGGCTCTGGGGCCAGTGTGGGGGCTGTTTGGCAGGTGTGGGGGCTGTGGGGCTGGTGTGGGGGCTGTGGGGTCAGTGTGGGGGCTGTGGGGCTGGTGTGGGGCCTGTGGGGCTGGTGTGGGGGCTGTGGGGTCAGTATGGGGGCTGTTTGGCAGGTATGGGGGTTGTGGGGTCAGTATGGGGCCTGTTTGGCAGGTGTGGGGCCTGTTTGGCAGGTGTGGGGGCTGTGGGGCTGGTGTGGGGGCTGTGGGGCAGGTGTGGGGGCTGTGGGGTCAGTATGGGGGCTGTTTGGCAGGTATAGGGGCTGTAGGACCGGTGTGGGGGCTGTGGGGCTGGTGTGGGGACTATGGGGCTGGTATGGGGGCTGTGGGGCTGGTGTGGGGGCTGTGAGGCCCGTGGGGCTTGTGAAGCTCCAGGTCTTGGGGTCCAGGTCTGTGGGGCTGGGGATGAGGAAATGCAGAGCGGGGCACCAGGGGTGGGAGGACTTGGGGCGCAGACCAAGGCCCTGGGCTGTGGTTTGGAGGCCATGGGGCTGTGGGGGATGAGGACCAGGGGACCAGAGGCCGTGGGGCTGAGGCCCCCCCTGCCCCATCCCCCAGCCCCATGCCATGCGGGGCGAGGAAGCCGCAGCCTTGCCGCTTCCTGCTGCAGCAGCTGCTGAGTTTCCTGCAGGTCTCAGCCGGGGCCACCTCAGCACCCTCGGTGCCGCGGGTCCCGCCAGGCCTCCCGCGCCCCGGGGCTGGGCACTGGCTTCCCTGGCACCAGAACTGGGGCAGCACAAGGTCACTGCACTGCTTGTGGACACATCTGCTGCGGCCTGTGCCACGGCTGGGGGGATCCATGGCTGTGGGGCACAGGCTGGCCATGTTTCATTGCCATAGCCATGGGGCAGAGGCTGGTTATGGGGCACAGCCTGGCCATGGGGCACAGCCTGGCCGTGTGGCACTGCCACAGCTGTGGGGCACAGCCTGGCTGTGTGGCACTGCCACAGCCATGGGGCAGAGGCTGGCCATGTTTCATTGCCATAGCCATGGGGCACAGCCTGGCCATGTTTCATTGCCATAGCCATGGGCCACAGGCTGGTTATGGGGCACAGCCTGGCCATGGGGCACTGCCATAGCTGTGGGGCACAGCCTGGCTGTGTTTCATTGCCATAGCTGTGGGGCACAGGCTGGTTATGGGGCACAGCCTGGCCATGTTTCATTGCCATAGCCATGGGGCACAGCCTGGCCGTGTGACACTGCCACAGCCATGGGGCACAGCCTGGCTGTGTGGCACTGCCACAGCCATGGGGCACAGGCTGGTTATGGGGCACAGCCTGGCCGTGTTTCATTGCCATAGCCATGGGGCACAGCCTGGCCATGGGGCACTGCCATAGCCATGGAGCACAGGCTGCCATGTGGCACTGCCATAGCCATGGGGCACAGGCTGGTTATGGGGCACAGCCTGGCTGTGTGGCACTGCCACAGCCATGGGGCACAGGCTGGTTATGGGGCACAGCCTGGCCGTGTTTCATTGCCATAGCCATGGGGCACAGCCTGGCCATGGGGCACTGCCATAGCCATGGGGCACAGGCTGCCATGTGGCACTGCCATAGCCATGGGGCACAGGCTGGTTATGGGGCACAGCCTGGCTGTGTGGCACTGCCATAGCTGTGGGGCACAGCCTGGCCGTGTTTCATTGCCATAGCCATGGGGCACAGCATGGCCATGGGACACAGCCTGGCCATGTTTCATTGCCAGAGCCATGGGGCACAGCCTGGCCGTGTTTCATTGCCATACCCATGTGACACAGACTGGTTATGGGGCACAGCCTGGCCGTGTTTCATTGCCACAGCCATGGGGCACAGCCTGGCCATGGGGCACAGGCTGGTTATGGGGCACAGCCTGGCCATGTGGCACTGCCACAGCCATGGGGCACAGCCTGGCCATGGGGCACAGGCTGGTTATGGGGCACAGCCTGGCCATGTGGCACTGCCACAGCCGTGGGGCACAGCCCCGGGGCACAGCTGCCCTGACCCCCAGTCCCCTGTGCCTTGCAGCTGGCCAGGGCTCGGCTGTAGTGTGCCCTGGTGCCCGGCGCGAGGATGCTGGCGGGGCGCTGGCGGATGGAGGGGCGGCGGTGGCGCCGCGCCGAGCCGGCCGTGCTGCTCCGCGCCCTCTACGACTACACGTACCGGGCTGACGACGGGCGACACGTGGCCATGGCTGCTGGGGAGCAGTTCCTGCTGCTCCACAAAGCCAACGAGGACTGGTGGCAGGTGAGACGGGCCAGCGAGCCCAACTGGGCTCGGCCTTTCTTTGTCCCTGCCAACTACGTGGCCGAGCTGGATACTGGTGACACTGGTGACACCGGGAGATGGAACGTGCTGCCCCCCAGCCAGCCTGCGGGCACGGGTGAGCAGGGCAGGGGGGCACAGGGCTGGGCTCCTGGAGACACAGGGTAGCAGGACACTGGGAGAGTGGACCCATTGGGCACTGGAGTGGGGAGAAGGGATTTGGGGCATTAGGGGGCATAGAGTGAGGGGACACTGGGGGCTCCTGGGCTGTGGGGGTCTGGGTGCACAGGCTGGGGGAGGGTTGAGGCTGTGGGGTGGGGGGTATTAAGGGTACAGGATGAGGGGACGCTGTGGGGACAGGGCTGGTGGACACATCAAGGGCACAGTGTTGGAAGACACCCGTGGGGTGTGGTGGGGGCCAAATGGCTGGGAGCACAGGAGGTAGAAGGGATACAGGGCTGCAGGCACTGGGAGACACTGGGGACGTGGGCCTATCAGGGCCAGTGAGACACTGGGGAAACCAGGGTTGGGGGTCCCAGGTGGAGTTCTCTGCCCCTCCACCCCCCCAACCTGCAGCATCGTTTTGGGTTGGTGGACATCCCTCTCTCTTCCCTCAGGCCTACCAGTGCAGTACTGCTCACTGGAGGATCTGTGTGACCCACCTCCCCCCACCCCCCAGGAGGCTAGGCTGACCCCCACCCACCCCACGGGCCCCCCCTGCATCAGCACCAGCCAGCTGGCAGAGGGGGCTGTGCCCCCCCCTGCTCTGCGGCGGTGCCAGTCCCAGCAGGAGCTGCTCACCCAGGGCACTGGGGTAAGTGGTGGTGGTGGTGGTGGTGGGGGGGGGGTCAGCTGTGCCCCCAGCTCTGCTCCCCTCTGAACCCCTGAAGGGACCTGTGCCCCCTGTCCCCACACCCCTCCCAGCCTCTGCACCCTCAACCCATAGGCTGCATCTCCAACCTGCGTCCCCTCCCTGCACCCCTACACCCTCAACCTCACCCACATCCCCCCCCCCCCTGCACCCCAACCACCGCCTGCATCACCACCCTGCACCCGCTGCACCCCCCCCCCCCAAATTCACTCCTCTGCATCACCTACCTGCACCTCCCAACCTCACCCTCTTGCATCACCCCCCCCTGCACCCACCCCAAAGCTCTGCACCCTCCCTTCACCCCCTGCACCCCCAGCTTTGCACCCCAGCACCTCAGCACCCCACAACTACACCCGTGCTGCATCCACTTCCTCGTGGGCCAGGGGAGGAAGTTGGGGGGGGGAGCAGGGGGGGGTGCTGTGCACCCACAGCTGGGTTGTGGGGGGAAGAGGGGGGGGGCTGGGTGCTGCGTGACCACGGGCGGCAGGTGGGAGCGGAGCGATGGCCCCTGGGGGGGCAGTGAGGGGGGGGCAGTGGGTTCCGGAGGGGTGCTGGAGGGCTGGGGGGGGTGGGGTGCAGGAAAGTGGGGTGCAAATGGCTCCAGGAAGCGATTGCAAAACCCTGATGTGAGCTGGGCTGGGCACTGGGGGGGGGGGTGGGATACTGGGCGAGGGGGGAGTGGGCAGAGCAAGGGGCTGCGGTGCTGGGGGTGGGGGGGGTAGAGTGAGGGGGAGCTGCTAGGAGTTGTGGGGGGGCTGGGCAAGGGGGGTACTGCTGGCAGGCGGGCAGGAGATGAGGCTGGGGGTGTCCATGTGCCTCCTCACCAGGTTAGGATCTGTCCCCCACCCCAGGTGCCCCCCGTGGGATCCACCATGATCTACTGCAACCTGGAGGAGCTGCAGCGGGTGGGGGCTCAGACTGAACCCCCTTTGCCAGCTGGCCCCCCCCTCCAGGTTTTGGGGGCCTGGGAACGTCACCTGGACCCCAACACTGGGCGCTGCTTCTTCTACAACCCCGAGACTGGCAGAACCTCCTGGAAACCCCCCCGACGGCGCCGGGAGGAGGTGAGCAGCTTTGGGGGGCAGCAGGCTGGAGTCCTGGGCCCCCACCAGCCTCCCCACCAGCTACATTTACACCCCTCATCCTCATCCCTTCCCTACCCCCTCCACATCCCCCTACTTCAGCATCCATCCCTCTGTCCCCTCTACCCCCCCACGCCCCCCATGTGCACCCACCAGTGCCCCCCCAAGGTCTGTTACATCCTCCTCATGCCCCCCCCCTACTTTGTTCCCCACAGTGGCCCCTTGTTTCTCCCAAATTATCCCTCCCACCCCCTCTATGTGGCTCCACCACCCCCCCCTCTGACTCCTCCAGTGCCCTCCAGGTTCCCCTCACTGCCTGCCCTTGTCCTTGGCAATTAGTGCTGCTTGCAATTAGCGCTGGCACTAATTGCTGGGGGTGGCCCTGGCCTGGAGTCCTGGCCATGGCATCCCCTGAGGCTGATCCGTGTCCCCTGTGTCCCCTCCAGAGCCTGCCTGCCACAGCTGAGCCCCCCAGCACCACAGCACACTGGGGCTCCAGTGATACCAGCATCCCCAGTGGCACCGTGAGCTGGGAGCAGTGGGGGAGGGGGCTGCAGAGGAGGGGGGGGTGGGCACTGGGTGGCATGGGTGGGGATCAAGGCATGGCTGGATAAAGGGGGTGCTGGGAAGGGTATGGGTGGGCACTGGGGAGGGTCCAGGCTGTGCCCCCCACACTGTTCCCCTGCTGCAGGTGAGCCACAGCCAGACCCTTTCCCACCACAGCCATGAGGACCCCCCCCCCTGCCCGGCCCAGCCCCCGCCCTGCGCCCCTGCCCTGCCCACCGTGAGTTACCCTGGGGCTGGGGAGGGGGGGGCTGGGGGACCCCGGGGGGGCAGCACTGACCTTGTCCTTGCAGGAGGTGCAGAAGGCCGGGCAGCTCAACAGGACCAAGATTGCTGAGGGGGGAAGGAAGCTCAGGTGGGGGCTGGGGAAGGGGCTGGGCTGGGGGCCTGGAGGGGAATTGGGGTGCTGGGGGCTGGGCTGGGGTCCTGGAGGGGAATTGGGGTGCTGGGGGCTGGGCTGGGGTGCTGGAGGGGAATTGGGGTGCTGGGGGCTGTGATGGGGGTCCTGGAGGGGAATCGGGGTGCTGGGGGCTGGGCTGGGGTCCTGGGGGGGAATCAGGGTGCTGGGGGCTGTGCTGGGCTGGGGTCCTGGAGGGGAATCTGGGTGCTGGGGGCTGTGCTGGGGTCCTGGAGGGGAATTGGGGTGCTGGGGGCTGTGCTGGGGTGCTGGAGGGGAGTCGGGGTGCTGGGGGCTGGGCTGGGGTGCTGGAGGGGAATTGGGGTGCTGGGGGCTGTGCTGGGGTGCTGGAGGGGAATTGGGGTGCTGGGGGCTGTGCTGGGGGTCCTGGAGGGGAATCGGGGTGCTGGGGGCTGTGCTGGGGTCCTGGAGGGGAATTGGGGTGCTGGGGGCTGGGCTGGGGACCTGGGGGGGAATTGGGGTGCTGGGGGCTGTGCTGGGGTGCTGGAGGGGAATTGGGGTGCTGGGGGCTGTGCTGGGGGTCCTGGAGGGGAATCGGGGTGCTGGGGGCTGGGCTGGGGTCCTGGGGGGGAATCAGGGTGCTGGGGGCTGGGCTGTGCTGGGGTCCTGGAGGGGAATCGGGGTGCTGGGGGCTGTGCCAAGTTGGGGTCCCAAGGTGGGGGGAGGGGGGTTGTGCCAGCCTGGTGTCCTGGGGGGCTTGTGGGGAGTCTGGGTGCTGGGGGGGGTCCATGCCAGCTTGGGAGGGGTCCCCATTACAACAGAAGCTTTCTGCCAAGCTGAGGGGGGGTCCTATCAGCCTGGGTGGAGGGGAATCTATGCTGGGGGGGGTGCTGTGCCAGTTGGGGGTGGCATTCCAGCCCTGGGAGGTGGGGGGGCTGTGCCAGCCTGGGGGTGGGCATTGCAGCCTGGGGGGTGTGGGGGGGTGGGCTGTGCCAGCCTGGGGGTGGGCATTGCAGCCTGGGGGTGTGTGGGGGGGCTGTGCCAGCCTGGGGGTGGGCATTCCAGCCTGGGGGGTGGGGGGGGGTGGGCTGTGCCAGCCTGGGGGTGGGCATTCCAGCCTGGGGGGTGTGTGGGGGGCTGTGCCAGCCTGGGGGTGGGCATTGCAGCCTGGGGCGTGTGGGGGGGGGCTGTGGCAGCCTGGGGGTGGGCATTGCAGCCTGGGGGGTGTGTGGGGGGCTGTGGCAGCCTGGGGGTGGGCATTCCAGCCTGGGGGGTGTGAGGGGGGGGCTGTGCCAGCCTGGGGGTGGGCATTCCAGCCTGGGGGGTGTGTGGGGGGGGCTGTGCCAGCCTGGCCTGTGGCTCTTCACAGCTCAGGGGCTGCAGACAAGCGATGTCCCTGGCACACAGAGGCCCTTCTGGCTGTGCCAGGCTGGGGGGGTGACTGGGTGGATCTGGGTCACTACCAGTGCCCAAATGGTGCCCAGGGCTTGTGTGGGGCTCTGCTAGGGTAGGGGGGGGGGGCACCCAAACCTACCCCCAGCCCTGACTGCGCCCCAGGAAGAGCTGGGGGGTCTCCTGGGTGGTGCTGGCCGGGAACAGCCTCATCTTCTACAAGGAGCCCAAGGGGCCGACACCCACTGCCTGGGTGAGTGGGGGGCACGGGGTGGGGTGGGGGGGCTGGGGCAGTGGGACTGTGGGGAGTGGAGGGATTTGGGGTGGTGTGGGCACACGAGGGGCACAGGGCACCTGTGATGCTTGGTTACCCCCCCACCCCAGTGCCCTGCCAGCAGCCGGCCTGAGAGCAGCGTGGACTTGAGGGGAGCTGCTCTGGATTGGGCCAGGGACCTTTCCAGCAAGAAGAACGTCCTCCATGTGAGTGTGCTGGGACCCCCAGGCTGGGGCCATGGGGCTGCCTGGATAGCCCAGGGGATGTGGGGCTCTCTGGAACAGTCTGGGCATCACACAGCCCAGCTTGGAAAAGATCTTTGAGATCATGGAGCCCAACCATCCTCATCCTCAGCCTCTACTAACCCACATCCCTGAGCACCTCACCTGGCCAACTTTGAAATCCATCCAGGGCCTGGGGCTCAGCCCCACCTCCCTGGGCAGCCTGTGCCAGTGCCCCAGACCCCTTTTGGGGAAGAATTTCTTCCTAATGTCTAAGAGGAAGGAACACAGAGGAGGGACCCCCAGTGCCCAGCACGTAGGGCCACCCCCAAAACGGGACAAAGGGGTGCTGCTTATACACCCCTGGGATGTGGCAGGGGTGTAGCACAGGGAACCCCTGTGGTGTAGAGGCTTCCCCATGGGGGAAAAGCAGGGTTCCCCCCCCTGGAGTGTCTCCCCCAGCCCACCCCATCCTGCTCCCTGCACCCATCAGCTCCGCACGGTGACGGGGAACGAGTTCCTGCTGCAGTCGGACCACGAGGTCACCGTCCAGGAGTGGGCCAGGGCCATCCGGGGGGTCATTCACCAGCTGGTGAGTGCCTGGAGGGGGACCAGGGCTTGTCCCATGGCTGCTCCCAGCTCCCTTGGCATCCCTAACTGTCCCTGTCCACCCCCCACCACCCCAGGACCTGGAGAACCCTGTGGACACGCCTGGCAGGTGGCTGCACCGGGGCTGCGCCGGGGACCTGCCCGAGCTCAGTGGGGATGAGGATGAGGCACCACGAGCCCCTCCAGGTAGGATTTGAGGGGCTGAGGAAGGGGGAGCAAGAAAGGTGAGATTGTGGCTGCACCCCCCGAGCCCTCTGTGACCCCTCCAGGTGCCCCCCAACCCCCTGACATCTCGGAGAAGAAGCGAGTGAAGAGCAAGCTGAAGCGCTTCATCATCAAGCGGCCCCCGCTCCAGAGCCTGCAGGAGAAGGGGCTCATTCGAGGTGGGGCTCTGTGGGACCTCCCCCCAAGGCCCACCACACCCTTGGGGTTTGCCCAAATCCTCCCTGTGCCCCCAAAGTGGGAGAGAAAGAGGGTGCCTGGGCTGCTTGTCCCCAGTGGGTCCCAGTGCCTGCTCCCCCCTGAGCACCTGGTGGTCCCAATGTTCCTCCCAAGTCCCAGCATCCCCTCCTGGGATGCTCTTCCTGAGCTCGGTGGCTGTCATTGTCCCCTGCCCCAGTTCCAGAACTGCCCAGTGCACCCAGTGGTTCCAGGGTCTCCCTCCAGCCCCTTCCTGGTCCCAGTCTCCTCCTAGCCTTGGTGTCCCTCCCTTCCCTCACCAGTGCCCTCTAAGTACCCAGCATTTCCTCCTGGGGTCTGCACCAGCACGCCCCCACCCCCTTCCCAGTCCCATTTAGCCCTTGCCGTGGCCCAGTACTCCCAGTTTGGCCAGTTTGGTCCTCTCCCAGACCAGGTGTTCGGGTGCAGCCTGGACGCGCTGTGCCAGCGGGAGAGCACCACCGTGCCTCGCTTCGTCCGGCTCTGCGTGGAGGCCATCGAGGAGAGAGGTGGGGGGGCTCCCAGCTGGCCCTGACCCCCTTCCCCCCCCCCCCAGCTGCTGTGCTCTCCTCCCTGCTGGTTGTCACACCCTCCCTGTTGTCCCCAGGCCTTGATGTTGATGGGATCTACCGTGTCAACGGGAACGTGTCTGTGATCCAGAAGCTGCGTTTCGCCGTGGACCGGGGTGAGGAGACCTGGGTGATGGACACAGGATGGGGGATGCTGGGGAGAGGGCAGGGGAACTGTGTTGGAGCACGTGGGCAGGGATGGGGGGGAAGGTGTTTTGGGTCAGAAGAATCCCAGATGTGGATACAGGCTGGGAGGAGAGCTCCTGGGGAGCAGCCCTGAGGAGAAGGACCTGGGTGTCCTGGGGGATGAGAAACTCCCCATGAGCAGCAGTGGCTCCTGCAGCTGGGAAGGGCGATGGGATCCTGGGCTCCATCAGCAGAGGGGTGGGAGCAGGGACAGGGAGGGGATTGTCCCTCTCTGCTCTGCCCCAGCTGGAGTCCTGTGTCCAGAGCTGGGGCCCCAATACAATGTGGGACTGTTGGAGAGGGGTCAGAGGAGCCATGAGGATGCTCAGAGGGCTGGAGCAGCTCCCCTGTGGAGAGAGGCTGAGGGAGCTGGGCTGGGTCAGCCTGGAGAAGAGAAGGCTGTGGGGAGACCTCACTGCAGCCTCCAGTACCTGAAGGGAGCAGAGGAACAGGAGGGGAATGGGCTTGTTAAAGGGCAGAGACTGGCAGGACAAGGGGATGGGGTGAAGCTGGAGGAGGGAAGGGGGAGGGGAGAGACTGGGGGGAAGTTCTTTGCAGAGAGAGTGGTGAGGGGCTGGAAGGGGCTGCCCAGAGAGGGGGTGGGTGCCTCATCCATCCCTGGGGGTGTTCAGGGCCAGGTTGGCTGGGGCCCTTGGCAACCTTGTGTAGCTCCAGGCCTGGAGGTTGGTGTCCCTGCCTGTGGCAGGGGGGTTGGAGCTCTGTGACCCTTGGGGTCTCTTCCAACCCAGACCAGTCTGGGATTTTATCATTCCCCCCCCCCATAAACCCTCCTTCACCCCCACAGAGCGAGCCGTGACCTCGGACGGGCGCTATCTCTTCCCTGAGCAGCTGTGCCAAGGTGGGCCAGGGTGGCTGGGTAGGGGGTGGTCCTGGGGGGCTTTGGAGGGTCCAGACATCAGCTGCTTTCCTCTGCTGCTCCCAGAGGAGCGGATCAGCCTGGCAGACCCTGAGTGGAGCGATGTCCACGTCGTGACTGGTGCCCTCAAGCTCTTCTTCCGGGAGCTGCCTGAGCCCCTGGTGCCGTACCGGCTCTTCGACCCCTTCATCGAGGCCATCAGTGAGCACCCCCTCCTCTCATACTCTCCATGGGTGGGGGGTCCCTAGGAAATAGGGGTGGGTGGGACATAGCATCTGACCCTCTGGGATTCCCTTTCAGAGCTGCCAGACCCCCAGGAGCAGGTGGAACGAGTGGCTGAGCTGGTGCAGAGCCTCCCCCCAGCCAACTATGCCACCCTGCGCTACCTCCTGGCTCACCTCTGCAGGTAAGGGGGGGGGGCTCCTGGGCTGGGGAGGGGGCTGTAGGGAGGGGTTGGGGGTCATATGGGGCAGCTGGAGGGGCGTATGGGGCAGCTGGAGGGGAGTATGGGGCAGCTGGAGGGGTGTATGGGGCAGCTGGAGGGGCGTATGGGGCAGCTGGAGGCTTGGGGAGGTTGGGGTGGGGGCAGTGTAGCCCTGCTCTGTGGAGGGAGGGGTGGGATTAGCACCTATCAGAGCCCCTGTGCTCTTCCCTGGGTGGGAAGGGGGGGAGGATAAGAGGGGCTGGGGGTGCAGGACCCCCTCCCCTCAGCCCTGCCCCTCCCCAGGGTGATGGAGCGGGTGGATGTCAACCGCATGACGCGCCAGAACATCAGCATCGTGTTCGGCCCCACGCTGCTGCGGCCGGAGCGGGACCTGGGCAGCCTGGCAGCAGGAATGACCCAGCAGAACCAGGCTGTGGAGCTGCTGCTGGCACACTTCCACCACATCTTCTCTGCACCCCCTTGAGGGTGTTGGACCCCCCTCCCCACCACCACCTCCTCTGGCTTCTGCTGCCCCTTCCTCCTCTCTCCCTTCTCCCTGCCCTTTGCCAGCTCCTTCCCTGGGAGCAGCAGCTCTGCCCAGGGGGGTGGGCGTGGGGCAGGGGTGAAGGCCTGGGTAGGGCAGTGGTACCTGTGGCATTGAGATCCACCTACCTCACACTGCCTCCTGGGAGGGTGACAGCAGCCAGGCAGCTAGCAGCACCCCCAATGCCCTTCTCTGAGCCCCCTGCCCCTGGCCTGGACACCCTCCCCAGGTCGTTACAGCGCCGATTTATTCCCACCACTCATTAAAAATGTATCTGCAGGGGAAGAACCTGCTTCAGCATGGTCTTCAGCACGGGCATCTCTCTCTCTGTGGCACCTGGAGGGCCAATTCCCTCCCCTTCTTCCCCAGCCTTGGTGCCTGCAGTGTTTCTCACACCTTCTCCCTCCCTTCTCTGTGGACACAAAGCAGCTCCCAGAGCTTTTCCCTCCTCCCTGGGAGTCCCAGCAGCGCTGGGACCATCGCTGATGGGCTCAGCCTTGGGCAGCAGCGACTGCAGCCTGGATCTGGCTGGGGTTTGCTCTGTGGGGGCTGCAGAGAGCTCCTGGCTGCTCCTGGCAGCAGCTCCCCCTTCTCAACCAGCACCCAGCCATGAAAAAACCACACCATCCCACCCCTCACCTCACAGATTTAAGGATCACCATTAAAATCCCCACCCCACCAGGAATCTCCCACAATTCCCAGCCATGTCCAGTCTGGTTTGCCCATTCCCTATGCCAGTTACTGTCCTTAAACTCCTTGAGCCTCACATTTGCTGCCAAAAAAGGACTGTGGTGGTTTAAGCCTGAGGGGCTGAAGGCCAGATGCCCACCAGAGCTTCTCTATCACAGCCCTTTTCAGCTGGGCAGGGGAGTAAATAGATATTGAGAGGCTCAGGAGTGGAGAGGAGGACAGGGAGATCATTCTGCCATCAGCACAACGGGCAGAACAGACTCAACACAATAAAGGACAGAAAACTCTCTGGTTGATGGACCTGCCCTGCACCCCCAGTGACACCAGTCGGGTGATGAGAAGTGGGATCAGATCTTAAAGCAGCTTCCCCCCACCCCTCCCTTCCCTTCTCAGCAGAATTCACTTGAGTCAGAATTTCACAGAATCACCAGGTTGGAAGAGACCTTTGAAGACCATCGAGTCCAACCATTCCCATCCTGAGCTAAACCAGATCCCTGAGCACCTCATCTACCCTTTTCTTGAACACATCCAGGGAAGGGGACTCAGCCCCTCCCTGGGCAGCCTGTCCCAGCCCTGACCCTGCTCCAGGCCCCTGTTCCAGCCCTGACAACTCTTCCAGGGAAGAGCTTTCTCCTCCCATCTGCTCTGACCCTGCCCTGGGGCAGCTTGAGCCCATTGCCCCTTGTCCCATCTCCTGTCCCCTGGCTGCAGAGACCATCATCCACCTCTCTGCACCCTCCTGGCAGGGCAGGGGAGGTGGGGAGAAGGGCTCCCCTCAGCCTCCTCTTCTCCAGGCTCAACACCCCCAGCTCCCTCAGCTGCTCCTCAGAGGATTCACCCTCCAGCCCCTTCCCCAGCCTGGTTGCCCTTCTCTGCACTCACTCCAGGACCCCAATGTCCTTCTGATGCTGAGGAGGCCAGAACTGGACCCAGCACTCGGGGTGCAGCCTCCCCAGTGCCCAGTCCAGGGGCACAATCCCCTCCCCAGCCCTACTGGCCACGCTGGGTCTGACACAAGCCAGGATGCCCTTGGCCTTCCTGGCCACACTGCTGGCTCATGGTCAGTCACCCAACACCCCCAGGTTCTTCTCCAGCCTGTCTCCCCCAGCCTGTAGCTGCTGGGGGTTGTTGAGTCCCATGGGCAGGACTCTGCCCTTGGCCTTGTTAAACCTCATCCCACTGGGCTCAGCCCATGGATCCAGCCTGTCCAGACCCCTCTGAAGTCCCTCCCCACCCTCAGGCAGATCCACACCTCCTCCCAGCTCAGTGTCATGTGCAAACTGAGGGAACACCCCATTCCTTCAACCAGGTCAGGGATAAAGCTGACCAACCACCAGCCTCCTGGAGACATCAGCTGGCATCCAGAGTGTCTCCCTTGGACCAGTCATTTGGGTTCTTCAGCTGTGAGACAAGCCCAAGCTGAAGGCTGATGGAAGAGGCAGCATCCCTAAGCAGTCCCAGTGAAAGGATGTGTCTGCAGGTCAACCACAGGAAGCACTAAAGGAAATGTAAAGGTTGCTCTGACAAATTCCCAGAGGAAATATAGAGGAGACATCTGTTCCTAACAAATTACAGCCCTAGGGAATATCCAAGAAGCCCCACTGGGATAAGTGTCCAGTGGCAGCTCCCAAGCCAAAGGAGCCAGGACTGAAAGACGTAGCTGGCCTGAAACCCCCTCATGTAGCCCACAAGCAGCCCCTCTGACCCTGGGACTTGGGGCTTTTACTGATTGTGGTGGGGAGATTCACCAGTAACAAACAGACCAGACACAAAGTTACCCATGTCCAAAGTCTCAGGGCTGCTGTTTCCTGAGGACTGCTCTTCAGGACTAACAGCACAGATTCCAAGTGACCCAGGAACAAAAACATCACAGGGTCAATGAGACAGATCAGAATTTCTGGCTCATTAGTTCCTGGGGACCATTTGCAGTGATGACCAGGGCAGAATCCAAGCTCCAGCACAGTAGTTTCAGGGGATCATTTATAGTGAGTAACCATGTGGGGACTAAAGCTCCCATTCACTAGTTCCAGGGGACTGTTTTTGGTGATGGAACAGAAATGACATCACACCCCACTACTTCCCAGGGACCATTTTTCACGCCTCTGTTGCCAGAACCAATATTCTGGGCACCCAAGTGGCTCTTTGTGGCCAGGATGTGAAGAGCAGCAGGTGCACAGGGATGCCAGACACACCGTGGGGTCTGTGGTCCCTACACACAGGTTCTGGTGCTGAGCTGGCTGGAACAGAAGTGTCACAGTGATGAAAGCCAAAGAGTGACAGTTTGGAAGGGGACAGATCCCAGGCGTGGAAAGGGTGGTAGAAAAGCACCCCCAACACAAGTCCCAAGCTTGTAGTTTTAAGGAGGGACACTCCAGAGGGTTCCTGACCTTGCTGTGATGGTGCAAGTCAGGTCTTCCCGAGTCTGGTATCAAACACCTGGAGTTCCAGAAATACCTCACAGAACCAAGGAGCCAGGACTGACAGACATACCTGGCCTGGAACCTCCCCAGGCAGCCTACAAGCAGCCCCTCTCACCCTGGGGCTCAGGGCTTTCCTGGGTCAGGGAACCATCCTAATGGTCATAACAATTCCCTATGGACTTTAATAGGCTCAGCCAGTATTGACATTAAAACAAGCCAAATGTCCAGCAGTGGCTATTAAACCCAAGGAGCCAGGACTGACAGACATACCTGGCCTGAAACCTCCCTATGGAACCCACAAGCAGCCCCTCTGACCCCAGGGCTCAGAGCTTTCCTTTTCCAGGGAACAGTCCTAACAATTCCCTGTGGAATTTTCTCAGCTTTACCAGAAACCTCAAGCAAGCAGAGCACAGACAAAGCCAACCAGTGACACAACCTGCTCTGAGCCTTCACTACTCCTCCACTGGTTTGCAGTAGGTACAGCTCTGGCTCTGCAGGGTCCCACCTGCTTGCACATCACACTGTGGAACTGATGTCCTGCCCCAGGGGCAGGGACATTTAAATGACTGCCCAGGAATCCTTTGGGCTTGCATCTACAGACAGTCCTATGAAATGAATTTTTTCCCCCTTGTGAGCACAGTATCATGAAGTGTTTCATTAGAAAAAGTCATCATTCCTGTGGCAGTTAATTCAGAGCATGTTTTGCCTACCAGACAAGTGCAATGCTGCCATTCTCAGGCTTCACCACCACAGCCCCAGTAAAGAATTCAACCCTCAGGGCTGTTTCAAAGACACCAAAAAAGAGAGTAATTAACCAGGGCATCACTGCTACTGAAGAACAACTAATGTAGCTTAAAAAAACCCCCACACAACTCACAATGCTTGTATGACTGTTGCACCTCAGACAGGTAGACAAGATGCTGCTGAACAGCAGAGTCCCTCCAGCAGTTTTTTATTAAAACTCTGCAGTAATTCTGCCAGTTGCTTTCTTTACCAATACTAAATTCAGAACAGCATTAGGTAATAAAAATACATTGCACAATAAAATTCTGTTAAAAGTCTCAGTTAAGCTGGAAGAGGAGAAAAAAAAATATCTTATTATAACATAAGTTGCCAAGGGCTGTGGAGAGGGGTTGCATTTACTGTACTCATAATAATTGGAGTGCAAATACCAGGACAACACTAACTCCCAGGTCCACTTCACTTCAGAAGTGGAGAGGCAAAGAAGATGCCCTGATGCCCAAGCTGGGTTGATGACTTGCTTTTGTTCCCAAACCTAATATAAGAGAAGATAGATAGAGAAAAAGATAGATATCAGTTTGGTATAGAGATCTAACACACACACCCTCCTGTCCCCTTCCCCAGAGATCTGTCACCCAAGTTTTACCCACCCCTCTTCCAATTAAAAACCCCAACATTCTTCTCCCTACCATATGATGCTGCTTATCAGCTGTTGTGCAGCTTGCACTACAGACTGGATTGAGAGCTGACCAAGTAGTAAATCCAGGCTGCTCCCAGAACTGGGTCTAAAAAAAAATCTATTTCTAGTTCTCCTTGGACACCCAACCACCTGCAGTCACCCCAACACACCCATAAACATCTACTGGCACTTACTTGGGGGTGGTTTTGCTGAAGGTAGACCGGACCCTCTGGGACAAGGAGCTGGATGATGGAGTCTTGGAGAGCTGCTGTTCTGGTGTGGTGAGGGGTCCAAGCATGCTCACTGTCAAAAACCCCACAAAAAAAGAAAGGAAGATAAAAAAACAGGCAGTGAAGCAAGCAACTGAGGGCTGCTGAAGTTCTCATTGCTGCACAAGGAACATTAAATACTCCCTAGCATCAGCCAAAACCCACTAGACAAATCTGGTGTTTCCTGGTGTGCTTTTCTTCCCCCACAAAGCAGGCAGGAATGGTGAGCTCCAACAGCCTCACAAGCAGCTCTGGCTGAGGTTTGTCATTCTTGATACAGCAGCTGCACCCAGGGGTTACCTTTAACATCTGGTGTCTGTGGAGTAGAATAGACATTGGTGTTCTCAATCACATGTGCTGGGTCAATGTTTTCTTGCTCCACCATCATCAGCTGGTTCCAGTAGTCCATTGGCAGCAGCAGAAGTCGCTCCACCACCTACAGAAACACCCAGGGGCAGCTGGTGTTAAAGGGTGGAACAGAGTTTTGACCCACTGACACCAGGCACGTGTTGCTTTGGCTCTCTCCAGCCATTCCCTTGAATCCTTTACTTGGGGTACACTGACCTGAGCCAGTCCCTTTCCACTGGCCTACCTTGGGTTGTCGCTTTGTGTCCTGCAGGAGTGTCATAGGGTCAGGATCAGGTACTGCATGGGCAACTATTGTGGGGCCAAAGACTTTGGCCAAGTTGGTAACATCCATTTTTGTATCAGGGCTCTGAGCCACCCTGTATTTAAGAAAAAAGAAAAATAAGAAAATGTAGCTTTTCCCTTCACTTGTCATAAAATTCCCCCATCCCACACATCCTTCCACCTCCAAATAATCAGATTTTTCCAGAATGAAGGCTTTAGACTCACAAGCAGTAACTAGAACCAACTAGATAAAGCACCAGCAGCAGCACCATCCCCCTCCAGAACTACCAGTCCCTTTGAACATACCTCTGCAGGTGGATCATGAGGAAAGCTAGTGTGTCCCTATTAGCCTGAGGAAGTTCACCAACAGCTTGGTACATAGCAGCAATGCTGTTGTCCTCATCTAGGATTTCTGGGAGGGGTAAAAAAAAGTGTTTAGGCCTCAGAAACCAGCCCTAGAGGCATAATATCCCCCTCTCAGCAACAGCTAGCCTGAGAAAGGAGGCCAGAAACTTCAAGTGCTGCTTTGGCAGGGGGGTTGGACCCAATGAACTCCTGAGGTCCCTTCCAACCCCTATGATTCTGTGATTGTCTAATAATTTTGTATCCTGCCTGAGCACTAGAACTTGTTTCTTTCCTCTTCCACAAGAGCACAGGAGAAACAACTTCTTCCCAGCACATCACCACAGGTGCAAGCTTTGAGGGCTCCATGGAGCCCTGAAATCTGCCAGCTCACACAACACCTAAATACCACAACCACTGAGCCCAGGGAGAAGGTTGGAGATGGCATTTAGCAACTCCTTACCTGCAGCTTCCATAAAAGTCTTGTTTAACCTGAAAGTGAGAAGGGGTTCTTTCAGGCTGCGTAGAAAGTCCTTGAGAAGGCCACAGATAGCATGAATATCATCCACTTTACTGAGGACAGGGATAGTTTTTGCTCTAAGAAACTTCTCTTTCAGCTCCCTCACTGTCTTGTCACAGCCAGACACCCGGTAGAGTCCCACCTGTTGACAGAAAGTGTTGCTGAGAGGCACAATATCAACCATGTGCATAGAGCTGACATTCTTCTGCTCCCACTTTCTCTCCACACAGTGCTCTACAGACACTGTTAACTCATTCCCAGAATCACCCACTGGGCAACACTCTACACAGAGCTATTTTGGTTCATCATTTGTTTCCCTCACACCACAACCTGTTTCATTAGTGCTGTTTCACACCTCTCTCTTCTTACCTCATTCAGCCCTCGCTGCTCAATCTCATTAACACAGTGCACCACGATGGAAGGGATCATTGGAGGGGTAGAAGAGACAAAGTCCATCAAGGTCCCCTAAGATGCAGAAGGGAAAATAAAGATAAACAGTCTTCAAGACCCAGAAAGGACTCTCAGGAATTCATAGGGAGATCTAGGCTTAAAAACAAACAGTGTTTCTTCTTCATCAGCCCAGAGAAAGGCAACACTACATGCATCAGCACAATGCTGCAGGATTGCCTACCCAAAGCCCTCCTAACATCACACCCACTACCCTGGTTAATCACAGAGTCACCAGGTTGGAAGAGACCTTTGAAGATCGAGTCCAACCATTCCCATCCTGAGCTAAACCAGATCCCTGAGTACCTCATCTACCCTTTTTTTGATCACATCCAGGGAAGGTGACTCAGCCCCTCCCTGGGCAGCCTGTTCCAGGCCCTGACAACTCTTTCAGTGAAAAATTTTACTCTAATATCCAATCTAAACCTGCCCTGGCTCAGCTTCATGCCATTCCCCCTTGTTCCATCTCCTGTCACCTGGCTGAAGAGACCATCACCCACCTCTCTACAACCTCCCTTCAGGTAGTTGTAGGTGGTGATAAAGTCTCCCCCTCAGCCACCTCTTCTCCAAGCTAAACAGCCCCAGCTCCCTCAACCTCTCCTCATATGATTTGCCCTCCAGCCCCTTCACCAGCCTGGTTGCCCTAATGAATGATACATTAACAAGCTCATTTGCATTTTATTATGCAGCTCTGAGGAACAGGAGCTCTTCTGCAGCAGACTTGTCAGAGCCTAAGCACGTTCCAACTCTAACCAAACATCAGCCTGCTGGTGTTGGCAGCTGCACTGGCCCAGGCTCACCCTACCTCTCCAATTCTGACCGGAGTGCCTGTCAAAGTTGGGATACAGGGAAGAGGACAGCGGTCCCGACACTCCGGATGAGCGACCACGCGGCAGTCTCTGCACTTCAGAGAGATCTTCCCAAATTTTACCCTCTTTCCACATGGCACACAGGTTTCTGGCTTGATAACCTAGAGATTGGGAGCATAAAGATGGGAAGAGATAAGTACAACATCAGAACTTGGCAGGGCTCAAGCTGGATAACTGGACAGGGTAACATATTCCAGCAGGTAACTGGTAGAGATGTTATTGACTTGGGACATAATGGTTGGTGGCTTGTAGATATCACACATCACATCTGAAAAACAGGAGGAGAGGCTTTTGCAAGTCCCTCCTGCCTGTAGACCTACCGTCTTTGAGACAAAGTCATGCAGCCTCACCCCCCCATTGTTCTGTGGGGTGCTGCAGCCATCAGTCTCCACTTTGGATTCCAGCTGCTTACTGCCCACGTTGGACTCGCTGCTCCACGGCTGCAAAGGACCTGAAAGACACAAGAGGAGGAGTGCTGAGTGAATAGAATCATGCCCTTGAGTAACCTTTTGCATTCTAAACCACAGGCCCAGGTCCTGGCAGGAGGTAACTAACATTTCTGGCCTACATAGTTACTTTAGGACTAGGAGGAACAAAGACACAACACCTACCGCTCTTCCTCCGGCTTCTCAGACTGAAGGGCACAGTCTGGATAGTAGAGACAGCTTCAATGGGGCCACCATCACCAGGGACCATGACAGTTGTCTTGGCTACTATGGATTCATTGCCCTGTAATGAGAAATACACAGTTAGGAACAGCAATGCTGAGAGGACATGGGATTCTCCAGTTTTGCCAGCTCTACAAACAGGAATGTGATACAACCATAACTGCACACAAACCCTGCTGGAACCATCATCATACCTGATCCACTGTGGAGCCAATTGATCTGGTTTTCTTCTGAGGACCTGGTGGGCCATCAATGAACTGCCTGGAAGACCTCTGAAAAGACACAGTATGTGTTTGTCCATGAGGCAGGTACACTGTTGGCTACTGTTCTACTAGTTCAGGAGAATTAGGAGGGCTGCACAATTGTCTGCACACACCACAGATGCAGTAAGTTCTGCCCCAGTACCTGCTCTTCATGGCAACCTTCAAGCTGCCACCAGGAATGAGGAAGCCTCAGTATACAGCTCTTCAGAAATCATTTTCCTAGCCAGCTTTATAATAAAAGCACACACATCCACACAACATCCAAAACAAGCTACACACACACACAAAAGAAGGCAACTAAGGCAGCCCCAAGCTCTTCCCAACTCTGCCAGTGATGATTTCAGGTTGCCCTTTCCCACCTATGCCTACCACATACAAACCAGAACAGGCACAAGGTCCTTTACAGAGTATTTACAGAATATTAAAAAAACCCAAACCCTTCCTACAGGACTTTTTCCTGATCCAGTAGCTGTTAATAACCTTCAAGTGGTTTCTTGCAGACTTTAGGCCATAACAGACTAAGACATGCACAGGTCCAGTCATTTTCAGCAGGCAAACACCACCAGAATTAACTTTTAATCTAAACCCACAGAGCAGATCTGAATTACAGCAGAAGCACATCCATCTGAAGTTTGATTGTGATTAGTAGCTCAGACATTAAGGGTGGCTGTGAGATGACAGATGGTGACATTGTGTCAGCCAAGGTTAACAATGGAAACAATTTGAAGGGGAAAGAATTGAACGTACCCTCTTCTCTCTCCTTTTAAGTCTGACAGCTTTCACCACAGAGGAATCCCAGTCCTGTGGGAAATACACAGTGCTGGTTAGCTGAGTGTAAACACCACACAGCCTCTGGCCAGGCCTTTCATTAAGTTGTAGCCAACTGCACACCAGGGAAATGCAAATAAGGTTTACCAGTTTAATACCAGAGACACACAAACACAGGGGATCTCTACAGATTACCCCACACCCCTAAGGTTTTACAGCAGAGGAAAACTTTGGAGTTACATTACCAGTGACTCATCAGTCTTGTCAAAGCTGATGTCTGATAGAATTGAGCCAGATTCATCTATTGTAGACAGCCTAAAAATCAAAAGGAACTTGCATCACTTTGGCTTTCAGTCAGCCACAGTTCCAGAACAATCTTACTGACTCAGAAGAGCTGTATTTCAGACTGGAAAAGCTCTGTTGATACGGGTGTAGTATGCATGAGAGGCGTACAGGTAGATCAGTACCTGACCCTTACATTGCTCAAACCACTATTTCACCTACCTTTTGCTGCCTGAACCCCCTACAGAAACCTGGGGTCTGTTGAGGAAAGCAAGGGCAGACTTCTGCTCTTCACTGAGCTGAATGCTCCCAGAGGCATCACACATGAGCAGCTCTCGAATCAGTTGTATTTGCCGCTCCTGTGAAGGCAGACAACATCAGAGGCTGCCCCAGGAGAAGCTGAGCCCAACTGCTCTGTGAACCAGTCTGAAGTGGCTGAGGTGCCTTTCAGAACTGTCAACACTCAGCTAACCCTAAGAAGCACACACTCCACAGGTAACAGCATCACAGCTCGGCTCCCCACAGCAACCAGCCACCTTTTTCCTGACCAAAGGAGAAGGCTACAAGGAGCCAAGCAAATTCCAGTTCCTTATGTTCCTCCTCCCCATGAAGAGTAGTTACTCTGAGTGCCAGTCCTTGTTTCCCCTTTAATCTCCAGGCTAATCAGATAACTGGTAACAAAGGGATTGCTCACCAGCTTTTCACAGTCTGTTTCAGCCTTTTGCCTTCGTTTGATCTCCACATCCACCTGATTGCGGGCGTGTTTCAGCTTCACATCCAGAGCACTGCGCTCAGCTTCAGTTTTCATCAGAAGCTCTTTGTACCTGCCAAGCTCGTGCTCAGCTTTCTGCAGTTTCCTCCGATACTCCTCAAAGTTATTTACTAACTGGATGAACTCTGGAGAGAGGACAGAGACACCTTGAGCTACAAGCAGAGGAGATACAGCAGCCCTCTTTTCCCCCCCTGACAGGACACAGCCATTAACATAACCTGCTCTTCACTGAAGAGGGGGGAAGCTGCTGTTTTGGCACACCCACTGACACTACAGTGGTTCAGGAGATCTTGCAGTTTTTCAGATCAAGTCACTCACATCATCAACCAGAGGAGCTCGATCACAAGACCCTCCACAGATGAAATCAACTTGCTACAAGCAGAACACAACCCTACCTGCGACTTGATTATTTCTTGAACATGAAATAAAAGCCCCAAATCCAACCCCCTGCAGGAATCTTATTAGTTATCCATGGCAGAGTCTTTAATAACAGCTACTGAAGGTTTGCATATTTGTATTGTTACAGCAGACACAGCACAACCCACTTCAGCTCCCCCCCCAGCATCAGAACTTACGGTGTTCATCTCCTTCGCTTAAAGCTTCAGCCTGGCGCATAAGCTGGTCACACAGACCCCGTAAGTTCAGCACTGCAGTCTCCATGGTCCCTCCAAGAAACCAGGGCTAAACAAAGAGCCCAGCCCTTCCTTCCCACCTCTGATCAGAAAACCTGTTACCAGGCAAAATTAAAGAAAAAAAAGAGAGAGAAACAGCTTGAGAATTACTGATTTATTTATTAAGGGGTGTTTTAGAAGCTGCACAAAGAAAAAGACATCAAGAGCTATGATTTATGGGGATACATGCATATAAATTCTTTCCTAGGGAACAAACAGCCTCACCACCTCTACAGCTTACAGAGGGCTGAGCATCACTGCATAGTTTCCCACCTTATTGCTTCAAGTATTTCCAGCATGCTACAGAGACTCAGAACCCAAGGCAAGACATCCCAAATCACAGAACATTAGGAGTTGGAAGGGACCTCCAAAGCTCATCTAGTCCAACCCCCCTGCCAGAGCAGGATCACACAGACTAAATCACACATCCAGGCAGGGTTTGAATGTCTGCAGAGAAGCAAACTGCCCAGCCTCTCTGGGCAGCCTGTCCCAGCGCTCTGTCAAACTCACAGTGAAAGAGTTCCTCCTTATATTCACATGGAGCTTCCTCTGCTCCAGCTGCACCCATTGCCCCTTGTCCTGTCGCTGCCATCGCTGAGCAGAGCCTGGCTCCATCCTCCTGACTCACACACACCCACTGCCCCTTGTCCTATCACTGCCATCCCTGAGCAGAGCCTGGCTCCATCCTCCTGACTCTCACACACCCACTGGCCCTTGTCCTGTCGCTGCCATCGCTGAGCAGAGCCTGGCTCCATCCTCCTGACTCTCACTGGCCCCTTGTCCTGTTGCTGCCATCCCTGAGCAGAGCCTGGCTCCATCCTTCTGACTCTCCCACACCCACTGGCCCCTTGTCCTGTCGCTGCCATCCCTGAGCAGAGCCTGGCTCCATCCTCCTGACTCTCACACACCCACTGCCCCTTGTCCTGTCGCTGCCATCGCTGAGCAGAGCCTGGCTCCATCTTCCTGACTCACTGGCCCCTTGTCCTGTCGCTGCCATCCCTGAGCAGATCCTGGCTCCATCCCTCTGACTCTCACTGGCCCCTTGTCCTGTCACTGCCATCCCTTAGCAGAGCCTGGCTCCATCCTCCTGCCTCTCACACCCACTGCTCCTTGTCCTGTCGCTGCCATCGCTGAGCAGAGCCTGGCTCCATCCTCCTGACTCTCACTGGCCCCTTGTCCTGTCACTGCCATCGCTGAGCAGAGCCTGGCTCCATCCTCCTGACTCACACCCTTTACATCTTTATAAAGATGAACGAGGTCACCCCTCAGTCTCCTCTCCTCCAGCCTAAAGCCTCAGCCAGGCCTCATCAGGAAGGCGTTCCCCCTTCTCCTTCTTGAAGCCTGCAGAGCCCATGCCCGTCTACAAACACCTCAGAACTACGCAGGCCACTAAAACCCCACCAGTTTCCAGAGATTAAAAACAGAAGCCACGTTCCCGAGAATGTCAATAACAGCGTTAAATTGAGCTGCGTGTTAAGTTACAGCTCCTGCGGCAAACAGCCCTTAACACCCCGGCAGCCAGCACATTGCCCTCCAACAGCAGCAGCGACAGGGTACGCGGGAGCAAGGAAGGGGAAAGCCTCCAGCACAGGAATCACCCACCCCTGGGGCTCAGGGGACCAGCCCCAGCTGATGAACGAGCCCCAGGGGCCCATGGGGACGCGGCTGGGAGAGGCCCCAGCGCAGCAGCCGGAGAGCATCACGCTAGTCAGGGCTCCGGAGCCCGCGGCCAGGGGTAGGGAACGCTGGGGACGCTCCAGGAAGGGAGAACAAGCCTTACCCAGCGCTCCTTGAGGTCTGCGCAACGCCGGACCCGCTTACCAGCGCCTGAGGCCGACGGCAGAGGCCGGGGAGGGAGGGGAGGGGGGGGAAGAACGAACCAGGCCGTCCCGCCAAGCGCCCGCGGGCCCCACCCGGGACGCCGCGGGGGGAAGAGGCCTCTGAGGAAGCCGGTGAGCGTGGACCTGTGCGGCCCACCGGCCAGGCTGGGCTGGGTGGGGCTCAGCTCCCCCCCTCCCCCGCCGCCTCACGCAACCTGGGCTCCCCCCGCACTCACCACCTCCGCCGCCGACCCCGCAGAGCCTCCGGCTCCAACCGCCCAGCCTAACCGCCTCGCGCTCGGGGTTTGAATCCCCGCGGCCGGCCAATCATCAGCGTGCGCGCCCCACCCTCCCGGCCTGTCATTGGTGCCGTTCATTGAGTGCCTGAAGCCAAGCGGCCGCCATGTCTGCTAAGGGCGTAGCCTCTCTGCTCTCTGCCCCGGCGCGGGAGTGAATGGGCGCCCCCCCTCCCTCCTCCCGAACCGCCGAATGCTGAAGCCGGCCAGGCGCCATCTTTAATGCTGGTTGCTGGCTCCAACCCCTGTTGCCTCGCAACAAAGCCGGCTGGCGACGCCGGCAGGGCCTAACCCCTCCCCAACCCGGCGGCCGGTTCCTCTCCTAAGCCCCAGGCGCAGCCGTTGGCTGTTTTGGGGAGAGAACACTAGATTCGGGCTCATTCCCCACCAAATGGCACAGGGAGGGCCTGAGCTCCCTACCCTCCAGTCCTGCAGAGCGCCCAAAAGGCGTTGGGTGCGGCCTGGAGCTGTTTCTGAGCAGTGATGCTTCACCAGGCAGCCTTTTCAGTCGGTTTTTTCACTTAAAACCACGATGCTTCGACTGATTTTTGCTTTTGAAACGTAAATCCGGCAACCCAAAGGGCTAAAATCCGTATGGAGCCACGTACAAAGCCTTCCATTGGCAGCCACTTAACGTGCAAACAGATAAAACACAACCCAAAACCCCAACAATTACCAGAAGGGAACTGACAGAATCATAAAAACAACAACGCGGTTTTAAGCTTTTAAATCTGAAACCAAACAGCGGGTGATTGAAGAATGGATATTAGCAATTAGAAAGCGGAACTAAATGTTTAAAATTGCTGAGTGGAGAAGGGAGTTCATAAAGCAGATTGCTCTCTAACATCCAGCTGCTTTGTTGGGACTGCTTTGTTTAGGGGATATAGTCAGCCTTAACTTAATTAATAATAATTAATTCATAATAGATTGTAAAAAGCCTCAAGGCCCTCTGAAAAGTAAACATTAACGAGGCTTCCTTGAGGGAAATAGTCAAAATTATCTACATTTTATAGTGGAACAGAGGTGCTGAAGAGACACGACTCATCCTCTGAGTGAACGGCAAAGCAAAAGAAAGCCACTGACCTTGATATTTGACCTTAAAGCACCAAAAAACAAATCATCCAAAAGCCCAATTTTCTCTTGGAAAGCAAGTTGAAGACCCACCTGGCTCCACTGAGAGCCTCCTGTGCATGCGCATCCCACCCCGGTGCTTCTTGTCCACCCATTTCTGATGAGGTTCAGCTGGTTTTGTGTCAGTCCCAGGGCTCTCCTGCAGCTCCTGCCTGTAATTAAATCTTCACAGCTAAGATGTCTCTATTGGCAGCTCATATTTATAGGCAGGCTAGTTGGTTTAGTGTCATTGTTAAGGGTCAAGGAGGCTTTTGCTCATAAGCAAATTCTCTTCTCTGTTAAATTGTCATCTGCAATCTCAGGCCAATAAAAAGGCCCATGATTTTAGATTATTGCCTCTGTGGTGCTTGCAGTGAGTTATTGAGTTAGGTACCAGGTTTCAAATTAGATTCCTTCCATATGTGTACAGACATTGCACTTCCAAATCCTCCTCTGAAATGTGATGGGTGGGAGCTCTAAGGGCATCAGGGACTGAATAACCCCAAAAAAGCTTCTCAGAACCCTCCTCACCTGCTGATATGATATAACTGTGGCCCTACAGCACACACCACTTGCTCAGACCCAGCCCCTGTCCCTAAATGCTTTATAGATTTATTCTTTCCTCCTTCCTGAGTGATGCACGATGAGAGCAGAGAGGTCAGAAGCACCTTTCCTATATAGCTTTATGTCAAGGGAGAAGAAAAGGCATAGGGATTGAGGGCCTTTTCAGGAGCTGCTTTATTGCAAAGTAATTATATTCTCTTTTGTTTGTGTCGGGGAAGGGAGGGAGAAGCCTTGAAATGTCTCATCTGGGAAACTGTTAATAGAATTTATGCTAATTTGATGATTCCGGCAATTACTGGCGGAAGCACTTCACATTTTCAGGCAGCAGAAATTCTCCTCCAGTTCCTCCTGCAGTTTCGCTCTGTTTGGGCTTTAGCCCCTTCCCCTCCTCCAGCCCAGAGACTCCCTTGCTGGGCAGCACTTGTGCACCCCACGATGCGACCAGGATATCTGCTTATGATGATGCTCACTGGGACCCCTCCCAATGCCTCAATTTTCTAGGGCAGGATGCAAAGAAATCTGCCCTGGCACCTTGCTCTGCTAGCAAGCAGCCCTGCAAAAGACCAAACCTTTCCCTCCCAGCCTCATCCTCTGGTTGAGCTTTGCAAATACAAATCTCTCTGCCCAGCTCCTGCCTAATTAACTCCAGAATTGCAAAGCCATTTGTGCAGCTTTGTGCTCAGGGGAAACCTTTATTAAGTTCCTTTTAATCCACAACCAGTTAGAGCATGATGGTCTTCATCAACAGTCATTCAATTAAAAAAATGGGGTGGGGGGGGGAGGGAGGGGAGGGGGAGGCCAGGAATAGGAAGTGGAACTAGAAACTTTAAGACAGCAACCTTTCTTCAGAGCTAAACCAAAAATACAACCCAGAAAAAAATATCTGAAGTGTGTTTGTCTTTCTGTGTTAATTCAGCACTGGTTAGGCAAGGAATGATTCAGTAGCGTGAGGAAAAATACCCGTCAGGCTGAGCAGCCTGGGCTTAGCCAGAGGAAGCTGGACATTTTTGGGAATTCATTTCCAATTTTTTCACGCCCAGCCCGAGCTGTGAGCCAGCAGATGGCATCATGCTCATGCCGTTGGGTGGGAGTGGGAGCTGCCATCGCTTCCCTGTGCCAAATATTGCTCCGCGCATCACCCGCGCGGCGGCCTGCGAGGAGGGTTGGGGAAGGAGCCCTGTTTGCACCCTGAGGAACAGGGTTTATCTGGGCTCTCCTGCCTGCATGAACCCTGGATAATTCTTCCATGGCATCAGGGTAAAGAGCCCACGGATGGCATCAGCCAAACCTGTCTGCAGCGACACGTGGGCCTTCCCCTCTGCTCCTCGTAGCGAAACAGTGCATTAATGTCAGCGGAGAAGCCACGGCCTTATCCTGAACTCGTTAAAAAACAATGGGAGTCTCTATTGCCTTCATCTGGCTTTTAATGAATGACCTCTTGTCGCTGGGAGCTGCGTGCCCTGACAAAGGACCTTTGTGGGCTGATATTTATGATTTCATTTAAGCCAGAGAGTAAGCTAAGGGAGAGAACTAGAAAATAAGAGCTGAGCTGATGCTTCCTGCTTTAAACTCAAGGGATCTTTATCCAGTTTTTGTATTAATACACTTGGCTTTTCTTAAATATTTGAGCGACCCACAGCCCGCGAACAGTCCCACGCTGGAAGGGAACGCAGGTCACGGTGGCAGGGCAGGGAACGCCTCGCCCTTTATTGAGCCCCACACATTCCTTCAGGCCCTAACGCTGGCTATGGGGCAAGGTTTTGTATTTTCCTAGTGTCCCCCCAAAAAATCACAGCCTCTCAGAATTGTAGGGGTTGGAAGGGACCACGAGAGATCATCGGGTCCAACACCCCCCCCGCCAACCCAAATCACACACACACCGAGCCCTGCTATGAGCCCATGACCTGCTCACAGGCATCCGCAGGCTGAACACAGCCACCAGGTCCAAACCTCCTCTCCCCATGCCAGCAACCTGCCACCACTGATAAATTTCTGCCTTTTCCTTCGGCGGGCCTCGGCGGCAGATTAAGCGGCTGGGAGTCTGGAGTGAGAGCGTGCCTCTTTTGCCATGCAAACAGAGAAAATTAATCTTCCAGCTTCCTCTGATATTTAGGCTGAATTACAAGCTGGGAGCGGAGATAAAGCATGGGCAAAAGGAAGGTACAGGTACAGCAGAGAGCTGGGCTGCCTGGCACAGACTTTTGTCCGTGCAGATAACGGCTCTCCTCCCTGTGTCATACATAATTCACCAGCGCTGCATCCCTCCATCCCTGGTCATCCCTCTCTCTGCTTTCACTGCTCTTCTCCTATGGAAAGTGGAAGCCTTCCTGGCCGAGCAAGCCCCTGTGTGTTGGCTGCACGTGTGGGTGCAGAAGCACGCTCACACGTGGAGATCAAAGGCACGCGCGCGGGCAGAGGCGCAGCGGCGACGTGCACGTCTCAGCTGTGGCATCCCTCTCTTTGCAGGTTTGCCCTTTGTCCTCTCTGCTGGGAAACAGATGGAACCAGGGTACAGTTCTTCTGGGGATGGGCCACTGGCATCCTGTGCACAGCCCAGTAATACCTGAAGCCAATCCCACTAACCCCAACCAGCACATCAACTTCCACGAGGGCACAGGGTTTGATTTCATCTGCCCACCGCGTTTCAGCTTCGCTAACTACCCTACCTCCCTAAATCCCTCTGATGTTACAGTTGGCTAGAGGTGAAATCCTTTGGGATACCAACCCCAGCGCTAACAGACACCAACTGCATTTTGTTTGGTGGCTCATCTGACAGCTCCTCTGTACCGCTCCTGACAGAACTGTGCCACGCGGAGCGGAAAAGCCGTGGAGGTTTTCCATAGCCTCCCAGAGTTTCTTTCCCAGAACAAAGCAGAAATAACCCCGGCCACCCCCAGCCAAACAGGGAACTCAGACACCTGCTTAATTATTTTTGCTTTGTAAATGAAAGCAGTGCCGTGAGTTTAATAACCACTGCTTGGGAGTAATTGGGGCGATTATTTTACAGCCCAGGGGGAAAATTGCAGCTTGTTATCTCCAGGGAGTAGCATTAGGATCCAGCAGATAATCAGAAGGTTATTTGTTGCACTTTAGATGACATTTCTTACAGATTTAGAAGTGATAGTGATCAAACCACGTTGTCAGAGCCACCTTCAAACTGGGGAATTCAGAGACCTGTAAGCTAAAGAGCGTCTGAAGCCACCCGGGACAGCTGCTCTTCCAGCAGGACGGCACGAATAAGAGACATACGTGCCACCTTTGAGCTCAAACACTTCCAGATCTGAGCATCACTCATCTCCTTTTTTAATTCCATCTTCTTACAACAGAGATGACACTCAGGATGCTACATGAGAGGACGCGAAGGGGGGATATCAGCTCTAACAGATGCTGCCAAACCAGATCTATACGCGGCGATAAGGTTGCTTGAGACCTTCCCTCCTCTTGTTTCTCCCTCCCCACCACAATCGATAGCCTCTGCCTGTCCTTTTGCCTACAGCATCCCTGGAATTTGAGGCTCAGTCAGGACTGATGCTCCCACGCTGCTGCAGCATCAGGACTTTTGTCCGCACGGTCTCACAAGAGACCCTCAGTGCTGAGCGTCGCTCCCCCTCACACAGCTGAGCAGCTCCCACCACTGCTGCACTCTCTGGAAGATATTTGTGGGTTTCTGAGCTGTGGGAGCCAGTTCCAGCAAACCCAGACGTGGTGGGTGGGCAAGATGCAGCTCAGCTCCTGGCAATGCCTCCCAAACATTAGCCTTTCCCTTGTCACCAGCCTGGCTACAGAGGTAGAAAGAGGATTTTTAGGAAGGCTAAGCCCAGCCAGAGCCTCAGGTGGTCTCTCTGTTGTAGGCTAGCTGTGCAGGAGTGTCCCCAAATCCTGGCTCTGCTCCCGGGGTCGGGTTCGTGGATGTCACAGCAGCACCTTGGCACCCGCGTGATGCCAGCGAAGAGGATCCTGCCGGGCCTGGGAGAGCGCTGAGGCAAAGCAGGTTCCACTATCGATCCCCCAATCAATGACAATTCAAGGCTGGAAATGACAGCGCCTTTTCTTAGTCCTCAATTCCCACCCAAGGCTGGGCAGGGACAGGAGGGAGCTCACTCCCAGGCTTAACAACAACCCAAAGCTGGAGCAGAGACGGCAAAAGCAGGTGGGTTGTTTAACAAATTGGACACATAACAAGACAAAAGGCACAGAAGAAGGAGATCTGGTGGGACTGGACCTTTATCTCCAGCACGTTGGCAGCCAAATCTTTGTGCAATATTTATCAAGGTTGAGCGGGCAGGAGGATTGGCAGTCAGTGCATAAGTGAGGAATTAAAGCCACTGCCATCCTTATCTCCCAGGCAGATACGTGGTGGGAGGGGGGACGATGGGTGGACAGGAGCTGCAGGCCAGCACAGGGCAATCGAGTTTGTAACCATTTGTGGATTAAAGGGAGTACAAACAGTCTTAGCTCAGCTGACAGGAAGCAGAGCAAAGCACCAAGGAGGGCAAACCAGCACATCTGCATCCTCTGGCTGGTGGAGCTGAGCACGCTGCCTCCAGCCAGGCACTTGGGCTGGGAGATCCCTCACATCCCTGGGCAAGCATCACATGGCAAAGCTGCCCCAAAGGCACCAGGTTTAGGGGCCAGAGGTCTGTCGAGCCCAGTTAAAATTCACTTTGAAACCAGGGAGTTGAGGAACTGCTGTTCTTTCTCTCCCAATTTTCCTCAGCAGTGAGACAAAGGCAAAAGATGCTCTGCCCTGGGGTAGATTCCTATTGTCACAGCCAGAGCCACAACTATCTTGTGGAGAGCAGACACTGCTTGGCCCTTTGCAGCCACCCCGTGAATATACCTCATGAGACACAGCCAGGAAAACCCCAGGGAAGGGATGGATACGACCTCAATAATATCTGCAAAGCTCTCAGTCAGTCCAGGGAGGGTTTTTGCAGGTGAGCTGTCCCCAGGGAGGGCAGCTCAGCTCCCACAGTGGCCAGCCGGGTCCCCCCCGGCCCCTCCGGCACGCACGGCTCCTGCAGCTGCGGATGGCAAGCGGAGGGCTGCTTCATCTCCACCGTCCCCTGGGAATCCCCAGCTCTCACATAACATGCTGGTAATTAACTCACTTATTGGCTTTGCTTTTGCTGAGATTGCATGTTCAAGATGGGCTCCATCTGCTCCTTGCACGGGCTTGGCTGCCAGGGGAGGATAGCAAACCCCCCGTTTATAATGAGAGAAACGTGTCCTTTCTGTAACCAGAGCAGGGACAATGACAGGGCCATGCCAGGGACCCACAGCAGCCCTCTGACAGCAGCTGCAGGTCCAGGCTGCCCAACTCCACCAGCACTTTCACCACGCACCAAACCCAACGCCAACCAGCCTCCTCCCCCATGCACCCACCAGCCTCCGCCGGGGCCACCAGAGCCAGCAGCTTCATTAAATTGTTTTAGGGGATTTGCCTCTCTCCATTTAATTTCTCATCAAGGCAAATAAGGGCAGAAGATGCCGAGTGGGACCTCATTTTTGGGGATGCTGGACAACTCTGTGTCAGATGGCTGCTGGGAAGAAGATGCACTCATCTATATGCCTGGAGCATCTAGTGCAATATTCCCTCTCTAGAAATCCCTCCTGGAGACATGGGACACAAACACCAAGGAGCAGCAATACGGAGTAACTCCCAGCTACAGCCCTCCCCAGGCAGGTTCCTCCTCCACCGGCCTTGCCACGGTTCCCATGAATCCTCCCCAGGTTATTCCAGCCGCTGTCATGGAGCTGTAGCAACAAATCTGAGCTGAGCTCCAAGCAAAGCAGCGCAGAGCACGTGGCGCTCCCTGGGTCCCCCAGCACCCATCTGCACTGCCTTTGTCTCCTCAGCCTTTGAGCAGAGCTTTTCCTCCTCTCTGCTGCAAAGAAACGCATTAGTTGCAACATTGCTTTAATTTGTTTGCCAGCTTGGAGAGAGCAGAGAGGCTCCTCTGCTCCCATCGGTGCTGTTTGGAGGATACTTGCACGCCGGCGGTGTTAACTCTTCGGCTCCTGGGCGATTGCCCAGGCTGCTGGAGCACGTTTGCACACCCAAGACACATGAGCTGCCTTCTCCCATCAAGGCTCCGCAGCGCTTGGGGCCACAGCAAGCGTGTGCCACTGGCCCGACCTGGCACTTACCAGATGGGGTGGGTGGGGGGGGATCCATGTCCCCTTCCAGCTATCCTCAGCGTTTCCTTAATGAGATGAGTTTTGTTGTGACCACAACCGGTGTCAGAGGGAATGAAAGAAAATGTGATCTGAACAGGCTCTGTGGCAGCGTCAAGGACGTGGTGGACGAGCAGCCCAGAGCAAAGCCAGGGTAGCGCGGGCAGAGGAACAGCATCGGATGAGCGGAGCAGCCCCAGGGCCAGATCCACACCCAGGGAGGAGCTGGGGAATCCGTTTGCCCTGCGCTGCACATCACACATCCCAGCATCTCACCTCTGTGTGCACGGTCTGGGACTGCAGCGAGGTGTTTGCCTTTGCTGGGCTGACAGCAGCGCCGGGTCTTCCTTCTCATGTAGCTCCAAAACAGCATCTACTATGGAAATCAGAGCGGTGAAGAGCAAGGAGCCAGGAGGGCTGACCTCAGGCAGAGCTGCAGGACATGGAGGCAACTGCACAGATCTCTGCTTTGACCCAGGCATGGCCCAGCATCCTGTGAAATGAGTTTATTTGGTCTCTGCCCCACATTTCTTGATGTGGGTCCATCTTCAGACCCTTCAGGGAACAGCCCCTGGGCTGAGCACGTCCCAGCTGAGAGGCTGTTAGGGTGAAACCGAGTGAGGGTGGCAGCAGCCAGCCAAAGTGCACGGGGAAAGAGTTTCAGGGCAGTCATTGAGCGGTAGCCAGTGGTTTTGCATCGCCTCACGCTAATTGCTCCAGCTAATGAAGCCGCACTCTCAGCTCAGTGACTTTCCGCAGGGCTTCCGCCCGCCTTCGCTTTGCGCCGTGCTGTTGGCAGCTCCGGAAAGCTGTGGCTGATCGATGGCAGGATTTCCAGGATGGCAAGAGAAGAAACCACCTTAAAGGGACTGGAAAAAACACAGCAGCCCCAAAGTGGCTGAGGGGCACCTAGATCCAAGGGTGATGAGGAGGAAACCCCAGATATTCAGACCCAGGCGACACATGACGCAGCAGTACGGCTCTTCCCAGTGCTGTCGGTGAGGAGGTCTACCTGCTTTCCTTCAGGAGACAGGCCCCCAGGAGTTTGTCTCCTAGCCCTTGGGGACAGTTTCCACTGACAAAACCCCATCAGAGTCCGAGTCACCTTCCCCACCGCTCTCTGTGTCTCCAGCTTCCCCCACACCCACGCTGCAAGGTGCCTGGTTGTTAAGCGATTCAGCCTCCTTTTTATCCTGAGCGCGGTTCTGAAGGTTTAAATAGAAAGATATCAAAATAAAAGATAATTGTTGAGAAAGATGAATAGGGGGAAGGAGAAAAAAAACAAAAAACCAACCCCATCAGCACGGAGGAACTCTTGTCTAATTTCTCACCCACGCAGAGCACAGCGATATTAGTGCCTTCAACTCTGGTTCGTAAAAGCTTTCATGGCTTTATTACCAGCTCCCTGAACAGCTTGTCCTTTTAATAAGCCAAGGCCTCCAGATAGCGTATCTGCCCACGGGAGATCCCATCAGGACGTGGTTAATCCGGGCAGAAATAGCACAGAGCATCATCGAACTCACCTGACCAAGGAAGCCCTTGTCTGAGGCAGGAAAAGGTTAAAAACCACCCCAAAAATGCTAGAAGGAAGAGGCAGGATTGGGAGAGGGGGAGCCACCTCTCTGCCTGGACCACACCGCTGTGGCAGTGGCACCCTGATTAACTGGCGCTGCCGGGTGTCCTCGCCTTCCCCGTCAGCCCTGCTTTCTCCACAGCCTCTGGCTTTGGCCACGGAGGCCTTTAATTATCCAAACTGCTGCCCCTCACAAAATTAAATGCCGCTGAGGATGACTCAGTGTTTAATGGACTGGCTGCTCCTCGCGCCGGGAGAGCCAAGCGGGTGCAAGCGAGAGCGCGCAGCGCAACACGGCATAAATCAGGCGGAGACACTCTGCACGGGGGCGAGTGACCCAGCAGCTCGGAGCAGGAAGGCAAGGCAAACTGCTGATTTAAAGCAGGGCATTTTTTTACTCTGGATAACCCTGGTGGGGAACTCCTCCTGTGAGCAGCAGCAACGGGTGCCGTGGCTTGACCCTCTGCCCAAGCTGTCCGACCCTTCGCATCCACTGCCACTGGGATGGATGATGGGGATGTGCTTGATTTAGAAATTCCGCGGTATCGCCAAGCTGCTTTGTGCTGGGCTCTGGTTTGCCCAGGATTTAGATACAGTGGTTTGCTTTGCAGAGGTCTCAGAAGTGGCCAGGCACGGTTTAAATGGCAAGAGTAAATAGGAGCCAAAAGATGCAATGAAAAGCTTATCTCTTCCTCTCTTTGCCAACCCAGGAGGGCAACGTGCTCAGGGCCAGCCAGAGCCAGCAATGGCAAGAAGCAGCTCTGCTAATAGCCTCGTTAGTCTCACCAAGATGCTGAGGCTTTGGCTTCCAGCAGATAATTAACGACGTGCTCATGAATTAGGAAGCCCTGGACCTCTACCAGGGCCAATGTGGAGATACAGAGCTGCTCTTGGTTCAGAGCTGGAGCGAATCAATGCCCTGAGCAGCAGCCCAGAGCGATGGGAATGGCCAACGGGGCCTGGGAGAAGCGGTACCTAGCCCCATGCAGATGCAGCAAGCCCCTAATGCAGGAGCTACCCCACCAGATAGGAAGGAGTGTGTAAAAAAAGTCCTAGTAAGGCCCCACAGTGCCTCATTTGAATACAATTTACTGTTGCTAATGATGCTGATGGTTATTTCCCCAAGCTAGGAAGTGTTTGGCCCCAAAATGGGCTCCTGGAAGCAATTTCAGATGAGCAATCTGTAATACTGGAGCTGATGGAAGCAATTTGCAATCCATTAGCAGAGATCATCTGTGAAGATATTTTACATGTCACTCAGCCCAGGTTTGAGAGGGGCTTGGATTTTTTGCCCCCCCCTCTCCCCATGAATTTCTGGCCTGAGGTGACAGAAGGGGCATAACCCCCAAAAAACCATGGAAAAGCGTTTCTTACCCATCCCTGCAAACCCATCCTTGCTCTGGAGATGCTCTTGCCCTGTTGGATGGGATGCTCTTCCAAGGAGGAGGATGGAAGTTTGCTTGTAGGAGAGGTTTGCATGATGGAGCAGGGACAAACATGGCTTGGAAGGTGAGAAAATAGCCCCAGGGCTTGAGTTATCCCTTGGCTGGAGCTCGGGAGTTGTTCCCAAGACATAGTGGTGCCTGTCTGTCTGCTGGAGCCTGCACTGGGAGCCTCAGCACTGCAGCACCTTCCCTTAATTACTTTTTTTTTCCACACTAATTGGATCTGTGGGCATGCCTGAGGGGAGCCCCAGCTACTGGATCTGAGCAGGGGCTGAACACCTATTTTGCACAGGGAAGATACAACCACAGCAGCTCTCTTCCTCTTCCTTCTCCTCCTCACACCCCACTACCCATCACTCTCAGACCCCAGCCCACCCCTCAGCTCTCTGCCTTTAGCCAGTTATCACGTGGGGGTGATGGTTAGCTCCTCATGCAGCTCACAGCCCTCAGCTGGTCCCACTGCCTCTCCCAGCAGGAATTAACAAAGCCCTCACGTGGCTCCTCCGAAAAATAATGCGGAAATGCTTGTGCTCCCCACACTCCACTCGACTCCAAGGATGCAGCTGCATCCTTCCTGGCTGGGGGCCAGCAGCAAGGAAGTTTCCCTCTTGACTGTTTGCTTCTTCCCTGGTTCCTGTAGGAAAGGGTCCCAGGGAATTCAGGGACCACTAGTCCCCTGGCTTGTAGACACAGTACCACTTCACTGGGGTTTCTTGCATGGTGGAAAACAAGGGCTTGCAAGTACATCCACGTGTGCATCCACTCTGACCTGAAGCCCCATCCCTCCCTGCGTGCAGCCCTGATGCTGCCAGTGGATTTACTGTCAATAAAACCACTGCAGAGAATGACTTGTCATCTGGAAGGGGAAAAAAAAAGGGGGGGGGAGGTAGGGAAACTAACCCCTTTATAAAACATCCTTATCCCATATCCAAGCAGCACACCCTTCAGCGGGCTTCTGCCTAAGGGAGAGATGACTATCAGCAGACAGTTGTTGTCCAGGCAAGGAGCACCGGTGACTTGCTGCAGAGCGGAGCAGGGGAGGGAAAGGCAGAGCTGATGCCAACTGGAAAAGGCTAACGCTGCTCTCCCGGCCTCCCAGACACGCTTCCAAGCACTGGCAGGGATGTTCCTGTGCCCAGCAGTGAGCAAGTGGGGGCATTGGCTCACAGGATGTCCCTTGGCCCCATCTCCCATCCTCCTCCCCCATGTCCCCCAGCAGGTCCCTCTGCAAAAAAAACCTGGTTCCTGCTTCGATAAGGAGTGGGCAAGGACCCAGTTTGGGAGAGAATGCTCCAGAAAAGGACCAAGCCAAGTGTGTCCAAGTCATGGGGCATGGGGGACAAGGGATGGATGCCTCAACCTCTGTACCCCAAACTGCCCGTGCTCCCATTAGCTGCAGTTCAGGCAGGGAGGGAGCTCGGGGGGCACCGTTGGGCAGGGACACAGCTTGCCATGCCAACCCCAGGGGCTGACTGTTCCTTTCCCACATCACACTTGTAAAGGACATGGAAACGTTCTTTCCCATTTGACTGCAGTCACCTTACTGGGAGCAGTGGGCAGGTGCCTGCTGCAGCCTCTGCTCCCTGCGCTACTGCCAGGGGGAAGGGTGATGAGCTTGTCCCCCTGGGTTGGGTGATGGGGGCACCTCGCTCTGCAGGGCAGACATGGGGAGCAGCTGGAAGCAAGGCAGGGTTGGAGATGTGGAGGTGCTGGGGGCAACCTGGGCAGCAGCCCTGGGAGGATGAGATCACCCAGCACCCAGTGCCTCCCATCCTGGGCAGCACCCTGCGGATAACGGCACCTCCCTGGTCACTGTAAATAGCAGAAGGGGAAGAGCTGGAAGAGGGGGCAGCATGTCCTGCATGGGGCATGAACCCCATGACAGGACATGCTGCCTCTGACAGGGTCTTGTATCCATCGCAGTGAGTATCTTGCCAGGGACTGTGGCTGCAGGGAGCATGGAGTGGGGATGCACCTGGCAATCCCGGGACAGATGCTTGAGGCACTGAGGTGCCCCAGTGTCTCCCTGAGCAGGCACCCAGAAAGGGCTGGAAGGTGCCAGCCCTCGGTCCTCCCAAAAAGGACCAACCCCAGTGGGGTGGGGGTGAAGCCTACGAGGGCAGAGGAGGCTGTGGCAGGGGAGAGCTGGGTCAGGGCTGTATGGGGGGACTGGAGGAGGGGGGGGCTCCGACTGAGTGAGGAGCTGGAGCATCACTGGAAGGCGCTGGGGGATGGGAGCGACACACACACACACACATTACCCACATGCACACGCCAGCAGCACCAACAGCCCCTGCCAGCAGCCTGCAATCTCTGGAGCGCCCGCTCCTCCGCCTCTCTCTCCCTCCTCCTCCTCCTCCTCCTCCTCCTCCTTCTCCTCCTCCTCCTCCTCGCTACCCACCGGCCTGCGGCACCCCTCCACGGCCTCCAGCCCCACCAGCGCACAGACAATGACTTCATGCGGATTATGCATCTGAAGAAATCACCAGCTCCCAGATAGCCACAGGGGGAGGGAGGTATCCATGTGTTTGGCAGGGAAGCAGCCTCCTGCTCGCCTTCCTTCTCCCCCTCTTTTCTCCTCGCACCCGCTAGCTGCCTCCTCTCCGGTGATGGTCGCCTCCGGTCCCCACGCCCGGCGTTGAGCGAGGCCCCGGCGCATCCTCGCTCCCACGCTTGCACCAAGGTACCATCGAGACTATTTTTATTCCCCACCACCACCACCACCACCACCACCACCACCCCCCCTTTTCTTTTCCGGTTCGCTCGCCGTTGCCGGGTTTGGTGCCTCTCTTGCACCCTCTGTGCCTGCGCGGCTCCCGCTCCCCATCTTCCCACCCAGCAGCAAGAGGTGGAGGGAGGCTCGTCCCAGCCCCAGCACCCGCGTTGCAGCGGCAACCGCCGTCGCGGAGCAGAACGAGCCCAGCTCCGGCCCCGGCCGCCAGCCCTGATTCCAGGTTTGCATCCTCGATTCTCCATCTATTCGGCAATGCGCCGGTGCCATTTGGGGGAGGCAGAGGGGAATGAGGGAAGAAGGTGGGGGGGGAAGGTGGGAGGGGTGGATATGGCAGGGTGATGGGGAAGGGGCATAGCGCCCCGGTCCTGCCATGGGATGGAGAGGGCAGAGAGGGGGTGGGAGGGGAGGAAATGCAAGAGGCTGCACCCAAATGAATATAAACATGTAGATATACATGTCTATGTGTGTGGATATACATGTATGTAAAATATATATATATAAATGCTTGGGGAGAAGAGCAGGGCACAGGAAAGCACCTACCCCATGCGAGGGCCGTCGGGTGCATCCCCAGCATCCCTGTGCGTGGATGCCACAGGCCGGGCAGCAGCAGCAGCACCCACGAGGCCACAGCGGCACGGAGCACCCACGAGCTCCTTTCTTGGCAGAGTGGCCACCCCGGAGCGCGAGCACGGACCATGATGGACCTGAAGGTGGACGAGGAGGAGGTGGACAGCGGGCAGCCGGTGAGCATCCAGGCCTTCGCCAGCAGCTCCACCCTCCACGGGCTCTCGCACATCTTCTCCTACGAGCGGCTGTCGCTGAAGCGCGTGGTCTGGGCGCTGTGCTTCCTGGGCTCGCTGGCGCTGCTCGCCCTCGTCTGCACCAACCGCATCCAGTACTACTTCCTCTACCCCCACGTCACCAAGCTGGACGAGGTGGCAGCCACCCGGCTCACCTTCCCCGCCGTCACCTTCTGCAACCTCAACGAGTTCCGTTTCAGCCGGGTCACCAAGAACGACCTGTACCACGCCGGCGAGCTCCTCGCCCTGCTCAATAACAGGTGGGTGCTGGAGCTTTGAGGTGCCCCCCCCCCCCCAGGTGATGTCTCTGTGTGCCATGGCAGGACACCATGTGTGGCCACAGCCACCCTACCAGCCCTGCACTACGCGGGGCAGTGAGTGCTGGAGAGGTGTGTGTCACGACTGGCATGGGTGGCACCTTCTTTAGTCCCTGTGAGGAAGCAGATGCCTGAGTTAGTTCAGCTCTGCAGCTGGATGCAGCCACTGCTCCTGGGTTCCCACACTGGGCTGCCTCAGAGGAATTGGGCACACCTGGCTCCTGTCCCCAGCACAGGCAGGGACACCCTAAGACACCCTGGGATGCCCATGGGGCAGATCCAGCATGCACAGCTCCAACCCCCAGTGTCCTGGGGTCTTGACACTGCAGCAAGGTCAGGGATGCCAGCAAGTGAAGCTGCTGAGCATCACCCACACACCGGGGCCGGAGGTCGGTACCAGCCCTTGGGCTGTGGGACTCTGCAGCAGCAGGGTTCACAGGGAAGCCCCCCTCTGCCCACCTTTCCCAGCCCATCCCCATGGCTGTAGCAACTTCTTGGTGCTGCCAAGCCACTGCCTGGTTCTGGCAGCAAGGCACACTCCCTGCCCTTGCCATTTCCCAAGGGCCTTCATTCATGTGCCAGGGAGGCAGTTTGCACCCATGAGAGCAGGGGCTGAGACCCAGCACGTTCAGCTCATGTCCCAGCAAGGCCACTCCCTGCAGCCGCGATGCCACCAAAGGCACAGGGCAGGTGACTGGGTTGGTGTCAACCAGGGCCAGCGCTGTGGGAAAAGCTCTGGGGCACATGGGATGGCTTCAGTGTGTGGCTACTGCCGTGCCCAGCTTCTCCTCCTCACCCATCCTCATGCCACCTCTCTCTGGTGCCTCTGGGCCACTTTGTGCTGTTCTGTGCTCTGAAAACACCAGCTGCAAAGTGCCTGGGATTTTGGGGAGCCCACACCAGGGTCAGAGTAGAAGGAGCTCACGTGAAGCCCAAATGGCTTTTGCCAGTGAGAGCAGTGGCCACAGTCAGGCCTTAGCCTCTGCTGCTCTTTCTCCCAAGATACGAGATCCCAGACACCCAGACCGCTGACGAGAAGCAACTGGAAATCCTGCAGGACAAGGCAAACTTCCGAAATTTCAAGCCCAAACCTTTCAACATGCTGGAGTTTTATGACCGGGCTGGCCATGACATCCGGGAGATGCTGCTGTCCTGTTTCTTCCGTGGAGAGCCGTGCACCCCTGAAGACTTCAAAGTGGTGAGTGCCCCCGTGGCCCCAGCCCAAAGCCGCGTTTCCCCTGGGCGAGGAGGGTGTTTGTCCACCTGTAGCCACTCCTGCATCCTTTCAACTCAGAAAGGACTGGCAGCATCTCCATCAAGGGGATGCCAGGGGGTTGGTGCTGCCTTTTAGAGGTACCCTCAGGAGCATGTGCTGCTCAGTGCAGCTTCATGGGGTGCTCCTGCATGAGCAAAGCTCCGCGGGATCACTTGGGCTCTGCAGAGCAGGGTTGTGCATGCCGGGCTGGAAACCTTGTGCTGGAAGATGCTGCGTGGTGAGAAGGTACCATTGGAAGAGTGTGGAGAGCTGTGGCCATGGCCCACAGGTACCCAAAGGGAGCCCCACAATCCCAGGGGGAAAGCAGGTCCTGGTGGCATGGCACAGCCTTGTGCTCTTCCACGGAGGTTGCGTCTCGGTGGTGGTGCATGGATCCAGTGCACAATAAAGCCTTTATCCCCCTCTGGCTGCCTCTCCCCCATCCAGCTGGGAACTAAACAGTGCTGGCTATTCGGGTGCTGCCTAATAAATTCGGCAGCCGGGGTGGCTGTTCCCAAACTGGCTCCAGCATGGAGCGCGCGGCGCTGCGTTGTTCAGGGTTCCTCAGCCCCAGCTTAGGGATGTCCCACTCGTGTCCCACGCTGTGTGAGGATGAAGCTGCCAAGCGCATCAAGGCACCAGCTGGGTGTCCAGAGGGCTGGTGCCCAGGTCCCAGCACGATTCGGGGGGGGGGGTTTTAGTCTTCTGCATTAAAGTCCCTTGACAGGCTCTTTACACAGAGCATCTCGGTTGTCAACCACCAGGCGTTTTGTTTGTTAAATGGAGGCAAGTTGCAGCCCAGAGGGGGCTGGATCCTCTCCTGAGGGGCTTGGTGAGTGGGGCCAGGTCCCAGCCCTCTGTGGCCACCGGCTGGTTTCGACGCCGGGTTCTTCCTGGTGCACGATGGTGTTTTCTGTGCCGAAGCATCCTCAGGGATCCTTGTGCTGGCTCCCTGCCTTCATCTGACAGGGTCCAGATACTCTGCTTTCTGCATCCCCCTCCGCCCGGCAAAAGCAAAATAGACTCGCAGCTGGTTTGTTATTCCTGCCTGGATTATTCCTTGCAAGCAAGTTGGGATGATTTAATGGATTTGATTAGAAGAAGCTGGCTCTGCACTGTATTTATGTTGCTCTTCGGGTTCCCCTTGCAGCCTGGCACAGGCAGGGCTGTGCATGGCAGGGCTGGGGATGGTGCTGGGGACGGTGTGCAGGGTCCCAGCAGCCACCCTGTCTCGCTGAGCTGTTTGGGGAACCTTTGCCCCATCCTTGAGTGGGGGTCCCAAGGCTGCTTTTTGAGGGCTTTGACAGGTTTACCTCACTGCTCCCTCCTCTTAGCTTGGACCACAGCTGCTCAGGCTGGTGGGTGCTGAGGACCATCACCCAGTGATGCACCATCAGCCCCCCCAGCCTGTGCTGCCTGATGGGGTCCCACCGCCCCGCGTAGGGGCTGTGTTCACCGCTGCATTTTGGGAAGCCCCATGCAGTGTCCAGGCTACTGGGATGCCCCGAGCAGGGGCTTTTGCAAACAGTGCTGCCCCCCTCCTCTCACCGTGTCTGGGGAGGATTGCCAGGGAGGATTTTTGAGCTGCCCAGACCCCACAGGCTGTGGAGGAGGGGGGTGGGAGCTGCCTCTATGCAGCCAGGGAAGCATGTCCATCCTCTCCCTGCGCCTGTTATCCCCTATGCAGTCATTGAACTTCAGTGCCATGGCCAGAGATGAGAGCTGGAGAGGGGGGCTGATGGGGACAGTTGTGGGGCAAGTGGCCGCACGGGCGATGCCGGCTGCATGCTGATGCTGGTTGGCACAGGAGGCGACAGGAAGAGCCGCGGTTCTGCCGCCAGCACCGCGGCCCCGACACGCCGCGGCTGCTGCGTTATCTGTCCCCAGCAGAAGGGAGGGCTTGGTGGAGATGCAGCGAATGCAAATGAGGGGCTGCTCTGACTGAAATATCTGGGGTGACAATAAGGCAACAGGAGCCACCTCTTGCCTGGGTCCCCCCACCCCGGCATCGCTGGGAGAGCATCACCAGGGGGAAAATAAACCCACAGCAGCCCAGGGCTCCCCAAAGCTCTGAGAGTGCTGCTTCTGTGCCCCCTGTGGTGCACTCACCCAGGAGCATCCCAAGAGGGGGGGCTGTGGGCTGGGCATCAGCCCCCCTGCCCTAGCACACAGCATCACGCTGCAGCTGAGACAGGATGCCCTGGCACACAGGGCTCATGCCAGATGCCATGGGAAGCCCATCCTGGGATTGTATGGGCTCTTCCCATCCTGCATCACCACCAGGCCTTAAACAGGGACAGGGGGTGGGGTTGGGAGGCTGGCACTGTTCACCCCCCTCCATCTCCACCCACTTTGGCTAGGGCTGAGTGCTTCCCAGCCACAGCTGGGTGCAGGATGCAGGGATGCTCTAGGAACAGAGGTGGAACTGGCCAGGCTTGGACTCATCACGTACAGGGGATGGAACACTTTAAGAGGACCCAGGGGCAAACAATATTCCCCCCCCACCCCCAGCTCTGTCCTTGCCCTTCACAGCCCCTCCAGCACCACACAAGGGTCTTGCACCCACCAAAACTCCCCACTACAGCACACCAGGATGGGGAGGGGGACGCACAGGGAGGTCTCCTCTCCCCACCCCAAAATCCTGGCATGGCCTGGAAGGCCTGAGGGGCAAACACAAGGCTGAGTGGCAAGCCCTGACCCTGGCTCAGAACACGGGCTGAGGATGTCCCCAGCACTGGGGCTGTGCCCAGAGCCTCGCAGGTTCCCCTTTGCAGGGAAGGGGGAATCGCCCTTGCTCTTGCCTCCCTTTCGGGGCTGTGCCCCCCAACATGCTCATTAGCAGCAGAGATCGATGTTTCACGCCTGTTACTTCATTATTTATAAGTTCAAGCCCTCACTTCTCTGCAGGAATGCATGGCTCTGCCGGCACCCAGCTTGTGTTTCCTCTCCCTCCCTGTGTTGGTAAAGGGCCCCTGGAGCCCTTTAAAAGGTCCAGGAGCTCTAAACCCCATGAATTTTCTTCCCATCCCAGGGAAAAGGGAGAAACCCACGGGACAGGAACTGGGGCTGCCCCGTGTAAAACCAGCATCAAACCTCAGGATGGTGCCCCATGCTCACGAAGCCCCTTTTTGGGGAGGTCAGTGCAGCCAGGGGTGATGCAAGCAACCGTGCCCAGCACAGCACAACGTGCATTTGCAGCTTTTCCTTCTCACAGCCCATGAGCCTGTCTCAGGGGCAGAGCCACGGCCCCATGTCCTTGTCACCATCCTGCTTTGGGGCAGAGGGGCTGAGGCTGGCGTGCGAGCCAGGAGCCCTGGGGCAGAGCGCGCGGGACATCCTTGATAAACTGCAGAGGATTAAGACCTCTGGACCATTTCCATGAGGCTCCAGGGCTCAGCTGGCAGGAGGGAGAATTGAGTTTGACATGGAGATCATGCCGCTGCCTCTTGCATTGGATTCTGCATCCTCTACCCTGGAAATACCGAGTGCGTGGAGGGAAGAGCAAGGGAGGGAACAGGAAAGGTCTGGAGCAGCCCTAGCAAACCCCAGCCATACTCCTCCTCCTCTTCCTCCCATCTCCAGAGCAATGCAATAGCTGCTGCAATGGAGAAGGGATCTGGTGGCACCTTGTTGTACCCCACCCCATCGCACCCCATTGAGCCTCCTCACCACCTCCTGAGCCTCACTGCACCTTGGTGAACCCCACTAGACCCCACCAGATCTTGCTGTGCCCCTCTGCACCCCACTGTGCACCCTATACCCTGCTAAACCTCAAGGCATTCCCCTCTGCACCACCAAAGCCCCCTGGTCAGACCACCTCCTTCCAGCTGGTGTGTGTTGGGGGTCATTTCCTGCCATCCCAGCAGCATTGTGGTTTTCCCCCTGAAAAAAACACCCCATCATTCAAACCTGCCCCGTTAACAGGTGCCAGGCTGTCCTCCAGCACCCACAGGAGCTGGGAGGGGTGCAGTGGGGCTCAGGTATTCACCCAGGGGATGCTGCTAGGTCTCCCCACTCTTAACCCTCAGCCTCACAAGACCCACACACCCCCCTGATCCCCAGCACCCCGTGGCCCAGTGTAGAGCTGCAGCAGTCACAAGCCCAGGAGCCCCACGGTGAGCAGAGCCCCGCTGCGGCACGACGTTAGCGGATAATCACAGCGCCAAGGCGAGAAGCATCTCCAACACAGCTGGAGAGAGCGGCCGCAGGACTTGCTGATACCCAGCTATTCCCTGGAGCTTCAGACAGTTCATAAAGAAACTGCACGGACTCATCTGCCTCTGGAAAAACAACTCAGGGACCACGCATGGGCAGCAGGGGTGGCCCCAAACAGTCACTCTCCCAGCTTGGGGCTGGTCCCTGGCAGCACGCGGAGCCCCGGCAGCTCCCGCTGCAGCACCCAAAGGAGCTGGTGCGTTTACAAACCCTGTAAAACATCTGAGTGATTTATGTAAATCACTTTTTCAAGAGGCACACAGGGTCCTAAATAACTTATAAGTGTTTGAAACCGCTCGCCTGTATCCATTATTGCCGAGCAGCGATTCACCGCCGGCACCTCGGCAGCTCTCCCCAGCGCCCGGTTACACCATCCCCACCTGCCATCATCTGCAAAGCCCCAGCCAGGCTCACCCTCTGAATTGTCCCCTCTCTGCTGTGGAAAAGCAGCATCACTTGACCCCAGAGGTTGCGTCATTTTCCAGCCCAACAAACGCAGTGGGACACGGGCTGCCTGGTGCCAAGTAATCGGAGGTGGCGGAGCAGAGGAGAAGCCACACATGGGACCTCAGCTGTTTGCTCAGTGGTGACTCAGCTCTCCTGGGATGCACAGTGGGTCAGGAGCCCCCCAACTCTGTCTGCTCATCCTCAGCTCGGAGACTTTCAAGTATCATCGTATTTTGCTCGAAGCAAATCAGCCAGAAAGCAGACATGAGCCGTTTAGCCCTCGGGCACGGAGCAGAGGCACCAGCATGAGTTACTCCTCAGCTGCCTTGTTTTCCCAGCTTCATTCAAGCTTTTCCAGACATGGGCACTCGCAGGGTGTGGGCAGGGGGACCCCTTGGCTGCTTGGTGGCTTTGCTCACCCCACACCGACACCAACGCTTCGCTCACAGCCTGTTGCATCTCACACTTGTTCTGCAGCGGGACGGTGATGCTGCAGGGTGACCCCAGCACTGTCCCTGAACAGGAGTGGTGTCACCATGATCTTGGCTGAAGAAAGTCAGGAACAAGTGGGCTGAGGATGTTGGCTCTGGGCACTGCACGGCAGGAGGCTGACGCGTGCCTGCGCCTCGCAGCACTTCGTTAGCAGCTCTGCAACGGAGCAGGGAAATCATTTAGTGCCTTGAACCTCTATGCACTGAACAACATCCACCCCACCCGCCCTGGGCAGGCAATTAGGAGAGAGGAGGACACATAGAAACAGGATTAGGCCCAGCCAGGAGTCATTTAGTCCCTGACCCTATCCAGGAGGGATGTCCAGCCCCTGGCAGCGTGCACAGCCCTGCCCACAGCCACAGTGCACAGCAGCGCATCCCATGCAGGAGCACCGTGCACACCCAGCAGTGTCATGGGCACCCAAAGCACTTTGCATGCCTGGCAATGTCACGCACACCCCAAAGTGCTTTGCACACCCAGCAGTGTCATGCACACCCCAAAGCACTTTGCATGCCCAGATGGTCACACACACACACACACACACACACACACACAGTAGTGCCATGCCAAGTGCTTGGAGCAGCTCAGATGCACCTCAGGCCCTTCCTGCTCCTCTCATGATGCCTTTGCACATAAAGAGTCGTTAAAAAATGAATTATTAATTATTATTAATAAGGTTTAATGGCATCTGTGGCTGCTGGGAGAGACCAGGAGGGTTTTGAGCACTGTCTGGCCACGATGGAGGCAAGGATGTCACGGCTGCAGAGGGGGAACCCTGGGCACGTATGTCCTGTGGACACCAACCCCCAGGGAGCTGCTGGCTGGTAACTGCAGCACGGGACCACCAGCAGCACAAGGGGCTTTACCCAACTGCCTACCCAAACATCCCCTCAGTCCATCCCCAAGCCCCAGGCTCAGCGGTGTCTGACTGCCTTTACCAACTCTGGGTGCTTCAAAGAATCTTCCCCAGAAACCTCCTGGTGCCGCTTTCCCTCTCCCCCAGCCTGATGGAGTGGAACTGGGGGGCAGAGGAGCTGGGGGCAGGTCCCCTGGGCATGCAGAACCGTGCGGGAAACAGAGATCTCCACAGGGAGATCCGGGAAATTAACTGTCTTGTGGCCTTTTGCCTTGGTTTTAATTTACCAGGCTTTTTATAGATGCCTTTGTTTTATCGCCTGCAGAGAGTTTGGCCAGAGACGGGGCTCTCTAAGCAGCGGGCATCGCTGCAATTCCCGAAACAGCCATGACTCAAGAAGCACCTCACCATCACAGGCTCCTATTTATTTATAGGGGCCCCCGACACTGGGATATTATAACCTTTTATTTCATTATTTCTTACCTTTTTTTTGGGGGGGGAGAGCGCTGTATGGAGGGCTTGGTGCTTCCACATCCAGGTTCTCACAGCGAAGACAGAGACGGGGTGCAGGATGGAGCTGGGGCAAGGTGCTCCCCACTCCCCCTTGGATTCCTCCAGCATTTGAAGCCCCTTTCTCTTTGCTTTACCGGATTATGGCCCTACCAGGATTGCAACGGGGAAAGACCCATCCAGAGCAGCCACATGCTGAGGCTGCGTAACCACCCTGCTTGGATTAGATTAGATTTGAAAACCGTGATGCCTGCAGAGCCGGAGCGAGCGAACGCAGCAAGAAAAGCAGATAGGAATACAATCCAACCCCCCCCTTTCCAGCCAATAAAACCATCATCTTGAGTCTGCTCACCCGAACTGTCTAAGCAGTTGTGAAGGATGTCGGAAAAAATTGCAACCTGCTTACGGGGAATTCACAGGAAACATGGAAAAGCACCAGGGATAAGTGTCCACACAGAGTAATCCCAGGAGTTAACACCACCTCGGCAGCATCCGCTGCATCCCAACGGGACAGGAGCCACAACGGTCCCACTGACCCTTCCATAGCACAAAGGGGCATCACCAAGGGGTAAATCACCTGGAAAGCTCTCAGCATTACAAATTGTTCTGATTCTAGGGGCATAAATAGGTCCATGGTGAGAAGGATGCTGTTGCAGTAGATGTGTAGTGAAGGGCCCGGCCACAGGTACACGCTCAACCATGTGTGGAGCTGCAGGGGGGGTCCTGGCTGAGCCCCCCCCAAGACCCTGAGGGTGCAGATGGCCTCCATGCCCAGGGCAGCAGCACCAGCACCCAGCTGGGCTGGCTGGGATGTGCTCTGCAGCGCTGGCCCAGGGAAGCTTTGAAAGATTAATGGAGTTTAAATGGAAGCGTTTGGAGAGGAGATAAGGCTCATCTGATATGAAATCATATGGAACAACAGGAGCCAGGGAGGCCCCAGGTCCATAATGAAGTCCACTTAGCGCATTACTCACCATAATGTGCTTTTTATTAAAGTCCTGTGCTGCAGATGCTGGGTCTGCAGCCGACAAACCGGGGCGGGATGGCACAGGGACCTGGAGCACCCACCTCCCCCCCCCAAAAAAAGCAGCAAGGACAGAGCACACCAGCCCAGAAACCTTTGGTTTCCCATCCCCTGTGCAAACTGGCGATGGGGCTCCCACATCACCCAGCATCACTGATCCCCATGGCTGGGGCTGGGCTGCCCTGGGCCCACAGGGAGGAGAGGAGGCGGAGGTGGGGAATAATACAGAGGAAAAAACCCTCCTTTTTAATCATCAATTTTTCTGCATTAGAATGTGGCATGCTAATCCACTGTGAAGCGTCTAATCTGGGGGGATAAAGGGCTGGATAACACAAGCTGCGCCCGGCTTGGCTGGCGGAGCAAGCGGAGGCAAGGTGGCAGCATCTGATAAGGGGCGGCAGGATTAGTCCCAGCAGAGATCCTGGCTGCCCTGGCAATCCCACCTTGCTTGGCTGCCCTAACTCTGCCTCTCACCAGGGTCAGGGCCAGACTGGGGCAGGGAGAGGGGGGGATGCACAGCTCAGGAGCCATCCCAAAAGCAACAGGGGCACCACGGGTGTCACCACCAACACCTTGGCAGCTCTGGGTGCTGCAAAGCACCTTCATGGTCCAAGGCACATGGAAAACCTGATTTTTTTACTCCCCTCCAGTGCAACACACCCAGCTGCAGAGTGTTCACCTGCCCCATCAAATACCTCCCCCCCCCCCCCCCCCCCCCCCCAAAATCCTGGCTGCTGTGGGGTTGCATCCCTTCTCAATCCCTCCCCCTCTGACCTCGGGTACCCCCTGGGGAGGATGCAGGCAGCTCAGTCCCGGCTCAGCGGGTCCTTGGCAGGGATGGGCAGCACCCAGTGACAAAACTGAGCGGGTCCAAGTCCCGGGGCTCTCTCTGCGACAGCCTCCCCGGGGCTGGGCTGGGATAACAGAGCTCGCAGTGTTGTTTTCTCCTCGCCTCCTCGGGGATTGGTTTATCTCTATGAATAACTCCATCCCGGCTTTGATCTCCTCTGCCATTAAAGCGTGACAGGCTGTGAAATGTGCTGTTGCTGCCGTCAAATCCCCCTCCCGCTTCTCTCCCCCCCCTCCTTCCCTCCCTCCCCTTCCCGTGCCGCCTCCATGCTCCCCCCACTCCAGGGAACCTCCTTTCCCAGGCCCGTGACGAGCTGCAGAGCAGCGAGCAGGGCTGAGCCGCCTCGGGACAGTGGCCCTGGGAAAAACCCAGGCTCCTTCCACCATCGCGCATCCCTCACCGCAGCCGGGGATGCAGGGAGTGGTGGGGGGGGGGGGGGGGATGAATTGAGCATCACCGGCCCCCAGCGGCGGGTCAGGGTGCAGTGGCATCATCCCAGCACGCGCCGCCACGGGGGTTGATGTCACGGCTAATTATAACATCCCCCATCCCTCTCCCCCCGCCAAAGCTTTACCTGAGAGAGGGTAAAAATAACTCCCGGCGAGGGAAGAGCTGGAACGAGCCCAAGGACTCCTCCAGCAGCTCCAAAACTTGCCCAAACCAGGGCGGTACCCCTCTGCCTGCGACCTGGGGACAGAGCCGGGCTGTGTCGCCAGGCGCAGAGGCAGGACGCGCTCCCCCAGTGCCACCACCGTCCCCAGTCACCTTCAGCCCGGCTCAAGTGTCGGCTGCGGGACAGGTGGTGGTAACCAGAGCTGGGGCAGTGCTCGTCCCCTCCGCCCGGCACGGCTGCTGGGAGGCAGCCACGGCGCCCTGTGCGAGCTGTTTAAGCTCAGCACGGCAGGTTAATGGCCCCAGCTGATGATGGAGTGTTTTCATTACAGCACCTCCCTCTCCCCGCTGCAATCACTCCCAGGAAGATACATTAAAGCTCCCCCATGCCATGGGATGGCATCAGCCCCTTGCTCACACCCACGGGGCTCTGGGCAGCACCATTTGCCTCTTGGTGCCTTGCCAGGACAGAGAAAACCCCTCCAGGCTTCTCTGCCTCCTGCAGACCTTGTGCAGGAGCTCCCTGTCCTAGAGCCAGGGAACACCAGAAATCCCCCCCTCAACCTCAGCCAGCTCCTACCTACTCGCTCCCTGCCAAAGCATCCTGTCCATGCATGGTCAGCCCAGCTTGCTCCTGGCTTACTCCTGGAGGACTGAGCCAGCCCAAGGTCTCAAAAACCCCTCCCAGGTGAAGCCTTTATGCTTTTATAGCCAGGTGCTGCCCATGGTGCAGCTGCATTTCATCTCCCTCAAGGGCAGAGGACTGGGATGTGACCTGGTCATGGTCCCCACAGCATGGTGGCTCCCAGCCACCCAATCCAGCTCCCTGTCCCATTTCCCAGGATGAGTTTCCAGCTCAGGCTTTGGGCTGCTCCCAAAAGGCACGACCTTGCCCTCAGCTTTAGGAAATTTCATCCTGTGGATCTGGTGCTCGTCCCCAAGGTCACCCACCCTTTCTCCCAGGCACTGACAGCATCCCCAGCTTTGTGGCAGCTACCAGCATCCCTCTTACACAAGGGTCCACCTGGGAGTATTGAGTTTAGGGACCCCCAGGACAGACCCTTGAGGGACACCTCTCATACTTAGCAGAGATCCATGGCACAAAGCCCTGTCTGTTCCACCAGCATCACTTGCTGAGGAAGAGCAGAGAACTGTGCCAGCATCAGGTCAGATTTGAACAAGTTTCCTGGTTGGACTTGCCCACCTGGTTTGGTGGTGCCAGGATGTGATCAGGGGTCTGGAACCCCGTGGTACATGCCAGGAAGGAAGCAGAGGAGCTCATCCTGATAGCTGGGGTGTGCCCATCACAACCAGGCATCAGCCAAAACCTCCCGTCCAGCTCTTGCGCATCGAAGTGGTGCCATATTTAGCTGCTCCCCTTCCCCTTGAGATGGTGATGGAGACTGTGGTGCTGGGATGGGGCTGGAGGATGCTCTGTGGTCACATCGGATGCTTTTATGAAGTGCTGAGTGCAGGAAAAAAGGAAACCACAAGAAGAGGCTGTGGTGCTGCAGGGTGGAGGGAGGAGATGCCTTTGCTCCCAGCAGCCAGCCTGGCTGCCAGCTCCATCCCGCATCGGGGCTGCCTCCCTAGGACCCCCATCCCCAGCAGCACAGGGCCTGGACGTTGTCCCTGGGGGAAGCAGTGGCTCCCTGAACTCTGCAGGGATCCAGAGCACGAGGTGACACACCGTGCACTGGCTGGGTTCTGCAGGAGGACTCATCACTCATCCCAAAATCCTGCCAAAACCAGCCCCAGCTTGGAGGAGGACGGACTTCACACAGCTCCTGATACCACCTGTGCCCACGCCGCTGCCCCTTGGCACGGGGAGATGAGCCTGCCAGGGTGGGATGAGCACCAGGAGAGCTTGAGGACACCACAGCATCCTTCTGCCCTCGCTGGCATCACACAGGACAGCGACCCAGGCGCTTTGGGAACACCTCTGGCTCCAGCTGCCCTGCGAAGAGCCCGGAGAGCCCAGCATATGGTGGCTGCGGAAACAGCCTGGCACCCGGCAGGGAGGGCTTGGCTGGAGCAGCCGCTCGGGCTGCCAGGGCTGTGCTGCCCCGCAGTGAGGATGGAGGATGCAGCGGGGTACCGCCTGCTCACGCACCCGTTCGCACCTGTGTTCAACGGACTGGCAGCCCCTAGGGTCCCCCCACCCCGGGGGCAGCACTTGGATGTCCCGATGCGTCGGTGCTTCTGGAGCCTGGGATGTCTCTGCTCAGTCCTGCCAGCCGCAGCTCGCCAGCCCCGGGGGAGCCGGGGAGCCCGCAGAACCGCCCCTCGCTCCTCCTCTCCTCCTCCCTTGCTCCTGATATACCCTCCTCTCTCCGTCCCCTCTGAGCGTCCCTCTGCTCCTCGCCCTCACTCCCCGCTCACCTCTCGCTCCTTTTCCCCTTTATCTTCTTCCTCCTTCCCCGCTGTCCCCATCTCACACCCCACCCCCCTCGAGGAACCGACCCACAATTGAAGACACCCTCCCACCCCAGGCTGTGGCAGAGGAGCAGGAGTCAGGACCCCCACACTGCAGCCAGGACCCCCCCACACACACACTGGAAAATGCCTCTCCAGATATTCTGCACCATCTCCTTCTCCAGCGAGGAAGGACCAAGAGATGCTGCTGCCACTGGGACGGGAGAGGATGGAGCAGACGAGTTCCTGTATGGGCAAGAGGAGGATGAAGAGGAGGAAGAGGATGCCAGGGCAGCAACGGACTTTGTAGCTTTTGCCAGCAGCTGCACGCTGCACGGGCTGAGCCACATCTTCGTGGAGGGCAGCCTGGGCGCTCGGCAGGTGCTCTGGGCGCTGGCCTTCCTCCTCTCCCTCTCCGTCTTCCTCTACCAGGTGGCTGACCGCATCGCCTACTACCTGGAGTACCACCACGTCACGCTGCTCAGCGAGGAGGACAGCCCCACCATGACCTTCCCCGCCGTCACCTTCTGCAACATCAACCGGGTGCGGGTCTCGCAGCTCAGCCACGAGGACCTGCTCTACCTGGCCCCCCTCATTGACTACGAGCCAGGAATGGAGCTGGGCTTTGCCCCAGCCCAACTCAGCCCCGGGGATGAGGATGAACCCCTAAATTTGTTTGGGTTTTTTAACCGCACTTGCCACCAGCTGGAGGACATGCTGCTGAGCTGCAGCTACCGGGGCGAGCGGTGCGGCCCCAGCGACTTCGCGGTGGTGAGTAGCTCTGGATAGAGGGAGCAGCTCTGGACAGCCTTGTGCCGGGTCAGGCACAGCGGGTGTTGCTGTTCCTTGCCAGCTCACACAGGGATGGGTTGGTATTTCAGCCCTGGGCATCTTGCTGGAGCTGGGGATGGCACCAGCTGCACAGAGCCACTGGCAGGGCACGGAGAGCACCCCTGGGATGTGTTTGAGGAGGTGCCTGGCACCTCTGTCCCGTGTCACCACCGCTGTGGTCTCCACTGACTCCACATTTTCCCTTCCTGGACTGCCAGCAGCTCAGTGGTGTGGAGACGTGCCGGCTGCCTGAGGCGTTAGCTGCAACAGCCAAGGAGGGATGGGGGTGCTCAGGGTCCCATCCAGCCTGGTGCTCTGCAGGGGTGAAGGAGAGCTTGGAGAGGGCGCTGGTGCTGGCTGAGTGCCACTGTCGTGGTGAGCTGGGTCTGTGGGGTTGAGTTGCTGTAAATCTGCAAGGTGTCTCCTCCGAGTCCGTGCCACCCCTGGGACTTGGTGGGGAACGTCTCCTCCTCTACCAGGGAAAAGACAGGCAGCTCCAACAGTGAGAGATCTGCTGGAGGGCCCAAGGTGGATCCTATTGCCGTGCTGGTGCAGGGCTGGGATGCCCCCAGCTCCACGCATGCTGTGGTGCTGGCAGCAACGCTGGAGCTGGCAGAGGGGCCCCAGCCTCAGCCCCATGTCCTCTCCTGCAGGTCTTCACGCGCTACGGGAAGTGCTACACCTTCAACGCGGGGCAGGACGGGAAGCCCCGGCTCATCACCATGAAAGGGGGCACTGGCAATGGGCTGGAGATCATGCTGGACATTCAGCAGGACGAGTACCTGCCCGTGTGGGGGGAAACAGGTAACCCACCACCCCAGCATCTCTCCCTGCGGGTCCACTCGGTCGCCAGCACCTTCCCATCTTCTCACCCCAACGCGTCCCCATTCCTCAGGCTCTATCCTCTTCCCTCCTTCCATTTCTCACCACTTCTGGTCCTTCTCTTTCCTTTTTTCCTCCTTGTCTTTGCTCTTCGCCATGGCAACTCCCCATCCATTTAGACAAGCAGCCACCACTTGTTTATAAATAGAGGCAGATGCTTTCCCTGCCGCTCTCCCTGGGTGCTGGAGCAGGAGGGTCAGAGGCAGAGGGGATAAGGACAAGGGGTAGCAAACAAATGGGCAGGTGGACGGACACACAAAGGGATGAATTTTCCCCGGGGAAGGGTGGGAGACAGAAGTTTCTGTCCCTCTTGCAGCAGGGTTCAGCGCTGTGCTCACTCTGCTTCTCTGCCGCAGACGAGACCTCGTTCGAAGCTGGGATCAAGGTGCAGATCCACAGCCAGGACGAGCCGCCGCTCATCGACCAGCTGGGTTTCGGCGTGGCACCTGGCTTCCAGACATTCGTGTCCTGCCAGGAGCAGCGGGTAGGGACTGGGATGGAGCTGGGGGGGGGAGGGGCCTGGGATGCCTCTGTCCCACCCAGCGCTGACACAGGACACCGAGCATCCTCCCCATGCCCTTTATCCCCTGCCCTCATATTGGGTGGCGAGGAGGAACCAGGGCCCTCAGGTTCTTCCAGGGTGGGGGTGCTGAGCTCCCCTCCTCACTCCTGGCTTCTGCCCCATCCCAGCTCATCTACCTACCACCTCCCTGGGGCGACTGCAAGGCCGCGGCGGGCGACTCGGAGTTTTACGACACCTACAGCATCACCGCCTGCCGCATCGACTGCGAGACCCGCTACCTGGTGGAGAACTGCAACTGCCGCATGGTGCACATGCCAGGTGAGCCCCAGGCGCAGCGGGATCCGGCCGCGCTCAGCTTGCCGACGCGGTCCCACCGGGGGAAAAAAAAAATCCTGCTTTCTGTCTCCTCCAGGCGATGCCCCTTACTGCACCCCGGAGCAGTACAAGGAGTGTGCTGATCCAGCCTTAGGTGAGGGACTTGCCCTTGTGGGACTGAGCGGTGGGTGTTGGGTTTCTCCACCTCTCCATCATCTCTTTAATCTCTTCCCTGCCCAGATTTCCTGGTGGAGAAGGACAACGAGTACTGCGTCTGCGAGATGCCCTGCAACGTGACCCGCTATGGCAAAGAGCTCTCCATGGTGAAGATCCCCAGCAAGGCCTCTGCCAAGTACCTGGCCAAGAAGTACAACAAGTCGGAGCAGTACATCGGGTAACGCGCCGCAGCCACAGGCACGGGGCAGCATCTTGTTCCTCCATCCCAAACCTCATCCTGACGCTGCTTCCGTCCTGCACAGGGAGAACATCCTGGTGCTGGATATCTTCTTTGAAGCCCTGAACTACGAGACCATTGAGCAGAAGAAGGCATACGAGGTGGCCGGCTTGCTGGGTGAGTGCTCCAGATCGGGAGCTGTGTCGGGAGTGTCCTCCAGCAAGGTGGGCTCAATGTTGGCCCTGGGCACCACGGCGCTGGTGTGGTGGTACCCGGGGTACGTGCTGATGGTGTGGATGCAGAGCGGGGCACCTCGCCGCCACGGCCAGGAGATGTCACTGCAGTGATGAGTTCTGCCCCGGCATCAGCCACCCGGAGTGAGCCCCACTGATGCCTTCCCTCTGCTCCACAGGTGACATCGGAGGGCAGATGGGGCTGTTCATTGGGGCCAGTATCCTCACGGTCCTGGAGCTGTTCGACTACGCCTACGAGGTGAGCGTCTGCGCCGTCCCACAGCTGCCAGGGCACCCACGTTATCCCAGAGTGCCCAAAATGCTCGTGTGGGGTGTGGGGTAGAGCACCCTGCGAGCCCCCACGGTACTGAAATCTGCCTCTCACAGGTGATAAAGCACCGGCTGTGCCGGCGTGGCAAATGCCACAAGAATCACAAGAGGAACAACACGGACAAGGGCATCGCGCTGAGCATGGATGACGTGAAACGCCACGTAAGTGCCAGGTGCTGAGTGTCCCCTCCTGCAGCTCAAAGGCTGCCCCAGCTGTGGGGTTGGGGGGCAGCTTTTTAGGGAACTTTTGGGACGGGAGCAGAGGCACCGGGTAGAGATGCTGTGGGGAGACAGGACTCGGTGTTCGTGGTGGTCTGGGTGAAACCAGCACCCGCAACATCCCACCCATCCTCTTCCCTGCAGAATCCCTGTGAAAGCATACGGGGTCACCCAGCAGGCATGACATACGCAGCCAACATCCTACCTCATCACCCCGCCCGGGGGACCTTTGAGGACTTCACCTGCTAACCGACGTCTGGATGTACAACCTGAGCTACCAAAGCCCTCCGGAGAGCTGCCCTTCTCCCTGCGAGCGCCAGCGGAGAGACACATCTAGGGGACCTTGCTCCTCGCCACGGTGGGACATGGACAAGAGCGACGGCCTCGGATTTCGGGGCAGGCGGTCGGGTCGGGTCACACTCAAACCCCGGCGCGCAGCCCCCGCGGCAGCTGCTCCACGCCTGCCCCGCTAGTTCAGATACTCGAGGATGCTCCAGCCCGGCCGTCCTTGCGGCGCGGGGAGCGACACGCACAGCGGGCTGGGGCACGGGTCTGCCCCGACTCCTCCCCTCAGCTCCCCTCGGCCTTTTTAACTAGAAACCCAGAAGCCAAGAAGAAGCAGCCGTTCGGCCGCAGAGTCTCCATCCACAGCCCTGTCCGTCTGTCCATCCCTTGTCTCCATGTCCATCCTGTACCAACGCCTTGGCCGGCGCTTGCTGGGACCCCATGCCATGGCTGGCAGGAGGGACCGTTGAGGAGCCCCACAGCGTGTGCAACGGCGGGGTCGGCAGTCCCAGGAGAGCCTCACTGTCCCCTGGGACCGTGGTGTCCCACAGCCTGGGCACTCCTGGGCGCTCCACGTGCGTGAAGACAGGGCACCTCCACCTCTCCGAAACGTCTTCCTTGGCACCCCGGCCCAGGGATGGCAGTGCCCAGCCGCTGAGCTCACCACCCAGCCGCGAGCACCGCAGGGGGCTTGGCCAAGGGGTGCCACCTCAGCACCGAAGAACCCATCGCCTGGGCACCTTCCCTCAGCTGTGCCAGGTTGGGGGACGGTGTGGTCTCCCTGCCCGTCTCTCCTGGGTTCCGCACAGCCTGGCCAGTGTCAGCCCTGCCCCGCCGTCCCTCCTGTCCCCAGGGAACATGGGGCTACCCCATGTGGCCCCCAAAACCAGCCATTCTCGGGGAGAAAGGCATTAAGGAAAACTCCTGGGCCCCATTTCAGCTGCAGCCACCCGCCCAGCTCAGCCCGGGGCACGATGAGGGACGGCCCCTTGGCACTGCTTTGGCCAGGCAGACACAGGAGCCCCAACACCAGAAGGGTTCATATGTTGAGGGACACCCCATGGCACAGGGTGCTGCGGTCCCCAGGACCACAGACTCCCACCCCACTGAGCCCCCCCACCCCCTTTCCCCCCCCACCTCTCCTCCCCCAACAGCAGCTGCCCCCAGGCACCGCAAGCCCCGAGCATCTCTGGGGTGCCTGCCCTGGGACCGCTGCTGCTTCTCCCGTTGCTGCCCTGTCCCCGGCACGCAGAGACCCATCCCGGCAGCCAGGGTCCGTCCATCCATCCGGCACAGCTGCGTCTCTGTCCCTGGGGCTGCAAATGTCCTGTCATTTTGCTCTTGGGCCAGTGGAAATTGGTCCCCCTACTCCCCACCATTCCCAGCCCCCACCAGCCCCCAGGACAACGAGCCACTTGCACATCAAGCAAGAGCCTTCCCAGGGCTGAAGTGCTACTTATCTTTAAGAGCTTTTGCAATAAGTCTTTTTTGGTAATTATTATTTCTAAACTGCAGTTTGGGTTTTCTTATTGTTGTTATTAATTATTGTTATGATTATTATTAATTATTATTATTTTGCTTCCTGACCAAAATTCGGAACTGGGGGGTCAGTCCTTTGTATCCAGCGATCGCCCAAAGACGACGGGTCGGCCACATCCATAAATTTTCTTATGGATTTTTCCTAATGTTTCATTGCATTTATTTATTTTCTTTTTTTCTCTTTCTCTCTCTTGCCCATTAAAGCTTTTAAAGACGGGGCTGGGATTCGACCTTGATGCTCACCTGTTGAAGCAGACACTTTTCTTTCATTTCTTTGGTTTCTAATACGTCATCTGCATTTTATATTTCTTATATATAATATATATGACTATATATATATGTGTACATATATATATATCTCTCTCTATATGCATCATATCAGTGTAGATACCCATCCAGTAGCATCTAGGCCTTGTTCTTGTGCCATTTTTTTTTCCTGTTCCTGATCTCTGAATGCCTTCGAGTGTATAAAGTGTTGAATTCTCTCTGGTATCTGTACTATGTACACACATTTTCATAGGAAGCACAATAAGATGACAGATGCATTGTACATCAATACCTGCTACTCTTAACGATGATATAAAGAATGATATAACTCATGAACACCGAGCGTTTCTCTCTGGCTGAGCTGCTGGAAAAGGTTCCCCATCCACCCAAGGAAGGCATCGTCTTGGGATAGCATCGTCTTGGGATGGCATCATCTTGGGATGGCATCACCTTGGGATGGCATCACCTTGGGATGGCATCACCTTGGGATGTTCTTGAAGGCATCAATGAAATCCTGGAGCTGAGAGTAAAAAGAGGGGGGGTTGGACTTGATCATCTCTTGAGGTCTCTTCCAACCCCCCCTTAGTCTGTGAGGGAGGGGGAGGATGACACTTTGGTCCAGCAGTGTCTTTAAATGTGCTGGTGAATACTGTTTAACACCAGCTCTGATGCTGCCAGTCACATCCAAGGTCATTTTGGGGGTTGCTCTGGGTACCCAGGGCAGCTCCAGCATCACTGCCCCATCCTGTGAACGCTCCCCAAGGGATGCTCGCTCTGGGGACTGCAGGACAGGAACCTGGCAGTGGAAGGAGGAGAATTAACACCAGCACAGCTGCTAATCCCTCACAGCTCCTGTGGCTGGGGACAGACACCTGAGAGCCGCTGCCATGAGTCCCAAGCTTGAACATCACCTGGGTTTAATGTAACCGACTTTAGGGGCAGCTGGAGCACGAGCCAAACGCACACACGTCCTAAAAAATTCCAGGTACAACCAGTAACACATCAGATCCAACACTGGGCATCCAAAAAAAGCCCTCAGGACCCCAGGGAGGGTGAGTAACAGGGAGCAGGCAGTGGGCAGGGAGTGCTGAAATGCCAAACTGCCCCTGGTCACCCTGCTCTGGCCACGGCCCTGCTGCTCCTGGAAATGGCAGGCGGGTGTTTTGCATTCCAAGGAGAAGGGGTTTTGCTGCTATTCTGGTCCTCCTCTGCCAGAGCTGGTGCTGCAAAAGCCACAGGGTGGGCTTTGAATAGGGACGGGATGATGTAGCTAAGCCCAGAAGGGAGTTAATGAGCCTAAATTAATTGCAGGCAGCCACTGTGAGTAGCTGGAGCAGCTGACCATGCCTGCTGCCTCTGCAGCAGCTCTTCTTGCAGGGGCTGGGTGGTGACCCCCCCTCTCTGCAAGCTGTAATCTCCTCTACAGCTCCCAGTTAACCTGCTGGGCGGTGCTGGGAGCAGGTCACCCCATCCATCTGTCCCAGCGTCGCGCTGCACAGTCCCATCCCCAGCCCCGCTGCAGCCATCTGAGTTCCCTGCTGCAGCGAGTCAGAGCCTGGAACAGCCCCATAAGAGGAGGTGCCTGGACCCCAAAACCAGCCCAGCCAGTGCCATCCCCACACGGGAGTGCGGCGGACAGGCAGCCGGCGAGGTGTGCGGCGCAGGCATCACGCGCCCGAATCTCTCCGTCACTCAGCACAGCGACACTCACACCCTGCACAGGGTGAGGAGGCAATTATATCTCACAGGAATCATCACTGACAGGATCACCAGGTTGGAAGAGACCTTTGAAGATCATCCAGTCCAAGCATTCCCATCCTGAGCTGAACCAGATCCCTGAGCACCTCATCAACCCTTTTTCTGAACACATCCAGCGATGGGGACTCAGCCCCTCCCTGGGCAGCCTGTCCCAGCCCTAACCCTGCTCCAGGCCCCTGTTCCAGCCCTGACAACTCTTTCAGTAACAGATTTTTTTCTAAGATCCAATCTAACCCTGCCCTAGCACAGCTTCATGCCATTTCCCCTTGTTCTATCTCCTGTCCCCGGGCTGAAGAGACCATCACCCACCTCTCTGCACCCTCCTGGCAGGGCAGGGGAGGTGGGGAGAAGGTCTCCCCTCAGCCTCCTCTTCTCCAGGCTCAACACCCCCAGCTGCTCCTCAGAGGATTCACCCTCCAGCCCCTTCCCCAGCCTGGTTGCCCTTCTCTGGACTTGCTCCAGGACCCCAATGTCCTTCTGATACTGAGGAGCCCAGAACTGGACCCAGCACTGGAGGTGCAGCCTCCCCAGTGCCCAGTCCAGGGGGACAATCCCCTCCCCAGCCCTACTGGCCACGCTGGGTCTGACACAAGCCAGGATGCCCTTGGCCTTGCTGGCCATCTGGGCACACTGCTGGCTCATGGTCAGTCACCCAACACCCCCAGGTCCTTCTCTGCCTGACAGCTCTCCAGCCAACCTCCCCCCAGCCTGTAGCTGCTGGGGGTTGTTCTGTCCCATGTGCATCACTTTGCCCTTGGCCTTGTTAAACCTCATCCCATTGGCCTCATCCCATGGATCCAGCCTGTCCAGACCCCTCTGAAGAGCCTCCCCACCCTCAGGCAGACCCACACCTCCTCCCAGCTCAGTGTCATCTGCAAACTCACTGAGGGAGCATCCAACCCCTTCACCCAGGTCAGGGATAACGATGCTGAACAAGACCAGACCCAGTGATGATGCAGGTGAGGACAGGGTGTGACACACCAAGGCCAGGGAGGCTGAGCAGCACCTGTTCCCACACCTTGTGGACCGTGTGGCTGCCAAAACCCTACAGGGTGAGGATGAACCACGCTCCCTGCACGTAACCACGGCTGAGATAGCATCACCTCTTCTCCTCCCTGGCAATAATTCCTGGTTGCCACTTGCTCAAGCTGCCAGCAGAAACAGGGGCTGAGATATAATTACACAGCCCTGGATGCTGTGTGGCTGCCTGGAGCCAGACACACACAGAGGTTTGGGGAAGGAGGTTTCAGAGGAGCTGCCTTGTGCCAGTAAAATGAGGGTGGCACAGGGTAATGTTTTGTAAACCCTTTCTACTCAGGAGGAGGGAACCAACCAAACCCTCAGGGCAGAGGAAGGGAAAAAGGAGAAGAGTAAAGAGGCACCAAGCCAAGGATGCTGGGGTTGTTATTACAAAATACATGGGGAGAAGGAGGACTGGTCAGAGCATCCCTGGGCACGCTCTCAGCTCAGCTCATGCAATGTGGGGGTCTCTCAAGACCCTTGTGCCAAGCCAAGCAGCCCTCTAAGTCTCACTTCCCTCTCCCCACTTCTCAGCTTGGTCCTTGCTTTCCCTTCCCTCTCACACTGTGTGTCCCTCCCAGGAGGGCCAGGCAGCTTTCCAGCCTGCCCCCCCCCTCCAAAAAAGGCTCCTGCCAGGTTTTAAGTCTCAAAGTTGCATCTGAACAATACAGAGCAGATAAGTTCCACTGCTTTTCCTCCCCATGAATATTTCATGAGGCTGCTGGGCACCAGGCCCCTTGGAGGTGGCATTAAATGAACTGCAGGGACACAGGGATGCTGAGACAACACTCCAAGCCTCCTGCTTTTAGCCAGGGTAGGAAACCCTGTGTCAGGCAGAAAAAAGGTGCCAGCACATCCCTGCTTCTTTCCTCAGCGTCCAGGGAGGCCTCTGAAATGTCCCATGCTCATCATTAATTGGTTAATTGATACTCACAGCCATTCCCCCCCCACCCCCCCCCACCCCAGATTAAAGGAGAGATGGATTTGTGTCCCTTCTGCTCCCTGAGCAACCACAGGGGGAATTGCTCTGGGGAGTTGGGAACTCAGTGCTAATGCTTACAGAAAGCAGCTTTTAATCTTCCTATAGTGTTTCTGTAGCAACCCAAGTGGTGGTCAGGGGAGACAGGAATCCTTTCCCCAGGGCTCAGCCTAAACCTGAGCAAACCCACCCCATTCACACCCATTTACAGCCCCATAAAGTTACTTGGAGTCTCCCATCCCTGGGGTGGAGCTGCCTTCCTGGAGCACATCCCAGAGCCAGGGTGGATTTGGGATCAGCAGCTCCCACAATAGGCACGTGAGGGGTACAGGTATGGGCTGGGATGGATGGTCCAACCCTCCCTGACCCCAGAGCAGCTCTGAACAGCTCCTGTGCTGGGACCCTGAGGCTGCAGCTGAAACCAGCCAGGCAAAAGGAGGAGAGACCCTGTGTACCCCAGAAGGGAGCTTATCCCCCAAAATACCCCCACAAGCCCCTATATCCCCCCCATACAACCCCCTATCCCCCAAAATACCCCCACAAGCCCCTATATCCCCCCATACAACCCCATATCCCTCGAAATACCCCCACAAGTCCCTATATCCCCCCATACAACCCCATATCCCCCAAAATACCCCCACAAGCCCCTATATCCCCACACACAACCCCATACCCCCCAAAATACCCCCCCAAGCCCCTATATCCCCCCATACAACCCCATATCCCCTGACATACCCCCCACAAGCCCCTATATCCCCCATACAACCCCATATCCCCCCACATACCCCCACAAGCCCCTATATCCCCTCCATACAACCCCCTATCCCCCAAAATATCCCCACAAGCCCCTATATCCCCCCATACAACCCCATATCCCCCAAAATACCCCCACAAGCCCCTATATCCCCCCATACAACCCCATATCCTCCAAAATACCCCCACAAGTCCCTATATCCCCCACACACAACCCCATATCCCTCGAAATACCCCCACAAGTCCCTATATCCCCCACACACAACCCCATATCCCTCGAAATACCCCCACAAGCCCCTATATCCCCCCATACAACCCCATATCCCCCGACATACCCCCCACAAGCCCCTTGATCCCCCCATACAACCCCATATCCCCCAAAATACCCCCACAAGCCCCTATATCCCCCCCATACAACCCCATATCCCCCCATGTACTCCCACAAGCCCCTATATCCCCCCACACAACCCCATATCCCCCAAAATATCCACACAAGCCCCTAGATCCCCCCCACACAACCCCATATCCCTCGAAATACCCTCACAAGCCCTTATATTCCCTCATACAACCCCATATCCCCCGACATACCCCCCCATACAACCCCATATCCCCCAAAATACCCCCACAAGCCCCTATATCCCCACACACAACCCCATATCCCCCGACATACCCCCACAGGCCCCTAGATCCCCCCATACAACCCCCTATCCCCCAAAATACCCCCACAAGCCCCTATATCCCCCCATACAACCCCATATCCCCCGATGTACCCCCACAAGCCCCTATACCCCCCCATACAACCCCATATCCCCCGACATGCCCCCACAAGCCCCTATATTCCCCACACACAACCCCATATCCCCCCACATACCCCTACAAGCCCCTATACCCCCACACACAACCCCATATCCCCCAAAATATCCCCACAAGCCCCTATATCCCCCACTCAACCCCATATCCCCCCACTCAACCCCACAAGCCCCTATATCCCCCCATACAGCCCCAAATCCCCCAAAATACCCCCACACAAGCCCCTATACCCCCCACTCAACCCCATATCCCCCCACGTACCCCCACAAGCCCCTATATGCCCCCCATACAACCCCATATCCCCCCACATGCCCCTATATCCCCCCCCAACCCCCATACCCCGCCCCGCCCCCTAACGTGGTCCTCCAACCGGCAGAGGGCGACAGTTGAGGGCGACGCCCCTCTAGCGCGGCGGCCGCGCGGGCTCTCTACGGCGGCCGTCCGGTTCCGGCCCGCTCCCCCTTTGTGCTGGAGAAGATGGCGGCGCGGGCGGGCTTCCAGTCGGTGACTCCCAGCGGCGGCGGCGGTGGGGCCGCTGCCGGGGCCGGTGCGCTGGGGCCGGGCGCGCCGGGTGGGCCGGTTCGCATGGGCCCGGCTCCGGGGCAGGGCCTGTACCGTTCGCCGCTGCCGGGAGCCGCCTACCCGGTGAGGCGGGGGAGGGGCCGGCTGGGTTGCGCTGACCGGCGCTGCGCGGGGCGGGGCGGGAGGGAGCTGGGGAGGCGGCGGGGACGGCCCAGGTCCCTCCCGCTGGCGGCTGGATCGGTTCTCTTCTCTCCGCAGCGACCCGGAATGTTACCGGGTAGTCGGTTGGCTCCTCAGGGCCCTTCTATGGGTCCTCCCGGTTACGGCGGGAGCCCGGCGGTGCGGCCCGGGATGGCGCAGGCCAGCCTGGACCAGGCCCGCAAGAGGCCGGCGCCGCAGCAGCTGCAGCAGGTGCAACCGCAGGCAGTGCCCAACCGCAACCACAAGTAAGGAGCGGCAGTGCCGGGGGCATCACCAGGCAGTGGGGGCACAGACACAGCGCTGCTGTCCCTGCAGGGCCCACGGGGAGAGGCGGGGTTTGGGGGTGCAGGAGGGCATCCCTGGACTGGAGAGTCCTCACTGACTGTGCCCCCGGGGAGGGTTGGTCCTTGCTGGTGTTACAGGCTGGAAGCTTTTCTGCTTGCTGTCGAGGCACTCAGCCTTCAGGCTTCCCACAGGGGCAGCTGGTTGGGTGGCTGAGAGGGATGTCGGTGTGTAGAGCCCCTTGGGGGTGTGGGGGTCTGGGCCAGAGCTGTTCGTGGTATGTTTCCAGTGGGATGATGTGATTCCTTGGGAATCCCTTTGGTGTAAAACACATCTCCTGGAAAAGTCAATTGAAAGTTAATTGAGGTCAGAGGTGCAGGTGCCATCAGTGCAGCGGGTCCAGCACGGTGTCACCCCGCTTTCTAAGCACTCATGGAGGGGCAAAGCCTCCAGGGAATGAGGCTGCTGTCACAAGGCCCATCAGGCACGGTGCTGTGGGGAATAGAAAGCCCTGGAAAAGAGAGCCTGTGCCTGAGCATGCTGCTGCTGCAGTACAGACCCAGAGAACAAGCCACCCTCCGGCTCCCTCCACGAGCAGCCGCGGTGTGAGCCGCACAGAGGGGTTGAATTCACACAAAGCAGCTGCCCTTTTAACACCTCTGTGTGTGTGTTTGTGTCTGTGTGTGCATCTCCTTCCTCCACAGTGCTAAAAAGAAGAAGATGGCTGACAAAATCCTACCTCAGAGGGTGAGTGGCACGTGGGGTGGCGGCTGCGGGACGCGGGCTGGCGGCCGGAGCGGGTGGTGATTTGCGGTCTCGGCTGGTTGTAGATTCGTGAGCTCGTCCCTGAGTCTCAGGCCTACATGGACTTGCTGGCCTTTGAAAGGAAATTGGACCAGACGATCATGAGGAAGAGATTGGATATCCAGGAGGCTCTGAAGCGACCCATTAAGGTAAGGGTGGGTTGTAGTGGGTGTTTGTGGTGGCTTAGCCCCCACCCCCCAAACAGTGGCTGAGCACCACACACCACTCATTCACTCACAGAGAAGAAGGAGACAGAGCATCCCTGGGGTGGGATAAAGACCATGGGTCCTGTGGGTCCTTAAAATCACTGTGAAAGTAGAACAATAAGAGCCAGTTACACTCAGACCTGGTGATAGCCAGAGTATCTTACCTAGTCAGTGATTACAGAGTGCTGCACATCACAAGGACTGACCAACCCAGTTCCCCCAGCCACACTCAGACTGCCCTGGAGGCACCAAAACCAGTGCCCCTCCCCAACCAGCCCCTTTTATGGTGTCAGGGGGTGTGGAAAACAGCACAGGCTGACTCAGCTCACCTGTGCTGGCTGCTTGGGGAGGTTAATTCTGAACCAGGCCAGTGTCACAGGTGAGGTTTGGAGGCTTTTGTTCCCCTGAGGAGGAGGGTGCTGAAGCTCAGCACGTGTCACTGTGATCCTAATGCTTCAGACATAACCAAGAAGTGGAACTAGAAATGCCTCTTTCCTTCCTGTCTGCCCTGGGAGAGGGGAGTAGCACACAGCTAAAAACCTTAAGCTTAGTTCTAACAAAGCATCAGCCAGACAGTCAGCACTGTATTTCAGAACTAACGTTGAGCCAATGCTTTTTCTCTTAGCAAAAACGAAAGCTGCGTATTTTTATCTCCAATACCTTCAATCCAGCCAAGTCAGATGCAGAGGATGGTGAAGGAACAGTCGCCTCCTGGGAGCTTCGGGTGGAAGGACGGCTGCTGGAAGATGTAAGTGTCAAAAAACCCAACCACAGAGGTGACTACGGATCTGGAATTGGCAATGAAAACAGTTTCTTAGCGTCTGAGAGTGTAGCTAGGGGCTTGATATCCTCCTTCATCTCTGTTTTCCAAGGAGTCTGATGGTGAAGAGACCGAGAGCCCAACTTGGAGACCGATGGGTATCCCCGTGGCAGGACATGAGTTATACAAAGTTCTTATAGCTCTAAGAATGAATGGTGAGAGAGATCGGTGGCACTTGTGTACCCTGGCTCTGAGGACCAGGGCACTTGCATTGCGTGTAACTGCTGAGTGATTTCATTCCTGCAAGCTCGTCTTTAACTCCAGTCTCCCACTTTCTGACCTGGAACTTGAGTTTTCAAGCGCACACTGGTGAATTTAGGTGTTCAGAACTTAAAAGGAACGCTGTCGTGCACGGTGGCTGTGCTTGAGTGCTGAGACTTGCTGTCCTAACACTTTTCCCTCCTGTGTTGCTTGCAGTCTGCTTTGTCCAAATATGATGCCACCAAGCAGAAAAGAAAGTTCTCATCCTTCTTTAAATCTCTGGTCATTGAACTTGATAAAGACCTGTATGGCCCTGACAATCACCTGGTAGAGGTGAGGTTCTTTTTGCTGTGTTACCTCTGAAAGTGGGTTGGTGTGTCAGCAGACAGGTTCTGTATGGCATCTGTAGCTTGAAGGGTGGGGAAACTCGAGGTTTGAACAAGTGGCTGGGAGCCAGGAGCTCTTGAATTCTTCCCCTTGGCTTTTTCTTTGACTCACTGGGGCTTTGAACAAATGAATTAACTCTTGTTTCGAGCTGTAAGTGGGAATAACGGGAACTCGCTCGAGGTGGGTGGGATTTGCTGGCAGGTTGGTTGGGTGCCAAGCAGCGGGAGCAAAGAGAACCAAGCAAATTCCCTCTCCTGTTCAGTGGCATAGGACTGCTACAACTCAGGAGACAGATGGCTTCCAGGTGAAGAGGCCTGGCGATGTAAATGTGCGCTGTACTGTCCTCCTGATGCTGGATTACCAGGTAGGCTGCTGGGAGGAGCAGCGCTGGGCGCGTGCCGTTAGCCCTGTCTGTGGCCATCTCACCTCCCTGTGCTCTTTTTGTTTCAGCCTCCCCAGTTCAAACTGGATCCCCGTTTGGCTCGTCTCTTGGGGATCCACACTCAGACCCGCCCGGTGATCATCCAGGCCCTGTGGCAATACATCAAGACCCACAAGCTGCAGGACCCCCACGAGCGGGAATACGTCATCTGTGACAAATACCTGCAGCAGGTAACTGCTCCTGGAACAAGTGACTGATACAAGAAGGATGTGGAACTGTTGGAGAGGGTTCAGAGGAGCCACAAGGATGATTAGAGGGCTGGAGCACCTGCCCTACAAAGAGAGGCTGAGGGAACTGGGCTTGTTCAGCCTGGAGAAGAGAAGGCTGCGGGGGGACCTCATTGCAGCCTCCCAGTACCTGAAGGGAGCAGAGGAACAGGAGGGGATTCGACTTTTTAAAAGAGCAGATAATGGCAGGACAAGGGGGAATGGACTAAAGCTAAAGGAGGGAAGGTTTAGATTAGATATTAGGGGGAAGTTTTTTACAGAGAGAGTGGTGAGGGGCTGGAAGGGGCTGCCCAGAGAGGTAGTGGATTCCCTGTCCCTGGAGGTGTTCAAGGCCAGGTTGGATGGGGCCCTGGGCAGCCTTGTGTAGCTCCAGGCCTGGAGGTTGGTGTCCCTGCCTGTGGCAGGGGGGTTGGAGCTCTGTGGCCCTTGGGGTCCCTTCCAACACAGACCATTCTATGATTCTATGATTCTCTGACTGTCCTGGCTTTCCCTCATCAGTAGCCAGTGGTGGCTGGCACTGAGCTCCCTCTGCCTTTCCTTAGCTCTGGGTTTCTGTTGCAGATATTTGAGTCTCAGCGGATGAAGTTCTCTGAGATCCCACAAAGACTTCACGCGTTGCTGATGCCCCCAGAACCCATCATCATTAATCATGTGATCAGGTGAGACTGCTCCACTTGTTCTAGAAAGTTCTAGGAAGAAGGAGTGGAAGGGATCACAAGAATCACAAGAGAATCACATGGGTGAGGCTGGCACAGCGAGAGGGTGTAGCAGGTTCTGATTTTCAGCAGCAGTTCCCATGTTGCCTCCCCTTGCTTCTTTGTACAACAGCTGCCTCTCCCATTTACCACAGCCCTCTTTTCCCCAAGGTGCTCCCATGTTCATGCTGTTCAGGCATTTGTAGATAGAAAGAAACCTGCTTGGAACAATCACTTAGGCCTTGCACTGCAAAGCCATCAGTGGAGCTTTGCTGCTTGGTGTCAGAACCAAAGCTTAAGTCCAGCTTAGCTTGTCCCTACCTTCAGTCTGTACACTGCAGCATCCTTGGAGGAGCTACAACTTGGTGTTTTATTAAGGTACTCACTCACTTTGGCTTCTTTCTTGTGAATGCTCTTAGTGTTGACCCAAATGACCAGAAGAAAACAGCTTGCTATGATATCGATGTGGAGGTGGATGATACCTTGAAAACTCAGATGAATTCCTTTCTGCTGTCCACAGCCAGTCAACAGGAAATCGCTGCTCTGGATAACAAGGTAGGAAAAGCTCCTTCAGGCCTACCCTCAGGGCTGGGTGGGATTCTGTCTCCAGACCAGGTGGGCCCTGGATGGGACAGGAGTTCAGCTGTGCTTTTTTGTGCAGTGGAAGCTGCAGCAGGGTCAGCTCTGGTTGAAAACAGGTGGCTTTACCTGGAAGGGCAGTTGTAAAGCAAATGGTCAGTGGGAAAGTTGGTAATCTTTAGAGCAGGAAAGTGGGAGTTGAAAATTCTGGCTGATAGGTGTAAGTCAGCTAGGGGAGCATAAGAATTTGCCTTGTGGGTCTCTCCATGTTTCTATTTTTATTCCCTATTCAACGGTTTGGTTGCTGTGCTTTTCCCCTTCAGATTCATGAAACAATAGAGACAATTAACCAGCTGAAGACCCAGCGGGAGTTCATGCTGAGCTTTGCCCGAGATCCTCAGGGCTTCATCAACGACTGGCTGCAGTCCCAGTGCCGCGACTTAAAGGTAAAAAGCTTTGTCTTGTGTGACTGGATCCACCTTCCCTCACACTTCCCTCATTATAACCAGCTCCTGCAGAGAGAGGCCATTTCCTGCTCAGAAAGCAAGAGGCATCAGGACCTGCCCTGACTGTACTGAAATGTCTTTGAGGAAGGGGGTGGGTGTTTGCTCAGCGCTGCCAAAAGCTGTAGCACTCCCTGAACGGTTTTGTCCTTTGTGCTCTCCAGACAATGACTGATGTTGTTGGGAATCCTGAAGAGGAACGTAGAGCTGAGTTCTACTTCCAGCCCTGGGCGCAGGAGGCGGTGTGCAGATACTTCTACTCCAAGGTGAGTGTCCCCTGAGCGGGGGTCCCTCTCCATGCCTGTCACTCCATGCTGATGGTGGCAGCAGCACTGAGCCTCACCTGTGGATGCTGCCAGTGCATCTTCATCCAGGTTTGAGCTCCCCCTTTTCCAGCTGGGTCAGATGCTGAGGTGCTGTGCAATCAGGGTATGTTAATGCTGCTGTTCTGGCTTCGCTTGCAGGTGCAGCAAAGAAGGCAGGAACTGGAGCAGGCCCTGGGAATCCGTAACACATAGGCTGCTCCTCTCCTCCCCAGCCAGAAGGCATGACAGCTATTTGTGGAGAGCAGCGAGGCCTGCATCATTATTCCTCCTGGCATTGTCCCTGTCAGGGCAGCTCCAGGACAACCTGGGGTCTTCTGGGGTGTGGCGAGCAGACAGGCTCCAATGAGCACACATTTCTACCTGGTTTTCTTCCTGACTGTTGCCTTGTCAGTCCCAAGGCTTCTGAGAGCCTCCCCTTGACTCTGCACTGCCTGTAGTGTCCCCAGTAGCCAGTAGGACTGCTGCCTCGGAGCATTTCTCGAGTTCAGAAACCACAGCCCGGTCCTCCCCAACTAGCATCTAGTTGTGGCACACGTGAGACCTGCCTGGATCTGCCATAAGGGTGGAGTTCTGTGGCTCGTCTTTTTCCCTGCCTCGTCCTACAGCCAAGGTGCTGTGAGATGTAGAGAGCAGGATGCCAATGAGCTGACATACCTCCCTGCCCTTACTCCCTCGCTCCGAGGGTGCTGCTGCACTGGGCTGCCTCATAGGTCACTCTCCTCCTCGAGGAAGTCACTGGACTGTGTAGAGAATTGCTTCTTCCCTCGTCCCTCTTCCCCTGCCTTGTTCCCTTCGTGTTCTTTGATAGACTCTCCTGGGCTGGGATCACAGGGAAGAAGGGATGTTGCAGGGGGCAGGGGGGATGTGGAAGCACTGAGGTGGTGAGACATCACTGCGCTCAGAAAGCCGACGCTTGCGGTTCCTGCAAACCATCTGCTGCTTGTTTGCCCTGGACCAGGAGAGGGGACACCGCCACTGCCTGTGGAATTGTGCAGGGGGAGCAGCGCTGTAGGCTCGTTGCTTTGGAACAATAATCTGTGTCACTTGCTGTGGGGACCAGAGGCTCCTTCGTGTGGCTCCGAGGCTGGAACGGGACAGTCCTTGGGGATGGACAGAGCTCTGAGCGCACGCGGCGGTGGTGGCTGTTGCTGTGCTGAAGCTCCTCTTTGTTTTTTAGAGAAGTTTTAGGTTCTGGGGCTGCTGTAAGGCCCAGCATGGTCCAGGAATGTACAAATAGGTTTTCTTTACTGTGAGAAGTAGCAGCCCAGATGCTCTTCATGGAATGAATTACTAGTGGTCAGGCCTAAGGGAACAGCTGCTCCTAACCTGGATCTCTGGAGTTCTGCTCAGGCCTGTAACACAAATGGACTTGAAAGTTGGTCATACTCTTGGAATAGCTGCAAAGTCGTGTTACTGACAACCCCCCCCTCATCCCCACACCCAGCCTTGGTGCTGTTGAGAAGGTGGCCCTACTCCTTGTGTGTGTTACTACGTGTCTGTGAGTAATAGACTCGCGACTTCCCTTCTCCTTTGCCCCCTTAAGAGAAATGGCTCCTCTGTGGTACTGGGGTGAAAGGTCTTGGTGCTGGTGAAGCAGCCCGCTGACTCCTCAGGGTGATCACACGTGAAGGATGCTGAGTACTGCGTAGGCAAACATAGTTGTTGCAGAGTAACTGCTTTTCTTAACTGAGTATTATGGGTTTTTCCATGGACCAAATGTTTTTTTTTGTACTGTATCCTTGTAGATGTCACCCAGTTTTAATAAAAGCCTCCTGTCAAGGAAGCTGTCCTCCCTCTTTCTGTGCTGACAGCACGCTTCTCTCTGCAGCTGCCTCTGTGACACTTCATTTACTTCCCTGGGAAAGGACAGGATTTATCTCCGTTTCTTTTTTATAACAACCAACTGGGTTGGGAGACTGGAGAGAAAATGTTCTTCATGTTTTGGCCTTTTATAGCGAGCCTTTCAAGTAAAGATCTCCTGGCTTGCAGAATCCCTTAAGCCTTTGCAAAGTGCTTTTGTGGTAAACAAAGTAACTTGAGCAAAACTGGAAGTCCAATGGTCCAAGCGGCTGCTAAAATGTAGACAGCCCAGTTTCCACACCACTGCCTGGCAGAGTTGTGGCAGCCTGTTACAAGCCCTCTGGGAGCAGGGCATAACTTGGAGGAAACTGTATTAAACTTTACATATAAGGGTTTAAAACTGTGCAAAAGGGGCATCACTCTTTGCCCTGCCTTGTTCAGAAAAGTAGAAATAGGGTATTTTACAGGTGGGGGGGAAGGGAAGGTCAGTTTGCCTGAGATCAGGCAGTTGGGTCCTGGCTCTGCAGCCAGCTGGTTTGTGTTTACTGGGGGAGTGGGAAAGAACCCTGGTATTTTTTTAGGAAGGGAGGGGAAATAAAGTGCTTTTATGCAGAGAAAGGGGCAGCGGTGCTCAGCAGGCAGGAGTGTGGGTACTGCTGAGATTTGGGATCTCACTTTAGTGATCTGCAGCGGGTCCTGCGATGCCGCCCTGGGGCTGTGCCCAGGGAAGCAGCCGGTCCCGGGGGCAGGGGTGCCCTGTTTCCACCCCCGTGGGAGCCGAGGCGGAGCCAGAGGCGGAACGGGGCCGCCCCTGCTCCGGGCAGCCTTGAAATACCAGCAGCGGGCTCAGCGCTGCGCAGCGCCCGGGCTCTCCCCCCCGTACCATGGGTGGCAAGAAGGTCTGCGTCGTGGGCTCTGGCAACTGGTGAGCGCTCGCTGCCTGGGCACTCGGGGTCACCTCCTCCCCAGTGCCCCACGGTACCTGGTGTGAGCCGTCCCCGTTGCACCAGGACCCCTGTGTGAGGGACATCAGGCTTGCTGGTGTCCTCGGTGCCCATTGCCTCTGGTTTTGCTCTGCCCACGCAGGGGCTCGGCCATCGCCAAGATCGCTGGCAGCAATGCGGCGCGGCTGAGCACCTTTGAGACCCAGGTGAACATGTGGGTGCTGGAGGAGGAGGTGGGAGGCCGGCGGCTCACCGAAATCATCAACACGGAGCACGAAAATGTCAAGTACCTGCCAGGGCACAAGCTGCCCCCCAACGTGGTGAGTGTGGGCCCACCAGTGGGTGAGGGCCGGTGCTGCCAGCCAGGCGCTCTGGTGAGAGGTAAATGGAGCTCTGCTGGGTCCTGTGCACTGGGGGGGTTGAAGGTAGGGATGCACCGGGCTGTGGGGACTCAGTTACACCCTCCTGGTGACCTTGATCCATGCTTGGACAAGCTGCAGCCCTGGCTGCTCTCACCACCCACCTTTGCCCCCGCTCTGGCATCCCGCTAACTGGGCTTGAGGCCATGTGGCTGCCTCTGAGCTGGCAGTGCACAGAGAGACAGCTGCCCCACAGCTCTACGCTCAACCCCAAGGCAGGCTCTGGCTCATGGAGAGCCCTAGGATGACCCTGGTTCTTTGCACCACTTCTGTGGGACCAGCTCGGGCTGCTTTGGCCCTACTCTGCTCCAGCCCCACTGCCCTGCCAGCCCCCTAAACAGGACCTGAGGGCAGGGACTCCGTGCCCTTCCTTCCCTTATGAGGAAGCCACCAGCAGCTGCTCTCAAGCTCCCCTTGCCCTGAGTTCAGGGGACACTCACCACACAACTCCAGGCCATGTCCCTGATGCCAGTGATACTCTCTCAGGTCGCAGAGCCAGACCTGCTGAAAGCCTGCGCTGGGGCCGACGTTCTTCTGTTTGTGGTGCCCCACCAGTTCATTGGCAAAATTTGTGACCAGCTCAAGGGCCACGTGAAGAAAGATGCTGTTGGGGTGTCGCTCATCAAGGTGTGCACAGGAGAAGCGCTGGCCTGGGCAGCTCGCTGGGGTGCTGGTCCAAGGAGGTTTAGCTGGAAGCAGCCTGGCTTGGAGAGGCTGGGGTTTTTGGAGCAGAAACTGGGCTCCAGGGTTATGGGGGTGTTGGGAGAGTGGGAAGGGGGAGTAGAGGCTTTGTGGGGATTTGGAAGTGCATTGGTGGAGGAAAAGGGTGAGGGAACCTCGAGCGCTGTGAGGAAGGGGGTGCAGCTGAGCATTGGGAGGGGGATATGTTGGGATGAGAGTCGGAACACGGCAGCACAGGGAGAGATGGGATTGGAGCAGGTGGAGGCAGGTCTCTGGGAGGGGAAACAGGGGCTCACCTCTGTCCCTGGTTGTGTCCCAGGGGGTGGATGAAGGACCAGATGGGCTGAGGCTGATCTCAGACATTATCCACGAGAAACTGGGAATAGAGATGAGCGTCCTCATGGGGGCCAACATTGCCAATGAAGTGGCAGAAGAGAAGTTCTGTGAAACAACCATCGGTAAGCAGCCAACATCCCTCCTCCTTGGCAGCCTTCGTTCCTGATGAGCTGGAAGAGCCAAAGGGGTGAGCATGGTGCAGCTGAAACTCCCATCTGCCTCCAGTGAGGCAATGAGATTCTGTAAGATCCATCTGAACTCGTTCAGAAGGGTTATGATGTGATTGCTCCACTTCATTATAAGTGGAGTTGTGCGTCTAAGAGTTCTGCCAGCACAGACTCCAAGCATCAGGCAGTCTGTCAGGCAGAAGTTAAAGGGGTGGACACCAAGAGGCCCATTAAAAATAGAGTTCCTACCTTCATTTCCTTGGGATTCAAGGGATGCTCATCTGGATCCCACGTTATTGCCAGCCAGGGCTGCTTGAACATTCACCTGCTGACTGCTCCTAACATCCTGCACACTGACTCATGCACAGCAGCTAAACCCAACAGAACAGTTTGCTGGGTTAGAAGTTACAGGATTCAAAGTGTGTTTGAAACAAAAGCAAATGTGCTGTGCAGGAGGCTGCAGAGACTGGAGAGGTGTAAGTAGAACCTGCTCTCCCTGAGAGCTCACAGAAACGCTCTTGCGCAGGACACGTCAGGAACAGGGAGAACAGCAGTTTCCAAACCCAAGTTTCCAGCCTTTGAAGATGCCTTTAATCTCCTGGGCATGTCAGCTCTGTCTGGCTTGACACAGCAGTAGGGATTGTCCTCATCTTCTGGGAATTCCAAGGCTGAACTTGCTTATCTGCCAGGCAACCTGTGCTTGGTGCTGTATGGACCTGCAAATGTCCATCACTAGGGCAACAGCTTCCTCCCGCTGCACTAGCTGCAGGGGCAGTGCCATCGGGCAGGAGAGCTGTGGGGTCCCACCTCGGGGTCTTCCCCCATCATCTTCCTCCTCTCTCCCCACCCCCTTGTCTCACATCAGGCTGCAAGAACATGCAGCACGGGCAGACACTGAAGGAGCTGATGCAGACGCCAAACTTTCGGGTGACAGTGGTGCAGGAAGCCGACACTGTAGAGATCTGCGGGGCTCTCAAGGTGGGTGATGGGCTCACAGGGTGTGTGGGTGTCGTGGTTAGCAGAGGCTGCAGCTCTCCAGGGCTTTGCAGGGAGCTCTGGGGAGGAGGCAGACATTTGAATATTGGGCTGTGGCTCACTGAGACCTTTGGGTCAAAGGCCAGATTTTGGAGGGGACTGTGGACATGTCCTGTTCAGCTGCTTGCTGGGATGATGATCAGAAGCAGTGGCAGGCAGGAGCCCATCCTTGGGACCACGCAGGCAGCTCACAGTCACAGCCCTAAGCTCTGTTAGGAACCCATCCCTCCATGCTGCTGTTGTTTTCCAGAACATCGTGGCTGTAGGAGCTGGTTTCTGTGATGGGCTTGGCTACGGAGACAACACAAAGGCTGCCGTGATCCGTCTGGGACTGATGGAGATGATTGGCTTTGCCAAACTCTTCTGTAAGGGCCCTGTCACCCCCTCCACCTTCCTGGAGAGCTGTGGGGTGGCTGACCTCATCACTACCTGCTATGGTGGCCGCAACCGCAAGGTGGCTGAGGCTTTTGCCAAGACTGGGAAGGTAAGGAGAGTGGGGAGCAGGCAACACTGACATCTCCATCAACCTGCTCAGTTACTGGCTGGGGTTAAACCATGACAGCAGGAAAGCAGGTGAACCCAGCTAGCACCGTGGTATCCTGCCTTCACTCACCCAGTGCCGCAGCCTGGACCCAGGGAAGGAACATGGGGCAGCAGAGGGGCTGCAGGGTCCAGCTCCCCCCTCACTCTTGGGTTGTTTCAGTCTATTGAGCAGCTGGAAAAGGAGATGTTGAATGGGCAGAAGCTGCAGGGTCCCCAGACGTCTGCTGAGCTGCATCACATCCTTAAAAGCAAGAACATGGTGGAGAAGTGAGTGCTGTCATCTCTCTTGTCCGCTTTTTCGGGGTGGGGCAGGGATCTTTCCTGCAGCTGTGGAAGGGGAAACCCACCCTCGGTGTCTGGGCTGTTCAGGTCAATCTCTGTGCTGCCCACCTCAAACCAGCTGGGCAGGAATGGCCTTGTTGGGGGTGAGACACAGTGCTAGCATCCCCCCTTGCTCCTCCCCAGCAATCCAGCACGTTGCAAGAGGAGTTGAGGTGCTCTGGCTCTGCCAGCTCTGGTGGCAGTGCGGAGGGTGACTTTGTTCATCTGCCTGCAGGTTCCCCCTCTTCACAGCTGTGTATCAGATCTGCTACGAAGGCAAACCCGTTACTGATGTCATCAAGTGTCTCCAGAACCACCCTGAGCACATGTAAGGGGGCTCAGCCTGCTGAGACGAACGGAGAGCTCCTGCCTGCACCAACTTGCTGCTGCTACAGCTTTCTACGGAGCCCGGATTTCCTGGGAGCCTTTGCAGAGTGCTGGAAGGGCAGAGGTTCCCCTTCTCAGCCCTGGACACTGCCAACCTAAGCCTGGAATCTGCACAGAGGTACCTGCTGATCTCCCTCTCTTTGAAGGGCTCATTTAGCTTCTGCTGCTGTCTAAGGTCTGCCCTGAGTGGGGCTGAGCATCTTCCTCCTTTCACCTTCTCTTGCTGTGATGGATTCCGTTCTTGGAGGGACCCTGCCAGGTCATCTTGATCCCCGTGGGCTGTGCAGGAGGCACTGCCTGGGACAATGAGCTTTGTTGTTAGCCCTGTGGGGCCACTTTGCATGAATCCAGCCCTTTCATGCTCGCTGTCGTTGCTTTTGGCTTAACTGCCTTGAGGAGAGGGCACTGTTCCCTGCCAGGCTCCACAGGGGCAAAAAGAAGCTCCTAAGGACTTTTGAAAGGCCTGAGAATGCCTCTCCAAGAAGCACCAGCACAGAAAACCAGCATTCTTTGCCACCCTGCTATGGGCTGCTTCCCCAGCCGCTGCCAGCTGCTCCCACTGAACTGTGTGTGCCCTCACACTGCTTTGTGTGTGAGGGCAGCTCCAGAGCCAGACTTCACAGCTTGTTTTGTTTTATTTTGCTCTTGCCTCCAAATCTGACCCCTGCACCCCAGGAGCTCCCCTGCTGTTGCAGATTTGCCTGTGCTAATTCCGTGCCCGCTGACCGTCCCTGGACAGCCCTTCTCCTTCGTATCAGCTTGTCCTCTGGCTGGCTGTGGCAACGCAGGGACCAACTGCACCAAAGTTTTCTGAGCAGCTGGCAGGCTGTGTAGCCCTTGGCAGCGTACCTGGCAGAGCGGTTGGGTCATGTTGCTTTTAGATGAATGATCCACAGCAGCTTTTTTTTTTTCTGCCTTCCCTCTGGCTTGCTCCAGTCTGTGCCTTAGGCCAGTCTTTGCTTCTACAACCTGGCTTTACAAGGAGCTGAGAAAAGCAGGTTCCACACTTCCCCTGGTGCTCCTCCAGCGAGGGTGCTGGAATCGGCCCACTAGCACAAGGGGCAGCAACAGATACGTGATCCACAAGAGGTACAAGGAGACCTCCAACATCACAGGAGAGGACAGAGGTCTCATGCCTTTGCAACCTGCCCCTTGTCCGGCCGGGTGCCACGTGCCCCTCTCAAGCTGGCTCCCTCCGCTCATGTTTGTGCAGGCCGGCACGTCCAGCGGTTCACTGATCCCTGTCTGGGCTGGCAGGCTGGAGCTGCTGCAGGTCTTGCTGTCCACCCCCGGTTCCAGGTCCTAGTCTCTGACTAGCAGCCTACTTTACAAACATTGGAAGTAATAATAAACTTGGAGAGGGGAGAGGAGACCCGCTCTTTGCTCTGGTGTATGGCTGTCTTTGGGATGGTGCCTGCTGGACTCGCTGTGCGCAGAACAGGGCACTGTCAGTTCCCTCCTGGCTCCGTAGCCTTGTGTGCTGTCCCAGAAACAGCAAGAATGCCCCAGCAGGTCACTGTTCAGTCACAACATAACACAGTGTCCCACTTGCTTTTCCTCAGCAGCAGTTCCAGCGTTTGGCTGTGGGACCAAAGATGGTTGAGACCGTAATGCTGAACTGGGTTCAGAATCCAAACTCTTCTACCTGGGGCCTGCAGGAGCCAGGCCAGGACCCCACTGTGCCCCAGCCTTCCCCTTCCTTGATGTCTTGGCTTCTTGGGACATGCTGAGCTGTTTTATTCATCTATTCCCAACTGCTTTTCCTGGACTTGCCTTGTCCCTGTCTTTCTTTGAAATGCATCTTGCACCGAGTGACCTTTCTAGGACTGTTAGCCCTCCCACTCAGCCTCTTGCTGGGGGAATTTAATCTGCTAGCACTGCAGTTGTTTCTGTGCCTTTTATTAGACACACTTTCTCACTAGGCACCCTACGACCTTTAAATTCAACCAAACTACGTACAGAAAGCAGCCAGCATCGGCTTCCCCTAATGAGGAACCTTACTGAGGTTGGATGGGGGGATAAAGGAAGTCGGGTGGGTTCCTGCAGGGCTGGCACCACTTTGACTTCCCTTTGTCTTAAAGTGCTTCAGGAATCCCAGCTCAAGTGCTCAGACATGAGGCTTACACAGGAGTGAGGGTCTCCTAGCTCTCCTCCCCTAGACACACCGCAGTCCCACCCTGGCTTGCCAGGACCTGCCTGGAGCTGCAGAGCTGGATTTGTCCTTGGGTTTAGCTGGAAGCGCTTTGAGAACCCCCTCCTGCTCTGGGTACCTCTGACACTGCTCAGGCAGGGCCCTGCAGCCCCCTCAGAGTGTTTCCCAAAGGCCCCAAGCTTCACCCTGGGGGGTGCCCAGGGGCTGCTCTTCCCCTCACTCAGCTTGTGCCTGGCGGGAGCGCTGGAGCCCGCGAGCTATAAAAAGTCTTGCCTTTGCCATTTGGAGTTATGTTCTGCAGCCTCAGCACATCCCGGCGCCGCAGGAGGCTGCGGCCTCAGGACCTGGGGCAGAGGGGGAGAGGAGAAGGGGACCAGCCCGGCTCTAACAGCCTCGGGGCTCGGCGGGGCCTTGGGGGCAGCGCTGTGCCCGCGCTCTTCACGGCTGGCAAAGGGCTCCTGGCGCGGTGGGAGAAGAGCTTTTGGGGGCGGTGGGGTGGGCACGGCCTCCTGCCTGAGGCTCTGGGGCTGCGAGGCCTCCGGGCGCCTCAGGAGCGGGGCGGGTTGGGCTCCATCCCGCGCACAGCCGAGGCCGGGCCCGCCAGGGCTGCGCTGCGTCAGGGCGCCTCAGGAGCGGGGCGGGTTGGGCTCCATCCCGCGCACAGCTGAGGCCAGGGCTGCGAGGCCTCCGGGTGCCTCAAGAGCGGGGCGGGTTGGGCTCCATCCCGCGCACAGCCGAGGCCGGGCCCGCCGGGGCTGCGCTGCCTCAGAGCCCGAGCGCCGCCCGCCCTCCACCCCCACCCCCACCCCCACCCCCACCCCGCGAGGGGGCGCCGCGGCTCCCGAGCGAGCTCCTCGCTCCCAGCAGGCAGCGCGGCGGCATCACGTGACGGGCCGGAACCGCGCCGCAGCACCGGAGTCGCGGGGCGCAGGTAGGGGGCTGGGACCGGGAGACCCTGGACCGGGGAGGGGAGAGCTGGGAGCGTTCCCGACCCCGCTTACCGCCGCCTTATCGTTGCAGGCGTAACCATGGTGTCCGGCAAGCAGCTGGCCGATTGGGGCTACAAGGCCTTCTCCGGTTCCATGATGCTGCTCACGGTGTACGGCGGGTACCTGTGCGGCCTCCGCGCCTACCGCATCCTCCAGCGCCGGCGGGAGCGGCAGGCAGCGCCCGGCTCCGAAGGCTGAGGGAGCCCTGGGAGCCGCTACCGCGTTTCTTAGCTGGGAAGGGAAGGGAACGACGCCCCGGTTAACGGCTGCCGGTGCCCCCCCACCACCACCCGGCTCGATGGAGCGTAATAAAACCCGTGTGAAAGGGCCTGAGTGTGGTGGTACCCGGTGTCCGCCCCAGCCGCCCCTCGTCCCCCCCCCCTAAAGCTGGGATTCCCGGAGCTGGGAGCTTCCCAGAGGTGGGAGCTTCCCTGGGGAGGGAGCCTGGTCCAGCCCCAGCCGCGCAGAGCAGCCCCCGCAGGGGTCAGCCCCGGCTCCTCGGTTCTCTCCTCCCCCCCCGCAGGGCTCAGCCCCGGCTCCTCGGTTCTCTCCTCCCCGCCGCAGGGCTCATTCCCGGCTCCTCGGTTCTCTCCTCCCCTCCTGCAGGGCTCAGCCCCGGCTCCTCGGTTCTCTCCTCCCCTCCTGCAGGGCTCAGCCCCGGCTCCTCGGTTCTCTCCTCCCCCCCGGCAGGGCTCAGCCCCGGCTCCTCGGTTCTCTCCTCCCCCCCGGCAGGGCTCATTCCCGGCTCCTCGGTTCTCTCCTCCCTCTGAAACGCGTCAGCCACGGTTCTGAAGCGGGTGGGGTTTGGGTTTTTGTTTTTTTTTTCTCTTCTTTAATCGGAGATAAGAGTAAACAAACGGTATAAAACGGTAACAACTCAGACTGCCCCAATCCTGCTCCTGATGGACGCACGGGTCTGTCATTGCCCTCAAGTACCATTGAGTAAAAAAGAAAAACCAACCCAAACCAACCAAAAAACCAAAGGAGAAGCAAAGCCCATGGCATGGCTGCCCTTCCTGCCCCACCATTCCTCCACCCAGTTGCAAAAAAACAATCCAGAGCAGCGACAATTCGCTTCCATCTCCCCAGTGTGGAGATGCAGGACTGAGCCCTCTCAGTTTGGGGAAGTTAAACACAGCCCCCCCCCCCCTCCACAGCCCCCTTTCCCTCCCCCATCTCACCACTCTGGTAGTGGTCTGCTCTACCATCCCAGCTTCACCAGCATCCAGGAGGGCTCAAAAGTCCTTAAAACCACAACTTGCAACAGAAAAAACAAAAATAATAATAATAATTAAAAGGCATGTATTGTGACAAGTTGCCTTAGGGGTAATAAACCCCCTTCCCCTGTCTTGGAAGGCTGTAGTCAAGACTTCAGAGGGGCTTGCAGCACCAAAATAGGCAGCAAAACGCTGGCCTGGTCCCTCGTGACAGCAGAGATAGAAGCTACAACTGCCTCAGCACACAGCACGCCCCTGGCAAGGCTGAAGGTTCCTGGTGTAGGCTCACAGCAGGACTGGGGGGGTTGGGAAAAGGAGTCTCTGCTACAGCCAGGACGGGTTGGATGTGGGGTTGCAGGACACCACGTTCTCAGGTGGCTTCTGGAGTGCATCAAGGAGATAGGCCAAACCTGCAGCAGGGCCAACCATCATGGAAAGGGCAGTCACCCCCCTGCAGCCAGCCTGGTCCAAACCTGTTCCACCTGGAGTAATAAAAACCAGTTTGTCACCAACAGACCCCCTCTGCAAATACCAACAGGACAAAGATTTACACAGAGAATGGCTTTAGAAGTGAAATCTGCAGCTTTGTTTCCGCCCCAGTCACTGGCTTCCATCCCTTCTGTCGTGCCAAGCATCTTGACTGGTGGGGGTGGTGCCCGTTTCAGCTCTGCCTGGAGGTTTCTGGGGAAGGGGTATCTTGATTAAAGATCACTTGGGAATGTGGAGCTCAACACATCTAGGTATTTAAAAGCCAAGTTCGTGTTCGCTCGAGGCTCAAAGCCTTACTCCTCTTCTGTCCACTGGCCACTAACCATGTGGCCGTTAATGCGATTGGAGCCGTTACTTGAAGTGCTGAGAATGCCTTTTGTGCTGTTGGAAGTCACATCCTCCTCTTCAGAGCTGCTCTCTACATCGCTGCGGTCATCTTTTGATACCTAAATGTTGCAAAGGACGTTGAGGTAGGGGAAAGGAGAGAAGGGAAATTGAAAAATCCACAGTAAACCGTAGTTAGAAAGTTGTGTCCATGTGATTAACAGGCTTTGGTCAGTTACTGCCACTGTGTTTGATCCCAAATCACCTGGAGCTGACAAGGAAAAAAAAACTCACCACAACATGGAATGCCAGACACAGGCACTGAAAGGGACAGTTTGGAAATAGGAATTCCATTTTCCAATTACTCATGAAAAAGCACTACACAGCTTTCACTCACAACCAGATAGGAGGACACTCCATCTCTGGGTGTTGTTGCCTTCCAACAGCTGCATTCTAGATGGGTTAAAGGGTGCTTTTCCAAACACCACATTTGTTTTGAGTCCCAAAACTTCTCACCCCATACCAGTGGGGATATAACAACCCAAAAAAAAAAGTGTATGTTATCAGTTTTAGAGAGAACATCTTGTCCTACAGGGATTGGCTTTGATACTTTAAAAAAAAGCAGCTTTATCACATTGTTTGCACAACGTTCCTCCCATTTTCACAGCTTGTGCTTCATACATAAAAACCCATTTACAAGCAAAAGCCTGTTTGGACAGTGAGCTGTGGAACAGCTATGGACAAATCCAACAATCACCCATTCAGGGGGAGCAGATCCAGATCTGCTTTACTGAGTTACACCTCAAGCTAAAAGACTGGCTGCAGATCTGGCTGAACGGGGTTTGTACGGGGGGGATCTGGGACCTTTTGAAGCAGATCAAGGCAGACTTGGCTGCCTGCTGCTCCGAGGGCCACGGGAGGGCACTGTACAGCACAGCACCGCCGAGCCAGCGCACTGGAAGGTTGAAGGAAGAGATCACAACGGAGCCTGAAGTGCAAACAAGCACCTTGGTTTGTGGCCGGGTGCCCAGAGCCATAAACTCACCAGCCCGACACTGAGCAGCGACCACATGAACGGCTCCTGGTTTGCACACCTCAGGGAAGGCCCTCACCTCTCTGCCTCAGCAACCAACAGCCCCAGTTTACTCAGTGAGTAAGCACTCAGTGGCTAGGCTGTTCCCAAGGATTCCAGGGTTTTATTCTGCCCTGCTTGCAGGCAGTCAGGGCTCCAGCTTTTGAACAGCACCAGGCAGGAAGTCTTTGCACTGGAGGGGAGATGTGGCAGGACGCCAGGTAAAGTTAATGATCTCCAGGATTGATTTTGACAAGCCTGTTGGATTTACTAGCTTCTGTCTGCTGCCAGAACTTTTGATATCTTTCCCCATTCTCCTCCTACGTTAGAAGTTCAAAGGGTCACTGGTAGGAAGCAGAAATCCCTCATTTTTTTCCCTACTCTCTGGGGGACATGTGACCATTCTACTACTTTTTGCCAAAAGCATTGCATTTCTCCCAGCCTCTTCCCCTCTGGAGTGTTTGTGAGCACTACAGACAGGCACCAGAGTCTCTGTGGGTGTGGAAGAGAAGAAAGATGAAGGTCATGCAGCCAGCCAAGAGCAGATAAGCACAAACCCTGGACACTACTTTGACCTTTGCAAAAAAACCCCATTTTAGCACACTTTCAGCACTGGATCAACCAGGGAAAGAAACACTTAAAGAGAAGGCAGCAGCCACCTGAAGCCCCAAGACTATAGCTTTGCTTGTGTCTTGGCCTTGGAATAGACACTGATGCATTTCAGAAGCACAGATCACACTTACATGCAAAGGATGAAGCTGTCCAGCTCCAATCTGGCACAGAGAAAAGGAGGGAGAAAAGAATGAAGAAGACAGAGCTTAGAGTCCTTTCTCTGGCTAGGTCACCTGGACAGGAGAGAACCAAGGAAAGGAAAAGATGTAGCCCTCAGGATGCAGAAACAGCTGCACAGACAGAAAACAAGACATTTGCAATATCAGCTGCAGGCAAGAGATGAGAAGATCATGTTCATTATCCTGAAACATGCCTTCCCCAGCAATCAATGCCACAGAAAACCACAGTATAAATATTTTTCAAGGTTACATTCCATGTGGAGGGGCAGCTAAGGAGTCAAACACAAAGTAGAGCCATGAGAGAAACTCAGTCCGGAATACCAAATATCTGATTTTAAAAATCAGCTGTTTCTCTCTGGTAGCCACAAAGGAAGCAGCTTCTCTTGATGTGCTGGCTGGGTATCAAATTAGTTCCTAGACTGACTTGCCCTGTCTCACACTACTTCAGTTGAACTGCACCTTTCTGCCTGGCAACTGAGGTTGCAGCTGAAAGTTAGCACTGTTCATGCTCAGGGCAGCATCTGTTGCTCACCAGCTGCTGTAGTTTCACCCTCCTGCTGCCTGAGACTCCCAACAGAAATTAGAATACTCAGGACTGAAGGTAGACTGTGCTCCAGTAGCCCAGGAAAAACCTGCAAACCCCACTGCATTTCTGGTAACCCTTTCTGCTGGGGCTCAATGCCTGGCCAGCACCCACACTTGTTAGCCTGTGTTGATGCTGAGAAGCAGAAGATGTGTAACCCTCACCACACCCTGAGAACCACTGGGAAGTTGGAAAACATCCTATAGAGTTGTTGAAGAAAGAGGCTACTACCACCTTGAACTCCAAACAAAGTACATAACAAATCTGTCATCATCACTGTTATTACAACATCTGAACATACTGGAAGATGGGTGTTTATTTCCTGGAATGCCCGGAACAGAGGGGAAAGCATCCCTGCCTTTGGATACACCCAGCAACTTAAGGCTGCAGAGCAACCAAGGGAAAAAAAACCCTACCATTCTACACCAGGAGACCCCTGAGAACTAGTGCCAGTCCTCACTCAAGGGCCCAATTCCTCAGGATTGCTCGTAACAAGGCTTGTAGGAAAGAGGACCCCAAAAAAGTCACCAGTAATCTTACCTTTCCCCGCACAAGGGCCTTGTAGGCAGTGCGAATGATGAGATATGACCAGATGATATGCAGGATCTGCAAAGTTATCAAAAGCCCATTGAACAGCCACCATGAAGGATAAGGACCGATCAACTCCCAGCTTTCAAACAGGGTTGTATTCAAAATCCTAGAAGAGATCCAGAAACACATTACAGATCGGCTGTGCTGGTAGCACAAGCTTCCAGCTCTAAATTAAGATGACTGGCCAGATGCACACCAGTTTGTATCTCATTTAAGCATCTGTTGCTTTGCTCCCATCAGAGCAGTGATGCAGCTCGTGTCTCGCCAGAGTTAGGAGACAGACTGAAGCTAATTAGGAACATTTGAACTGAGCAACAAACAGGAGAAGATGTGAATGTTCTGCAATTCGGTTACACACACAGAACTGCTGCCAGTTTCCTTCTCAAAAGCAGGAGTGTTTAGAACAGCTTTACAGGAAGTGATGTCAAGCTGCACTGGTCATCAGAAGAGCTGTTAACGTGTTCATACTTGGACAGTCTTCACCCATGTTTAAGGATCAGGAAGGAATTTGTTCCCAGGAGGCCTCTCTCCCTCAGATTCTCTTCCCTCAGATTTTTATAGATTCCCTCTGCCAAGCTGGAGGACTAGAAACTGCTTTATGGACAAAGCTTTGTGCTTCCTTTCATTGCTGTTTTGCTGTTCTTGTCGCTGGGAGTTACTGCCAGTACTTAAGTAATTTAATAAACACTTTAGATTTTATGAAGTAGAGAGGTATGGAGAGACCTTTTAAAAACGTCATTAATTTCACAGAGCTCTAACATTTCACAAGGAAAGAAGAACAAGCCTTTCAAGGAAGAACCCAAGACGCAGTTACAGAAACATCTAGCTCATAGCCAGTTTATGGATGAATTAAATGCAATTCCAGATTTCTGCTGATGTCTTACATGGAGTAATCAGGGAAGGGAACGTACGGGCAGTGAAACAGCACGGGGTCTGGAGTGCTGCTGCAGACTCCCCAGATTGCTCTACAAAGTTGGGGAATCACATTACAGGTAGTGGAAAATATATTAAAGATTTACAGGTCTGCTGAGCAACAGCACAATGCAAGAGCATCACCTAATGATAGACAACAGCAATAAGAACAATGACAACTATCTCATCTGCCACTGTGAGGAACCTATGATGACACAGGAATTGAAGCTCTTCCGTATCAAAACTCCTTTGACTCACTTACTGGAAAACAAGCAAGAGCTTTAATTGCAACCTTGATACCAAAGGGTAAATATTGTGTCTGCCTACCATCAAGGCACCCAAAAAGAATGGGAACACAAGCCACCCATTGCCTAGGAAATAAATATATGCAGTAAAACTGAAGTAAACTGAGTAATAATCAGGTGCAACCAATTTTTGACCACACTGCTTCAACAGAAACAAGGAACAGGTAACAGCTCATCCAGAGAGCTGCCTCACCAAGCCTGGCCTACTGAGGTGAGAGGGAATCTCCTTATAGGAGGATTAGCTATAAGGCATTTAGCCAGGGCTTCACGTCCCAAAAACCTAAGACCTATTTCAGACTCTGAACAGTCACAACACAGGGACAGGACATGACTGTCATCAGAATCACAAACTGCAACAATGACTAAGCCAGACACTCCAAAAATCATATTTACCTCAAGAGCCTGGGCCTCATTTGTAACTATTTCCAAAACTTCCTAAGAGAAGCAAACAACCCTTCAAGTCTTTCAGAGCACATACTGGCTGACTCAGCTCCAGCTAACAAGCACTGTCATCACTTTGCAGGAGGAGAGGGGCCAGCTGTGCATTAGGATGCTCTTCGCTTTTCACACTGCCTCAGCTGACTGTTGAGAGGCTTCTCCATACACACCTAGTTGAACACACTGCTCCAAAGAGCACTTGGGTTGTCTGGCAACTTCAGGTCACCTCAAGGGACAGGCTGGAATGCTTGCAAGAAGTCTAAATACAAAGGCTTTGCTTAAAGGATTGGAAGAACAAACAAGCCCTTACAGCTCAAGGTGCTTACCAGAAAGGATAAATGCCCAACCGTGTAACAATGAATACAACACCAAAGAGCATGAAGAAGGCATCACACAGACGTTGGTACTTGGCATAATTGGCTAGCTTTGCAGCCTAAAAGAGAGACAAGAAACATGAGAATATTATTCCCTTTGTGCACTCGTGTAATTACCAGGCTGTAGAGCTTCAAAGACCCTCAAGCCATCACATCCGTCAGGAGTTTGGAACATTTAGGGATTATTCTCAGCACTAAAGCAGTTATGAAGAAAAGCTGACAAGGCAGGATCAGCAGCACAAGTTTTATGGCACATTTAATGCAGTTTTATCAAGAATGGGAAAGTCAGCTTGCTCCCTTGAGACCCTGCTAGCATTAGGTATGCAAAGATCTGAAAGGAAACTCACCTCTAAAAGGAAATCTGATGCATCATGGAGACACAGCACCAGAGTCCCAACCCGCACCATGTTATTCATGTAAGAGAATGTAATGAGTCCAATTGTGGCCAAATGATGGACAAACATGATCAGGAAATCCTGGAAACAGGGGGGAAAAAAAAAAGAAAAGGAATGAAAATTCTCTGGCTGTCAGATACAAAGGTGTGGAACAGAGCCATAAAACTAACTGGGGTCACAGGAACTTCAGTTCAGACTCCCAAATCCTTTTTATCTAAAGCACAGCTCATCACACAACATCACCCATCATCACTAAAGGCTCTAGAAAGGTCTCTCCCAGCATCTGTGTTCCTGTGAAGTCAGAACTCTGCATAACCAGACTCAGTATAGTCTCTCTGGCACATACATGCAAGGTAAAGATACATATGCCTGCAGACCCCACTGAGAAGACTGACAGGACAACATATGGCCCTTATTTTTGGCTTCTTTAGGTTTTATAGTTGCATTGCTAGTCCTTTCAGTTCTTGGCACCAACTTAAAGTACGCTGTCGTTACTGCTGTCAGTGTGCAAAAGCCTGCCAGACCATAGCAGGCACAGAACACAAGCCAACTGCAAGGACTAAACCACTTCATTTTGAAAACAAAAAGTTTGCAAGGCACATACACTGGGGGCTGTTTTCCAGTTTAGGCCTGTGGGTACACCACTTCCACTCCACGTTGGTGTACGTTACCGTGCTGGCAGTGGGAAATGTAACACACTTCATAAAGTCAGTGCACAAGATTAAGCATTTTAAACAGTATCACACTGTTAAATCACTCCCTTTCTGCAGCTCCAAGATGCTCTGGTACAGCCTCACCTGCTTGTGTTTCAATACAGAAATAAAATCCCAGGCAAACTTTTCTTTTTCAACAGAACTGGTGTAATGTGCTGCTTTGCAATTTGGGTGACAGAAGCAATAAACCCTGATTTACTAGGAGCTGTTTTCCAACAGCAACAATAAGCCAAATCCTAGAATGCAGCACAAGGGAATTTGATCCCAGTGATCACGACGAGTCATCACTGCACTACACACACACGGGTGAAAAACTGCTGTCCAAGAAACATTTACTCCTCTTTCAGTGTTTGCTGTTTTCTCACAAGGCTCAGCAAGGTACTGCTTTGAGCAGCTCATTTTCATGACTTCTTGCAAGCTTTCTAATTAAACCTACTCTTACAGAAAGATTTGATAACTTTTTATTGGGAGGTGTTGAGTGATTCTGGTTCCCTCCCCCAGAAGATGAAAGGGACTCTCAAGGATATACCAGGTTGTGTATCAGGCTTGCTCCTCCCTTCTCCCCAGGACTGAGTAGTGATTAAAGAATGAGGTAGACTACACAAAGAGGTGAATGAAGAAGAAACCCCAGTTATGACTATGCTTTAGCTTTCCTGGCCAGACTCACTCTCACTTTTTGCCAGTCCTATCTACTCAGCAAAGTGTTTAGTGCAATTCTGCTTCATCTCACCTTCCGTTTAATGTCTGTAAACTGAGAAAACATGAGAGACCAATAGAAGGCCAGCTCCAAGATATAATAATAATAAAGTCTGGATGTTAAAGGCTGGAAAACAAAAGATAGCACAGTTAGAAAACAAAGGACTTGAAAATTTACATTAAAATTGGCTTCTTCCTTCCCATCCCACTCTGTTCCTCCATAAGGTCGAGGCATAAGGTAGAAGACCCAGAATTCAGATTTAGTAAAAACAAGCTTAAGCATCAGACCTCTTACTACAGGCTTAGTCACACACACACACTTGTGTGTTTGAGCAGTATTCAAAAGGAGTAAGATTCCCCTGTTGGTATGTGCAACTAAGACTGCAGCATCTTGACTTAGGAAAACCAGGCACCGAGCAGCCTGCCTGGCCTCTACACAACCCTACCAGCTGCAGAACAAAAACACCACTCAAAATAAGTTCTCAGTATGATTTTATGCAGAACATTATCCACTTCTAATAGTCTCAGCAGCAAGTAAACACAAAACGAGCATGAACTGAGCCAGTCCTGTCTGAGGGAACGCTGCTGTTGCCAAACCCAGCGGGACCTGAAGACACAAAGAGTAAAGCCACCTGTGTGCCTTCTGAAAGGGATGGTGATGCACTTGCTAGGAAGTTTACCAGCCTGTGGTCTGTGCAGCATCCACCCCCCAGAACAAATGAGAAGCACTCAAGTCTACTGAGTTTCAATTTGCTGTTATTATTGAAAAAGAAAAATGGAAATTGTCCAAAAAGTTGCATCTAAGAAGTGTTCCTCTCTTACCTGAAAAGGGTAGTTGTACCAGCACTGTCGTGTGTCCCAAAACCAGGGTGCCTAATGGGAAAAAGTTATTATTCTACATGGTTTTGCCTTCCCTTTCATCTAAGATCACTAGAGTACTGTTTCACTGAAATTTTATCTTGATTCTACCAGGTAAGCTAAATTTACTGTAAAACATCCTTGGTGATTTAAAATATCCTTTCTGCTGTCAAGGACAAGTTACACTGTGATGGAAATTCAAAGGACAATCATAATGTAATAGTAACAATAACAACCCAAAAAGATCAGTTTGTGTCCCTTCAAGGAGGGGGTGAGAAGAAAAAATTAGCAGCTCTTTGTAGCAAAAAAACCCAAAACCCAGCTCTGGCCCATTCTGGGGTACCAGGACAAATGAGTTACTGGTACTTCTATAATGACTGTATGGAAATTTTCCTCCAATGTCCAGACAGTCTGTAAACAGAAACCCCAGGATCTCCACTAAGGGAACATAAAGATGACCACTGGCACCAAACTCCCCTTGTTTTAAGCTAGGTGTGAGCACTGAAGTGGCACAAGTAGTCAAACCCCCAACCTTTCAGCAAGCCAGCCATAACCCAGAGTGACTCACCGTCCAGAGAAACCTGATTCCATAAAAAAATATACTTAAATAAAATGTAAACCTCCACCTGGAAAAAGAAGCAAAAAAAAAAAGTTTATAAAACAGAATCAGCTTCTGGTTAACATTTCTAACAACAACTGGAACAACTGTGAAAGAAACCCAATTCTGACACCTGAAAACCTTTCACCCACCACATAGAAATCTTTCACTTGTAAACTTTTCAGGTAAGGATAAACCTACTTAAAAGCTTTCACACCACACACTAGTTTGCATCAAGCATGAAGCTTGAATTAAAGTTCAGAGTAAACATGCATCATTCATATGCTTTAACATACAATAACAAGAAAAGTCATTGTTATCCAGAAGGTATCCTAATATATGTATTTGTCCCTCTTACCTTGTGGCTTTAAGTAGACAAAACCATACTGGGGGAGGAATTAATATGAAGAAAGTTACTGGAAAGGAAAGAAACCAGCACAGAAGAAATAACAAGTCAGGAAAAAAATAATCAGATGCTACTACACTAACAGAGGTAACTGCAAGCATTCAGAAAGAAACAAAGAACAAAGGAATGAACTGAAATGAAGAGAACAGGAATCCAAGAAGCATCTGTATAAACGTATACACATCATCTTGTAAGCCATAAGGTCGTTCTGTCTGGGAACAAATGCTGGCCCACAGTGTAACTGTGTGGACAGCAGCCTTGTCTTCAGTGTAACTACTGGAGTTGTGCACACACACACACTGAAGCGCTGTGTTTGCATTACAAGCCTGGCCCAGTATGTAAAGCCAGTCACTGCTGACCAGAATAACTCCTGTCCATGTGTTCTGGTCTCTCATGCACATATACAAAATGGTTTAGAATGCTGAATTGTAAAAAGCCCTCCTAACTTCTTTCATTGGCTTATGTAAGAGTTTATCTTCCACCAGCCAACCCCAAGGAACTAGTTTAAACTAGTAGCTGATCACTGTTTCAGTTAGAAAAGAGAACATACAGCTGGAGCTTTAGGATGAAGCCACATCTTGGCCTCTGCACAAACATACATGCTCTCACAAAATTTAGTGAGGGTGGTGGGTTTGTCCTGGTTCCTCCGATGACGAAACCAGCGCTGGATCTTTCGAACATCCCAGTCTAGCTGCTTTGACAAGCCTTCTAACCTTTTTCCATCTGGAGACTGAAGGAAAATGAAACAAGTGTCATTTCTCCTACTTCTCAATCTACTTTTCAGTCCAAGATGCCCTCTGTACTACTACGTGTAGACTAGAAACAGGAACCCACAAACACTCATTCAATTTTAACCTTCATAACCCACTAATTACTGAATTATTCAGAACTCTTTTGGTTCAACATTTCCTCATTTATTGCACCAGCTGACAGCACATCATGACAAAGAAAGCAATTGTTCTGTTCCTTAATTTAAGGGGGGGAGGGTGAAGGAGCTTTTAAAATGTCCTGCCCTACCTGTTAAAGCTTGCACGTCAGTTCAAACAGTCCAGAACTCAGGAAGATCAAAGCTGACTATGTTTAGGGGTTGCTACTCTCTGCAAGTTTAGGGAACCTTTAAAATGAGAGCTGGTTTAGCACACTGTATAATTGTGTATGCCAAAAGGGCACTGCAGAGGCAGCATTATTTCCCTTACCAAAATGTATTAATAAAGTTTATTTGAAAACTGAAATAATTTTATGACAAAGAATCTATCACTGTTCTCTTGACTGGAAATTCTGTTGGCAGTTTATCTGTTTGAATAATGACATAAATGGATTTATAAGAGCAGAGAAAGTGAACAAAACCTGATAACTACCTCTAAAATGGCCCAGTGGTGAGATAAGCCACGTTAGTTTCAGACCAGTGTCCTTTTAACAAGCTCTGCCAGGGAGCTCTTACAACTGAAAGATGATAAACACATTTTACTACTTGAGTTACATACAACCCCAAAAACCTCTGTAGAATGCTGGTTCAATAGTCATCAGACTGTTCAACTGAAAAGCAAAATCATCTGTCATTTGATTTTCAGTACCCAGACCATGCCTTTCCTGTAGTTCCATTACAACCAGATGTCTCTTCACTTTACCAAGCTTAGATGGGTTGGGCTACCTGACACTTGATCCTGGAAGGGAACCTGCCTCGAAGGAGAATTCAGAGAGTCTGATTTCAGACCAGCAATGAAATCTTTCCCCTGCATTAGTGCCATCTTATCAACAAACCCCAACACAAGCACACTGGTCCAGATAAACGCAGCTCTGCTTTCATCAGCATGTGTGCCCGTGGTTTCCTAAACATTCATTTCAAGAACATCCCCTACATAAAAGTTCTCCCCGCTAACGGCACCGCACCGCGGGGACTTTCCACTTCACACGTCATTCCAAATACCTCCAAGACTTTAATGTTCCCATGAGGCAAGTTTTAGTATGTTTTTTGTACTGAGCCTTCATCTGCTTCACTCAGAATGAAGCTCAACATCACCAAAATCAGAATACAAAACTTTCCATTTCATGATCTGTAATTAAAATCTGGCTTGCTATGTGGATTTCATGGGCAACATTCAATAGAGCACAGACAGCTTTGGATTCTGCAGTTCTGAAGTGAAGGAGCAGCATCCACTTAAGTGAGAAAAAGGCCAAGAAACAATCAAAAGAAACACCTACTGTCCACCTTCACTGCCTTCCCCTTTATCAGGGCACACATCCACTGCCTGAACACCCTCCTTAAATAACCGAGCGCCACTGGGATGTGTTGTCCCATTCCACAGTGGATTCACAGAACTGGCTGATACAACCAGCAAAGGAACGTTATTTCAAGGATGAGAGGAGAACTTTTCCCAACAGCAAGAGAAAGCTACCAGAAAATGTCTTGCTTAACCAAAAATTGCCACCTGTTACAGGGCAAAGGCAGGGAATTAAAGGAAGAAGCCTCACAGCCTCAGATGCTGTGCCAGGGGACGTGGCTTAGCGGTGGTTGGCAGGTTAAGGTGATGGTTGGACTTGATGATCTAAAGGGTCTCTTCCAACAAAGACAATTCTGTGATTCTACCTTTCTAAAAAAGCATCAATTTTTATTTCAAAAAGGATTCTTCTACACACAAAAGCATGTCAGCTGCAAAGAGAATTTACTCTGCTACAAGGACATGCCAGAGGCAGATTAAAAAAGAAAGAGCAACCTCATTGAGAAACATGTTCTCTCAAACTAGGAAAGTGGAAGCAAAACACACCCCATCCCTCTCCCCCTCTGCTTTCCAGGCCTCTGTTCCTAGCAGAATTTGAAGCATGACTCACCTTGGTGATGGATGTAAACACTTTCTCTAAAATTGCATTGGGCTGGGCTCTGTGAGGTCCACTGTCCTGAATGCCAAGGTTTATGGCACATGGCTTGGCAATAAACCTGGAAGAGTTCCCAAGAAAGAGCCAGATTAAAACAAGATATCCATTTCCCTCTCCTGCCTAAATCACAAGGACCCTGACTTGTCACCAACAGCAAACCCAATCCAAGAAGCTTCTGAAGATCTCCACTCTCCTTAAAGAAACTTCAGAGGTGAAGTAATCTCTTTTATTAGTCCAAGCTGTAACTGCAGACAGCACATGCAGCATGCACATCAAAGGAAAAAATTAAATCTTAATGTCCTTGGCTGGCAAGGGTCAGAACGTGGCTCCCCCCAGGGTGATGCTCGTTTCTGAAAACTAAAATAGCAGCTCACTGATAGGAGCTGTCACAGCCCTATAAACAAAAGGCATTATTTCCAGGACGTGCCTTGACACTGCACAGCTCAGAAAAAAAAGGGAAGTTCAAGGGACACAGTTCCTAAAACACACAGTTTTGGTTGGTTGGGTTTATCATTTGGGTTGAGGTTTTCTTTTTATTCATTTTTTTTTAATGAAAACCCCCAAAAAAGTGGTTTGTTTCCTTCAGGAGAGAGAGGAAGAGGTAAGAAGTCACTCAGTCTGAATGACTTGAGATCTCAGGATCGTACCCATCCTGTACACACCTCGACTCCACAAGCTGACCTAAGGCTCTGTGAATTTTACAGCAAGCCTGGTTTTTGCAGCTACAGTGAAAACAGACACGTGCAAAAATGAGTGGATTCTGCTGATCTTTGTGTCAAATTGGGCTGAGGACTCCAAGGAAAACACATGTGACTTGAACATGTGAATTTTTCTCTCCTGTTAATTGGGGAGGAGGTTTCAATGAGCAATTTATTTCCTTTTAAACCAGTTTTTTTGAAAGAGTACACACACACAGAACCTGTTTCTCAAAAGCATTTTTTAAAAGGACCCAACACTTACATCATTAAATCTATTTTGCTTCCAAACAGATTGGTTCAGAGAGAGCACTTTACACACATGTATTCCATTCAGAAGTGTCAGGGTGCCATCAAGCAGAAAACACTGTTTTTTTCCAACCATTTGTTACCATTTCCCCTTGTGTTTAAAAGGAGCCAGGAAAACAACTGGAAGAGCTCAGACAACAGCAGTAACTGGGAGTAACAAACAGCTACAACTGCGTTTAAGAACAGACACAGGTTGTGGGGTTTTCCCCTTGAGAAATGACAGATCAGCTCATGACTAATCCTAAAGGAACTCCCCTGCTCTCAGAAGACACTAAACAAGTAATAGCCACTGTGCCCCCAGGTTTCAGTGCCCCATTTCAGTTCAACAGTCACAGATTAAAACTAAAACAACAACAAAAAAAAAAGGAAAGGAAAGGGTGATTTCCTTTTAGCTTGGCTCAAAAGGCTCACTGCTTCCTCTATAGCCCAGACCACCAGCCAGAAACCATGCTCTGGTGTTATGAAACATTTGGCTAAATCCCCATGAAAGTGTACATCTTTATACTCTTCTTCCCTACAGGATATACCCCAACAACAGCAGTTACAGGATGCCAAATGTTTTTATTTCATTTTTTGGGGGGACAGTGCTTACAGTTCTACTTTAAAAAAGGAAAAAAAAAAAAAGAAAAAAAAAATCCCTGGGCTGAAAAGAGCCAGTTTGGGTCAGTCTCTGCACATAAGAGGAAAAAGCCCTGGGAAAAAATCTAAACATCTGCACATTCAATCAATTTATTATTCTGGAGATTCTCCTTTTGTTTTCTGAACAAAAAGAGAAGGAATGGTTAAGGAAGCTTGCAGTGATCCATACCAAGGTCTGGCTTTATTCTACAATTCAAAACCTGAAGTATCAAGGCAAAAAGAAACCAGCTTCTCAGAAAAAAAACCAAAAAAACAACAACAAAAAAAACTCTACCCAGAAATAATTCACTTTGGGACAAAGACTGCAAGAAAAAATAACTCAAACCAGCCTAAAAGTCAAAGCTTTACATGAAACTACTCTGGAGTAGAAGGCTTCCTTCACTGGAAGACTAAGGGAAAAAATACAGATGTTTCCAGAAATCTGGGGGGGGGCTGTGGGAAAGAAAAATCAAGCACAAGCCACAGATTACAGATACAGCACAGGACTCAAGTTACTCAGCCAAGCGTGCAGGTGACCAAAGAGCAAACCAAAAAAAAAACCCTGCAAACATTTCTAGGTGCACAGGAGCAGACAGACATCACCAGCAGCAGAGAGAGGAGGCACAACAAGGGAGGCAGCAGAGCTAGTCCCAGAAACAGGAAGGAAAAAGGATGGCAGCAATGGATTTCGTTGCTTTTAAGGAAGTGGAACCCAACGCCTTAACGTTGCTTCTCCAACTCTCCACAAGGAATGACTGTGCAATGGAACCACAAACCATGGCCATCCTGTCTTTCCAAGGCTTCCTGGCTAGCTGTCCAAGATCTGGGCTGGGCATGGCTGGCTCACACTCATGAGGCCACTGAACAGCCATGGTCTGATTGCTGTGACCAGTTCTGACCTTGCAGGTGGAATATGAAGTGAATGATCAATCCTGCTGTCAGAGAAACACCAAGATGACAAGCCATTTCCTTTAGGTGTTCATTAAGCGAGTTGACACTGAAAACTTCTGTGGCTTTTTATACTTTTAGCCCCCCAGAATCGGTGTTCAGATGTGTGGTTTTCACATTGCAACCCACAGAGGAAAATCCTCTGCACAGCAGAAGCAGTAAAGCATCAAAGAAACACAGCTCAGGCTGTAGAATTTCCATTCTTGGGGATATTCAAAACTGAACAGCACAAGACTACCTGCAACCTGACTTTAATGAAACGTTGGCCTTGCTCTGAGGAGAGGACTGGATAAGATGACCTCCAGAGGTCCTTTTTAATCTAAATTATTTTATGATTCCACACAAATCTTTATTGCAGCAACTACTCCCAAGGTCTGCTTAACTGCCACACCTTCCCAGCATGGGATTACCATCACTTAAATACTTACATTATGCTTCTCTGAACAGGTGTCTTGCTCATTGACTTCACTCACACCTACCAAGCTACCCTTTTCACACCAGTTAAGATAAACTGATTTTGAAATCAACACCAATTTTTCATGTACACAGACTCATAGGTTGTAAGAAACACTCCACAGGCATGTTGTACTTCCCAAACCCAAAGGCAGAGAATCCTTCTTTATGGAACACTCAAGTTTGTCTGGTGACTCCCTACTACAGGTCTGAAAAGGAAAAACAAGCTCTGAAGTTTTAAGACATATAAAGTCAGCATTCATCTTTCCATAACATCTCTGTTTCACTGTATTAAGCCACCTCATTCCATAACTGTCCTTAATTTTCCAGACAGAGCTGATGAAGTAACATCTAAACCTACTTTTTTCCCCCCATCCTCCCCACCCTGAGCACAAGCTGCAGATCCTTCCTCAGACCGACCAACGAGCAGATCTGTTACTGCATTCCAGTGTCATTATAAACACCTCATAAAAAAACAGGTTCCAGGTTTTTGCAGATACTTAAGAACTCCTTTTTTTTAGTGCCTGGAGTGGGACAAGATGCATAAGGAGAAATAACAGCAAGTATCACCAAGAAAGCAAAAACCACAAAGCCCACGCAAAACTTGTAGGCAGAAATCCTTCACCCTGCCTGCAGAAAAATCTGCCCCCCACCACTGAGTCAGAATCCTCAGCCAGTCTTGCCTTATCTCCACAGTCACATACTTCCCACAGCCAGCCAGCCCAACGAGTATTTTACCAACAGCCCGATGGAAAAGTTAATTTAGAGGAGCAGTCACTAACTGAAATGTGACAGCGGCACAAAGGCACTTCCTCACACTGAAGATCTATAGCAGAAGGAGAAAAGAAGAGAGAAATTAAGAGAGGCTAAAACAAAAGAGTATGTAATTCAAGTTCCCAGTCATGGAGTCTGAGTGCCAACTGTGTGTCAATGAAAACGTTTGATGCCATCACCCCCAAAGCCTGGATCAGGGTATAGGCACAATGGGATTTGATTAAGACAAATTGGGATTTTTAAGACACATTCAAAGTGGCAGGAGGAAAGACAAAAGCATTTCTTAAATACAGTCCTTTAAAACCAACTTACTAGAAACAGCCCTGGATACTGCTCTCTCAGTCTGCTTTCACTGCAGGACACCACCAGTGAGAGACACAAAGACACTACCAAAAATAAAAGGAACAACCCTCTCAGGAACCAGGCCACGGTCTCCAGGTTTTACTGTGTAAGCAGAAGACTTCTCTTTTGACTCCTCCCTAAATTAACAGGGCAAAAGAAACTGCAGAAACCAGTTGCAAATCAGTTGCTCCCAGGAGGATGTCTTACTAGGTGCAGTAGGATGCACGGTTCTCTCTCCAAACAACTTGTACTCCAGGAAAAAGAGAATGGTATGCACTTCTTTCCCCAGGCTGAGACACCTGGGCCAAAAAAGGCTTGGAAAGCAAGGAGACCTGCCCACAGTATCCCACTCAGGACTCTTGTTCTGTCTCACAACTTACTTTCCTCATCTGCTGGGCAAGTGGGAGCATTTGGCCGAGACCAGCAGTAGCATGCCAAGCCGAGATGAGATTTTGGCACTGCCATGTGTGTTCCTGGGCCTTCTGCACTGGTTTGAGCTGCCAGTAGTTTTATGAAGCTTCCCCCGCCCACCTCCCAGGACATAAAGATAAGACGGGGACAAAAAGAGCCTCTCAAACTTCTCTCCTACTCTGCTGACCTGCTTCGTTCTTCTCCTATCCTTTTACTTTGTCCCAGTCCTCCTTCCTTTTTTAACTTCTGAAAGCTCAAGAAAATTGATGCTTCTTACAGAAAAGCCACAAAACAAGATCCACTCAATTCCTCCTCACATCAGCCCCACGACTCTTTACATGCTTAGAAATACTTCTGCCCTTTCCATGGAGAAACGTTAAGGCTGTATCAATCCTTACTTCAGGAATACAAGGTGTTTTTGGCCGCTTCACCTAACTGTTTTCTTCAACAAGCTGCTACACTAATTAGTATCTGTGTCACCCACAGAGTCTGCCCTGCGTGTGGCTGTAAGAGATACGCATCGCGGGAAGGATAAACCTCTGCCCCAGGGAAGGGCTCGCATCGCCTGCAAATGAGAAATGCCACATTACACCTGTTCCCGGGCAGAGAGGATGATCTGCCCGTACTTCCCTTACAGCCGAGGTGCTGGGAGCCCAGGAGTTGTTTAATAATACACCAGGCCGTGCGAACAAGCCCCGTTTCCTCATCCAGGAAAGCGCAACAAAGGCAGCGACCAGCAACGCCAGCGACCCACTGGCAGCTGCCAGCTGTCTCTCCGCTCGCCCAGCTGAAGTTCCCCCGGGCAGAAAGAGACAATAAAGCCAAGTCCACAGAGTTTTATCCTCAGCGCACAGAGTCGCCAGCACCGGCGGAGCCTCTCGGGACCCCCAGCCCAGGGAGAGAGGCCCTGCGGGGGGGGACAGGCTCTCCGGGGTTCCACACTAGTCCGTCCCCACGCAAAACGAGCCTCGGGGGGGGGAGCGCCGAGGGCGGGGAGCCCGGCCCGGCCTCCGCGGAAGGCCCGAGGAGAGGAAGGGGAGCCCGTCCGCGTCGCCCCGCGGGGCCAGGCCCACCTCGCCTCGCTTCCGGCCCGGCGGCCCGTCCGCCGCTGCCCCGGGGCGCTCGGCGCGGCCCGTTGCTAAGAGACACCGGCGGCCTCGGCGAGCGCTCATCCCCGAGGCCTGAACGGGAGGCATCCCGGCCGCCTCAGCCGCCGGAGGGCCCCGCCGGCCCGGGGGGAGGAGGGGGGGGTCCCGCGCTCACCTCTCGAAGAAGAGCCGCACGGCGAAGATGCCGAACGCCAGCGGGAAAGCCGACAAGACGTGTCCCGCCTGCGGGTACTGCAGCCCGCTGCCCGGCGGGCCCGGCTCCCCGGCCAGGTCCGCCCACGTTACGTTGTGCGGCAGCCAGAACCGCTCGTTCCAGAACCAGGCCCGCAGCGCCGCCGCCGCGGCCGCCGCCATCTTCCGCCGCCGCCTCCCTCCCTCCCTCCCGGCGGCCGCAGCTGAGGCGGCCACCGCAGGCCGCAGCGGGGCGGCGCCCGGAGCCAGGGCCCCACCGCCCCTCGGCGGGAGGGCGCATGCGCAGGCCGGGGCACGGGTGGGAGGAGGGGGGGGAGACTGCGGAGGCCTCCACCCCCTTTACCCGCCGCGGACCGTTAGCTCGGAGCATGCGCAGTGCGCGGGCTCGGCGCTGCGCGGGCTGGTGGCGGGTGGGTGAGGCGGGGGGGGAGCGGCGCGCGCGGTTCGGGTCATGTGCTCCCCGGCCCTAAGCGGGTTACAGCGAGCAGAGGCGGGTTGTCCTGACTGAAAAACACCCCCCTAGGAAGCCTCTAACGGCGCCTCAAGGACGAGCTTTCGAGGGGGGAGCCTGTCTGAGGCGATTGCCGCTCCGCTCCGGCAGATGAACCGCCCCCCACACGCCCCCCGCTCACCCTGAGGGGCGGGAGCGCTCGGGCGGGTTCCCAGGCCGTTTCGCTCCCCTCGGAAGGGAAGCAGCCTCCCGTGAGGGAGAGTTTATGGTAAAACGCCGAGGATTAGTTCACTAACAGCGATGTGGTTTAACCTTTACACCCCAGACGGAGCGAGAGGCAGCGCCTGGCGACGCTGCCGAGGGGTTTTTTTTAGAGCTTTTAAAGCGTTCAGAGGAAAAGGCGGTTCGGCTGGACAGCCTTGGGCTGGGGGTTGCCGAGTAACAAAAGCCTGGCCGTTCTGTGAAGCTTCTCAATCAGGCCCTCAAGCTCTCCATCAAGTGGTCGGCGTCGGCCGCCTTGTACCTTGTAGCAGGCCGGCTGCCTCTCAGGTAATGGCTCTTTTGGCATCTGTCCAGCTGAGAGCAAATTAAACGGCCCATTAAGCACTGAAATACTGTGATAACTAATAGATCCGAGGACAGGCTACTTCATGATCGGTTCACTTTTCTTTTTAGAAGGTATCGTTTGGGCTAATCTCTTCCACGAGCCAGCAGTGTGCCCTGGGGGCTGAGAGAGACAAGGGGATCCTGGGGGCATCAGGAGGAGTGTGGGCAGCAGGTGACAGGAGGGGATCCTCCCCCTCTGCTCTGGCCTGCTCAGGCCCCACTGGAGTGTTGTGTCCAGTGCTGGGCTCCCTGGGATCAAAGGGACAGGGATCTCCTGGAGAGAGTCCAGAGGAGGGACAGGGAGATGCTGAAGGGCCTGGAGCATCCCCCCTGTGAGGAAAGGCTGAGGGAGCTGGGGCTGTTCAGCCTTGAGAAGACTAAGGGGGGACCTAATTAAAGTCTATAATTATCTTAAGCAGGGGATGCAGGGGGAATGGGCAGCCCCTTTTCAGTGGTCTGTTGGGACAGGACAAGGGGCAATGGCTGCAAGTTGGAGCATAGGAAGTTCCGCACCAACATGGGGAAGAACTCCCCCAGTGAGAGTGAGGGAGCCCTGGGACAGGCTGCCCAGGGAGGTGGTGGAGTCTCCTTCACTGGAGATATTCAAGACCCATCTGGACGCCTATCTGAGTGATATGTCCTAGGGAGCTGCTTTGGCAGGGGGGTTGGACCCAATGATCTCTTGAGGTCCCTTCCAACCCCTACAATTCTATGATTCTGAGTAAGCAGTGAGGGTCCCTGTACCTTGGAGACTCACAGGTGCCTCAGGTTTAACTGGAACTCACAGTGCAGAACATTAAAGTCTGCTAACGGCAGCCAGTCTTGCCTTCCCATCACATAACTGGGGCTGCCTTGTAAAATCCAATTGTGTTTCCTAAGAAACAAGTTGTGGGCATATTCAATAAGTCTTAAGTCCAGAACTAATCCTCTTCCTTTTCAAATATACTTAGCACGGTTTCCAGTCAGAAATATATCCAGTTGCTTATTAATTTGAGGAAATCTGACACCAGATGGATTTCATTAGGAAGAGAGGAGGATTACAGAAAGCAGCATCAGCTTTCTTAGCTTTGCAATACCTCAACCTGTACAGATCAAGCCTTACTACTGCTCCCTTAAAGTATCAGTAGGTTGTACACCTCATAGTGTTCCAGCTGGAGAGCTGGTGTGTGGGGCCAGACTCTTAACAGTGCCAGGACACGCAGCAGTGGACACAAACTGGACCCCAGGAAGTTCCTTTTCAACATGAGGAAAAAACTTGTTCCTTTGGAGGATGGCAGAGCATTGGGACAGGCTGCCTGGAGAGGTTGGGAGTCTCCTTCTCTGGAGAGATTCAGAACCCACCCAGCCACAACCCTGTGCAACCTGCTCAAGATGATCCAGCTTTAGCAAGGGGCTGGGACTAGGTGAGCTCCAGAGGTTCCTGCCAACCCCCACTGGTCTGTGACCCTTTTTCCCTTCTCTCTCCTTCCATCCTCTATACACATCACACACGTGCGTTTTCTCAGGGTGCTGCAGGTCACTTAGTGCATTTCTTCTCCCTCTTAGCCCCCATCTATCCCAATCAAACCCACCTCAGCTAGAGCACTGAAGCAAGGGGGCAGGGGCCAAAAAAAAACCCCAAAAAACCCAGTTGTCCTCAGCTACCATGCCTGAGGACTACCTGAAGTCAGAAATGGAAGTGTAACACACCCACACTCCCTATTTCTTTTACCCAGACTATTCAGTTCCCTTCTCAGCATGAGAGGAGTCTGCTCATCTGACAGTCGACCAGAAAGAAGTGGACTCACAGTGTCACCTAGTGGCACCAAAAAAATCACTGTCAGGTCTCCAGCTTCCAGTAAGAACACCAGCTTTTCACCCATCCTCCCTCCTGTTCTTTTACAATTGCTCCCTCATTGTGAAACAAGTATGAATCCAGTCTTCAGACAAATTTTAATGTAAATAACCAAACTTTATTGGAGGTTTTGTCGTTAGCAGGGCTGTTAAAGCGGAATATTTTACACCTCAAGTATAGTTAAAGAGCTAATTCTCATGAGAATACAGTACAAATAAAAGCTAATACAAAAGGTCATCCTTCTTCCACCGTTCAGCATTTCATTGTTTGTAAAAATGAAGTCAAGTTTTGAAATGTACTGAGCTTCAACAGTCGCAATCAGAAAACTTCACTTTCCAGGTGGTTTTATTCCAGAGATTTTTGCAATGTGGAGCAATTTCACAGCCATCACGAAGAGATTTATGGCAGTTTGATACAAGTTGCATTTCAGAGCTGTCAAAAGGCCTTAAAAATATCACCTGTAATTTTAAATGAATGACAATGAACTCCAGGGGGAAAAAAAAACCCAAGCAAAACCCCAAAACCCCATGTCAAATGCATATGGAATGCCAAAGTAATGCCCTACAGGCTACTGCAAAAGTGTTGACTTATCCTCAAAGAGATCTGTCAGTCATCAGAGGTTCTGGTTAAGCACTAAAATACATCCAGCAACAGGCACCTCATTCCAGTTGCGCAGAGAATCAAGAGTAGAGAGTCTCCAGTTGATCACAGGCAGTTCAGAGAAAGAAAAAAAGAGGATTAAAAAAAAAATCAGATTGCACTCAGTTTAAGATGCTTTCACTGTTGGATAGTCAGCACAAACCTATGGGTTTTTATTATTAGTAATCCCAGCTGTGCCCTTTACATGTATTAAAGTGCCTTCAGTTGCCATTTTTAAAAACAGGCCAGAAAGTCCCCTTGAAATTGGTCCCGAAGCACTGCAGGAGCATCTGTAGTGGTAATGGTGTGTTACAGGAAGCCTGTTTCACACAACTGTTGGAGGTACAGTGAAATTCCAGGAGTCGTTAGTGAAATAATATTGAATTTCAGGAAGGACAAGACAGGAGGAGTACAGAGCTGCCCTGTCCTCATTCTGTGGACAGAGATTACCTGTTGAAGCTATCCCACAGCCAAATACTTGTTTCCATGCACCTAAATAGACTCTTTCCAGGCTTCCAGAGTATTCTTCTAGTTGAGATAGTTTGTACATAGGATTCCCTTAATGTTGACGTGCAGTATAGCATCGCTTTCATGGAGAACAGCTGATTGTTAAAGCTAGAAACACCGATTTAAAAAGGCCCAGCACCTTACAGCAAGTTTTCCAGTAAAAAGGCCAATTTATTCTTCATCATCATCATCTTCATAGTAACGATTCCTTTTGATCTGTTCTTCCACAGAGAGATCCTCCATATCTTCACCCTCCCAGAAACCAACATCTTGGGATTTGCGATTCTGGTTAGGAGACGATTCCTTTGCAGTCACAACATTGGCAAAGCTGGAATGTTTAGGAGAATTTGGTTCAAGGGATTCTTCATTTGGAAGCTCCTGCTCTTCCATGGCATGTTCTTCCTCATCTGTCTCTGCATTCAACTGGCCATTTTCTACAAAGCTCTGGTCTGCTGTTTTCACACCAGGCAATGCCTGTTCTTCCTCTACATTTTTCTCTTCAGCACTCTGGATGTTGCTGTTCTCAACCTTCTTTTCTTTTTGCTTTTTCTCTACCACCACCTCTCTCTCCAGCTCCTCGCTTCTTCTCAACACGTCTCTCTCTGCCTTAGGAGGAGAACAGGAATTCTCTGTTTTATGGCCTTTGACAGATACTGTTCTAAATGAGGCTGCAACCGTGAAGGGACGACTTCGCTCCTTCAGCGAGGAAGACCTCCTTAACTTTTTGAGATCCATATCCACATCATCCAGCGCATCTGGCTTGGAATTCTCCTCTTCTGGGGGCCATTTGGGTTTGAAGACTTTGATGCCCTCATCTAAGGCACTTCCTTGAGTACTTTGGTCCGATGGAGGCGGCCAGGCAATCCTGAGCTTTTTTGTTTCTGCTGGTCTCTCTTCCCTTTCAGGCAAAGCTGAGGCTTTTGCTTCCATGCTCGCTGCCAGAACTCCTACTTTTGCAATCGGGGCATCCTCTACTCCTGGGCTTTGTGGACTCTCTGTTGCATTTACACCCTGGGCAGTTTTCTCCGGGGATTCTTCACCATCACTTTTCCCTGCCCATAACTCCTTATGTTGCTTGTGTCCAAAGCCTTCATCATAATTGCCTTTAGATTTGAAGAGCTGATTGAAGTGAGGCTTGCAGTAAATATTCCCACGCAGAGACGCGTACGTCCCAAGGCTGTTCAGGAAAACACAAAGTCAAATGTTAGCATTCAGTGTCTTGGCTGCTGAGACTGGTTTATCTTTTAGTTACATTACTGAAGCAATTTGATGTCTGTCTTCCAGCACACATAGGAAAGACAAGCTCACAGCTTTGCTTGGCCCTCTTTTCAATTGTCAGGCTTCTTTTTTTCCTGTTTGTTCGTTGGGTTTTGGTTGGTATTTTGCAACAAAGTTGGAAATTATATTTTTCCCCCACATAAAATTACACTGAAGGCTCTAAAAATAGGCTGCATCAAACACCAAAGCCACTGTCAGAGCCATGGCTGTATGACCACTGCTACGCTCCTCTCCAATTCACTGGATTACGGTTGCCTGCAGCCTGAACAGCATCTTCCTCAGATGCTGAAGGGGAAAGCTACACTTCCTAGATGGCAGCCAAACGGAGCAGCACGTTTACCTGAGTTTACTGTTGCAGTAGGAACAGCGGAAACAGCTGATGTGAAACACTTGTTGGTTGGCGAGGAGCCTTTCCATCGGGTACACGGTCTTCTGACACCCAACACAGGTCTCCTTCATTGGCAACTGGAATTTCTATGGGAAGAAGAAAAAGCTCCTTAACTGGAAAACGAATTAACTGCTTGGGTACTTGGCTTGGGTTCATGCACAGCTTCTTCCAGAGTCCTCAGAAAAACTGCAGTGTTCGCTTTCTGCAGCTCAACGCTCATTATGGTAAGAGTGGGTTCTGGTGGGCAGCGAGTGAGGGAGAGACTATGGCGAGCCTAGGGGATTGCTGTGGCTTGACAGAAAGCCAAGGTTTTGCCCCAGTGAATTCCACAGCTGAGGCATTGCAAGTTGAGCAATGTCTGAGAGGGAACAATGAAAACACTGGAACTTCAGCCTAACTTCAACTCAGCCAGTTCCCAAAAGGCAAACCTATTTCTGCAACTTCAGTTTTTCTTTAGAGGAAAATGATGAAGAAGCATTCAGGCAGATTGCAGTTGGTATGAGGCTTAAAAAAAACCAATCAAAACCACAGAAAGAGCTAAAATAACCTCAAAATAAGAGGTAAAGGAGGGGAAAGGAGTGGAATGGACTGCTCAACAGTTTGAAATGATCTGGTTCTGCTCAATGCAGAAACAGTTTCAGCACAGATACAAGCAGCAAGAAACACTTCTGACTTCATTTATAAGCCATGCCAGGTCCACTGCAAAGAAACCATTCTCAGGTTTCAGGACATATGCAGCCCTCAGACTTGAGGCTTCCAGTGAGCAGACCTTGGAGTTTAAACAGCTAAAGCTGTTTACCTGCTCGCTAAGAGAACTTCCTGAGAGCTCAGTGCAAGGGTCAGCTTGAACGCCACAAAGTCAAGTGTCGCTGCTGCACTGAGGGGAACAACCTCAGGTTCTGTTGTCTGACAGCATCAAGGAAGCAAGTACATTGTCCAGGAAAAAAGGTCACTACATGCCATTCACTTCTTGGAATCTATTAAACTTGGCCAATAGGGAAAACACTTTAAATAGAAATTAACTAACTTCAGAGTTGAAAAACTGGCAGCTACTTTAGCAGCAGGGCAACAGAGTTTCTAGGCTCCATACCCTTGGGTCTACACAGACACATTGATACTGTAGCATTTCTTTGACAAACAATTACCTGCTAAAAACTCACTTAAAAAAAAATTAAGGAAAAATATGATGCCTAAAGAAAACAAAAAACCAGGAAGGTCACAGGAAGACATAATTACAACAGTTTATTTGAAACAGACTAGAAACAATGGTTAGGCAAGGAAAGTTACAGTATGTAAGGGACAGATTGCTGAAGACAGAGCCAGCTGAAGTCAGTTTATCAGAACCATAAAGTTTTCTGCCAATTTAGTTCCAGTTTAATAGGTATTTCCATTTTTTAAGGCATTGCTTGAAGTTATGGTAGATTAAAGTTCTAATTATGATGACAGCTCGACCAACAAAAATTCAAAGCTCCTTTTGGAAAAAAAAAACCCACCCTCTACAATTTCTGGGTGCTGCCAAAACAGTGTATAAACTTCACTTAGTGACTCAAAATTCAGAAATCTCAAAAAAATCCAATCAATCATCCCTGCTTGCCACAGGGAGCAAGGCAGCAATGGTTTGCTTGCCCGTCAGAAAGTAACTCTCCCTGAAATGCTTAGTTTTGCAAATTGGTAGCAGGGTGCTGGCATGTGCTTCTGCAACACTCATCCCCACCTAAGAGGAACTTACTTGTATGACAAGGAGACCTATGTCTGATGGAGAGGCGCTTTGGGGCGTGAAGAGAAAGAAATTCCACTCTGGGCATACTACTAATAGGAGCTACAGGAGGAAGGTGAGGCCCAGTGAGTATAAACAAAGCTTGAGAGAAAGCTGAGAGTTGAGCTCACATTAGGAGGGAAGCAGAAGGCAGGAGTAGAGGTTAGGAACCAAGAACAGGAAACAGAAGCTGGAAGAGACAAATAGGAACCTTACATGAATAAACAGCATCTGGGTTTCTATCTCAGCAGTGCAGCATCTAAAGCAGTAACAAGGTAGAGGACTAAACCAGTTCTAGTTGTATTAAAGAGGTGGCACAGAGGACCGAGACACACAGCTTGTGTGTATCTTGTAGGCTAGAACAGACTGAGGTTACAAAAACCTTATAGACAGCTCTAATTTCCCATACTGGCATTTATACTCCAGAACATTAGGAAGCCACATCTCACTGGTCTTCGTGAGGTCAGTGCTGTTCCTCTCAGAGATGGGGAAAACAACAAAAGCACAGTTGTTTCCTCAGGAGTGAGCCAGGAAGTCTGTGGCAGCCAAAGGGACTAGGCATCCTAACTCCAGACAGCACACGTGACAAGCAAGTACAGTGTGATCAAAATGTTCAGCACTGGTGTTTGTGTGTCTAATAAGATTAGCAAATACATTCCTATCCAAGACGTTCTCCATCTGCTTTTATCCTTTAGAGCTCCCACTAAAGAAAATGGAACATTATGGACCTGCTATTCAGAATGCCAAACTGGATCTTTGTGGAGTCTCATCACAGCATCCTTAGTAGAGAGCTGCTATCAGCTGCAGCTACTTTGGGAACAGCTGGAAGAGGAGGGTGGAAAGCCAAGTCCCAGCCTGCTGAAGGCTCTGAAAAGCAGTAATCAGAACCTCAGTGCCAGTCTCTAGGAGCACTAACTTTACAAGAGGAACAGCCAAGCCTTGATACGATCCCCTACTCAAGCCCCTTTTCCCACACTGAAGAGAAACCACCTCTGTCACAGGGGCACAGTGTTATAACAGCAGTAGGACAACTCCCAGTAAGCAACTCAAACTGAGTCTTTGAAGACAACTGTCAGTTTTGAGATGCTTTCCCAGCCTGAATTAAAGTTCCCTTGGGAACACAGTCTGATGAAGACAGATCAGATATCGATACAGTTCTGCCCGACCCTTTGTGACCACATTTTCAGCAATAAACAGAGAAGTTAGTTGGTTTTAGAGAATAAATAGCTGTCTTTTACCTTCACTGCTTTTGGCAGAGATGCATCTGTCTGGCCAGCTGGTTTAGAACCAAAGTTTTGCTGCTTTGTGCTGACAGGTTTCTGAACTTCTGTCTCACTTTCCAGGTTTTGTCCAACTAGAGGAAAAGGTAATTACAGTGACTTTAAAACCATTGAAAGCTTAAGCTCTAAGAACAAACAGCAATCCTACCAGGTAAGGGCTAACATTCTCTCTTGAACATCTGCTGTTAAACCTTTAGATCTAGATACCTCAACACAATCATTCTACTTCTCTGATTTACCAGGAGAATTAAGTTGCTATGTAAAGGAAACTACTGTACAGGGATCCAACATGTAACTTCATTTCTGAAAGTGCTCATGTCTGGGCTTGGATTTAGGTGTAAAGCTAAGGCAACATGAGAATGTGCTGACCTACTGTACTGAATAGGAACTTGTCTATCTCTGAACAACACCAAAGATACTTGGTAGTTGTCCTGCATTAATAAGTCCTTCAGCCTACTGATTGATGCAGTAGTTGCCAGAGCAACTTTGTAAGAGTTTCCTTCAGGTTTAGATGTTCATTTGCAGTTGTAATTCTAAGACTTTGGTGACTCTTGTTTGCTCTGATCAGACACATTTAAGTGCAGCTTCCTCCACGTTTGGACTTAAACTGAACTAACTAGTTGCCAGAGCAACTACTAGGAAGCTGCACTTAAATGTGTCTGATCAGAGCAAACAAGAGTCACCAAAGTCTTAGAATTACAACTGCAAATGAACATCTAAACCTGAAGGAAACTCTTACAAAGTCTGAGTTAGGCATGGGACAGATCTCTAGCACAAGACAGGTTTTTATTGGGGAAATTCATCATTTGACAGCTGATCTTAAGCAACCCACACACACCAGAGTTAGTGCTTTTGCCAGCCACGTGCTTATTCTTGTTGAGGCAGAAGGAGTGCTTACCATTGCCATCCTCTAGAAGACCAGAGTGGAACGACAAGCTGTTCTCTCCTACAGAACCCTGGAAGAGAATATCAGACAATGAACACCTCTGACCTCCTGAAAGTCTGAATAATCATGGCCTGAGTAATCCAAACCACAGCATGACACTAAGCACATAAACAGGAAGACACTGGCCACACTGAGACACCCACGGAGCTACTTTTTGGTTTATAAAGGCACAGAGTCCAGCTGGCTGCCAAGAGTGTCGGTCCTTGCTCAAGGTAGACATCCTCTGACATTTACAGATCTTGTAGTATTTAGATCTGCTGTCAGTGTTCACACACACAAATGTAACATTTCTCTTTTCCCAAACATCTGCAGCTGTGGAGTTTCATCTGTTAGTCCCCAGAAATCTTGTTGATTTTATTGATGTTGGGTTTGTGGGGGTTTTTTTTAACTTAGACTCGGAAATCTCATGGCTCCAACATCTGACAAACCTTTAACATTTAAACATTCAGAAAGACATCACTTTTGGGGGGAAAAAAAAAAAGAGGATAAAAAAGAAAAGATTACTTTTTAAAAAAAAAAAAAACTTTCATAAAACTAGAAGTCTGTGGGGTTCCCAGGTTGGGACAAACATGCCTGGACCCAAACTGTTCATCCTCCTTCAGGAACAGATCATATTAAAACCAAAACCCAGCTGGATATAAACCAGTTTCAGATACTAAACTTGTTACAGATAAAGCTCTTGATGTATATTGCTTTATTAAACTTGTCACTACTGCTATTAAGTTGTTAAGTAGCTACACTCAAACTAAAGTACTGTAACAAGATTAGCTGCAAATCATCTGTAATTCACTTTAATGATTGAAAAGTCCATCGCAAGCAACTGCAGTATCCAAATTACAGAGGCAATCAGGAAGCCAGTTACATATATTAACATACTCTGGTGTACTGAAAAAAACCACCACTAGTATACTGGGAAGTGCATCTGTATGTTCTGTGGCTATTAGGGTGTCTCACAGGTCTGGCTACTAAACCTTTCATGGATTCAGTGTGAAAAACGACAGATAAGCTTAGCAAGTTTCTTTTGTTTCCTTTCTGCTAGAGGATTCTTGTTGCTGACATTTGCTACTCAAGAGTTTTAATTAGGCTCATTTCCAAAGTTCATCATGCAATTTGAAAAGGACAAGCCTGGCTCTCACACAATGTTCTATTCAGCTTCTTAATTGCACCTGGACACCCCAAGAAGCAGCTTCACAATTACAGCCCAACGCAAGAAATCTTATTCACATCTCCCATTCACCAACAGGGATGTATTCTGATTTAACAGGTGTTCTTTTAATTAAACTTACCTTTCAGCAAAAAGCAGCCCCCACCAGTTGAACATGAAGCTGCTCAGCTGTTGGGGAGCAACAGCTGAAAGCAACAATTTGGCCCCTTGCCCAAGGCAGGCTGGAAAGCTCTAAAAGCCCTCCTGGCATTAGGCTGCCACGTGTTCCAAATGGCTGGGATACACAGTACCCCAATTATTATTCCACTACTTTTATCCCCTTGGCTGTCCCCAGTTCAGTAGACAAATGCTTGAGCATTTATAACTGAGTCACAATTTACAGCTGAAGCACAAAAATACCCCCCAAGAACAATCCCAAACTGGCATTTGCAGTTACCTTAACCAAAATTTAGCCACTAAATTCAGAAAAAACAGTGACAAATTCCTTTTGCTTGCATCATACAAAAGCTTTTCACGTTGGTTTGAGGGTTTGGGTTTTTTTTCCCCACTGGTGTGGTTTCTTTTTTGGTTTATTAAAACAAACCCATTCAAACAAAACAAATCCTTGGCTGTGAATCATCTTTTTACTGTTAAGGAACATGACAAAAAGTTTAGGTGGCTTCATCAAAAAATTACTGGCAGAGGAAAACAAAAAAACCCAGCAGAACAAAAAAACCCCCCATGAAACTATCAGAGGTTTCAGCCTTAGTCAGCTACTGAAGTGATCAGAAAATACCTAAGTATCATGCTGAAGGATCCTGGCACACTACAGGCATGTCATTACTGAGAAGACAGCTGCCCAAGGAAACTTGAAACTGGTCTCTAGATATTCTCTGTAACAGCTTAAAAGTCTTCTACAGAGATTTGCTAGTTTATAATTCCAATAGTTAAAGGAAAACAGGAATTGTGCAGCATGTAAATAATCTGTATCAGCTGCTCCTAGTCAACTGCTGGATGGCAGGTGGAACAAGCCTATCAACTGTGCTTCAACTAGTTCCACTTCAAGTGAAGTCCTTGATCCTCACCAACATGAGCATCTTACCTTCTCCCCATCCTGACAGGAAATGGAGTCCTCAAGACTTGGTGGCATATTCTCCTTCTGCTCAGATTTGTAATTCTTGAGTTCACTCTCACTGGCTTGAATCTCATTCTACAGAATAAAGCACTTGAAAGTTGACAGGTTCTTTTCCCTACAGAAGTAATGGCTTTCTATTTTTCTTAAGTTGTCTGTTTCAACTGTTTTCCTACTACATACAGTGATGATTAAAGGAAAGGGCATTAAAAAAAATCTCTACAAACTTGGAAAGTGATACATGCTAGTGAAGAAAAAAGATGGGGCTGTAGAATTTTACTGTACTCTTATGGAAGCAATGTCAGCATTTTTATAAACAATCCCATCTCTATACTTCCAGATTCCTGTTTAAAGACAACTTTTCTTATTTCCCCCATCAATCCACATCTTCCCTTTCCAGAAATGTTCACTTTTCATTTGAAATTGCAAGTGCTAATGCACTGTGTTACTGAAAAATACAAACCTGACATAAAAGCAAATCCTCCCCTTGCTTCAACACTAGTCAAAAACCTAATTCTGTTATTCACTGACATTTTGCATCTTGACAAACTGACTTGTGAAAGGCTCTCACAAAAGCATCTTTCAGACTTAAAATTAAAAACAAATAAATCCAGTGAAACCTCGTGTTTCTCTCACTGCCACAGGATACAGGATAATTGGAGAGAGACTCGTGCCTTTCACAAGGCATTTTCTCTGTAACATGAAAGAGAAGCAGCCAAAAGCCAGCACCAGGAGCTTTTTGTCACAAGCCTGCACAAACCCAACCTCAGCCAATAGGTTGAATGTTTGAATTTCAATGTATAGATCTCCAAATATGCTGCCCACCCTCTCCTTTCCTGCATCCCTTGCTTCTCACCCTTACTATAACCAACTGGAAAGTGTCTGTGGGTTTTAATCCAGTTCTAATTACTCCCCCAGTCCCTCAGAACAGTTGCTCCCAAGAGAGATTATGGGTTTCCTCTGCAGCACAGATGTGACACATTTTAAGAGAAGGGAAGTACAACCACCACCCTGCCATATCAAAGGAGCCCTACTTGCTTTGTCAGCAGGGAAGGAGCAGATCCAGGAGTCAGGGCTGCAGAAGCACTGAAGATGTTGGCCTCAGAAACCGTTGTTTGCTCATTTTCTGTACTGCCCTAACCCATGTGCCAGGCCAAAATCAAAGGAGATTCTGCCAACTGGGGCATCCTAGGAGCTTCAGGCTGGACTGACACTCAAATCATGTTGGGAATTTGCAAACAAGAGTCTCAAGAGACACCTATGGTACATCTCTTGCTGTTAGGACATAGCTCAGTGGCTCAGCTACCACTCAGTGCCACAGACTGAGAGGCAATCTAGCAAACCCAATCCAGGGGAGAAGCAGGATGTAGAAATCAGCAATTAGCAGTTAATCAGATTTGTTGCACTGGCTGCAATTACTTTCCATTCATGCAGTGAAGTTTACTCCACTTCCCTCCTGAGGGCTGGAAGAATCAGACTCACACTGCACATGAAATTCAAAAGCCATTTCAGATGGGTAGGGCCTCTTGCCTCTCTACAACAATACAAAGCACGTGCTCTTCCAAAGCTCAGAATCATCACTTTTGGCTTTTTTCATAACTTAAAACAGTCTATCTTCTTAAAATATAATATTCTGGCTAATAAAAGAAATACTTAAGCAATCAAAGTTCCCATCATTAAGCGAAAGAATTAGATGGTCCCAGCAAATGTACTTAAGCATATTTTAATCAAAGCTTAGAGTCTTGCAATCTCTTCAGCTGCAATGCTTTCTCATGTTTCATTAACTGTTCATTTCCTGACCAAGTATCTGCAAAATCTGCATGGGTCTATTCACTGCAAGAGTCTAATTGGATTCAGAGAATGGGTGAGAAGATTTGAAGGGAGGTAAAAAACAAAAAGGGAGGAAAACTGAGTGGAGATCCCCAGAGCTGTAAGCCAAGAGATCCAGGTTCTGTGCATTGTACATTGACACTGAAAGTCATTCCATCTTACCGTGCCTCAGTTTCCCCTAGCTTATGGCTCTCATACAATACAGATTTGACTTTGTTTAAATAAAAACCCAAACAAAATAACACCCAACACACCAACACACAGAGAACTACAGGCATGCAGAGAGAGAGTCAGCTATGTTTCAGAAGGATGTCAGTCAGGATGCCAGCAATTAACTCCTTGGAAAACTTTCAAGATTATTCCAGGAAGATGCAAACACTTAAGTCTTCCTGCAGTAGAAATTACTCCTACAGACACAAAATCCTTTGCAAAAGAAGATAACACCATCTTCTTAAAGCCTGGTTTTTATAAGATCTTCTTTCCAGTCTCAGGTTGGGAAAAGAGGTCACATCTACACGAGCCAAAGACCAAACTTACTGTGGTAACGAGCCCCGTGGAACTGCCCTGCTTGGACACTGCTGCCTGATACTTTGCCAGCCTATCCTTTATTGAAGTCTCTGTTAAGCGAGGCATCTCCAGGCTTTTCTTGGTCTCTGCTTTATCTGGGCTGAGCACTGGACTGGTATCTACAAAACACCCCAGAAAAAGAAGCACATAAATAAAGGGTAACTTCCAGGGACACCAGTAGACACGTCTACAGGAAGATTTACAAATCCCCTTCTCTTCACCACTCCCAAGACCACAGAAATTCTTCAAAGTTTTCTGTTCCAAGGCTCATAATGAATCCAGCTGGTTTCAGAAGCAGCATATTCACCAGATGCAGGGTCCAGCCAGCGCTCTCAGAAGTAACCAGAGGAAGAGTTTTTAACACTGGAGATTGTTTTGCTGTTATTGTCAAATGAAAGCAGCTGCTATGGTGGCTAAATGGAAACATACATCACTCCTGTAATGAAACAGTTCTGAGTCTTTTGGGAAAAGCATGGGAAGTGAGGAAGGAAGTCTCACCTGCCACTTCCACCTTCTCCATGAAAATAATTTATCCCATTGACATGTTACCAAGAAGGATCTCCAGCACGAGCACAGTATGAAGTAATAATTCAGCATGGGCTTGCAGGATCCTTTGAAGCATATGGTTTTATCTCAAGAGGAAAGAAACCTTTGGAAGCAGACCTTCTGACTCAGGACTATGCCCCATTACCTGCCATCCAACTTCCATTTTTGCTGTCAGACATTAGCCAAATAGGCTTAAAAGTCAGCTCCTGTGTCTGCTCTGCTGTCTAATTTCCTTGTATAATGGCCAGGTCTTCAGTAATAGCTTAAATTTTTAATAAAGAATGATTTAAAAAAATGGCCTTCCACTAGCTAGTGGCTTCAAATGACTAAAATGTTGTGTGAATCATTAAGGTGTCTCATGGAGACAATAAACAAACATAAGGAGTTCTTTGCCATTCTCTGCAGTATGGCTCAATTAAAGGACACAACAGGAATCACACAGTAGTTGAGATCTAATATTAGCCACAGGCTGAAAACACACAAGAACTTATAGAAAAGAGTCTCCAAACACGTGAAAAAAAATGTAATTCTCCTTGAGTCATAAGACTTGCTGTAGTTTCCTGTGTCTGGACAAGGTAACAAGGCTGAGAATTAAAGCAAGACAGAAGCAGGCATCTTGCCTTGTCTGTTTGCTACTTTCTAAATTAGCCTGACCATGACAAGCAGTTCTAGGATTGTCCTAGGCTTAAGACACAGGAAAGAAAGGGTTCTGTTCCTCCACTTGCTCTTTATCTCCTGTGCCTCCTTCTCCTGTGCTTTAAAATTCAGAGCAAGACTTAATTCCTGAAGCACAACGCTCACATGGGCTGTACAGATGGAAAATGGGTGTGTTTCCTTCCACTCCTGGAAGGCAAAAGTTATTTCCTTTGCATTGTACAAAGTAGTTTTATTTTATAAACTCAAACCAACCAACCAAAACTCAAACCACGAGGTTTACTGACCTGATGTACTGTGGCTCCTCTCTCCTTGGCCAGCATCAAAGTCCTCTGAAGAGAGGCTGTTTTCAGAAATCCTCCTGCCCACTGCTGTCTTCCTCTGGTCTCTAAGGACCTGTTAGAGACAAAACCCACCTATCAGCTGCCTGGACAACCAAGGATTGTTGCGTATAATCCTTTAAGATGCACAGGTGTCACTAGCAAATCTGCTTTACTGGAATAAACAAGGCTAGCAGGTGACATCTTATTTAACCAATATAAAGTTTGATCACAGAATACCTGACCCTCTGTCACCTGGAAAGCACTTTCTTGAAGAGGTCAGTAGATGCCCTTTGCTTAGTTATCTTTGAAAAGTCAGGAGAGCCACAGAGATCAGATTTTTAAGCATTTACCATGCAAACACAAATCTCCAGCCTAGATCTTTGCACTTCATACCATTTCTTTTGAAGCCAGAGCTCAGGGTCATTTTATGAAGATTTAAAACCAGAAATGAGCAAGCTACCAAAAATTCACCTTGATTTTCAGCAATGGAGAGCAGAATAAATACTGTTGTAATAACTTAAGTTACTTGTTTTGATTTGTATAGCAAATAATTCCCTAATTAGGTCTGATAAGGCTGAAGCTTAAGCAGGAGAGTGCTGGAGATAAATATTCTCAGATATCCAGGGTAATCACTACCAGGGCTGGACAGGGTGGCTGCAGCACTGTCACACAGATGCTCTGGCTGGCTCATTCAGATTTGATTCTCATTTCTTGATACCAACTCCCCAAAAATCTAATGCTCAATAAAACAAATCGTGAGAAGACATTTCCACAGCTGTGTTAAATCCTCATGAAGTGCAGAGTTTTATCTCACTTGGCCAAGAGAGGATGTTTTCCCAGCTTGACAGTCAACCTATAAAACACTAAAAGGTGACAGATCTCTGTTCCCTCCCTCAGAAGGGTTAAATCACAGAGCCAGCTGGAAATGAGGATGGAGACTAACCTAGGGAAAGAAGGCAGGTCTGGCAAGATGCTCCAACCACACATTCCCCCCAACCCCCAACGAGTTTCTTATTTGCTACTCACCAAACTGAAGGAAATTCCACAGTTTAACTTTTAACAGAGAATCACCAGGAAAAAAATCAGGCTGCTCTGGCACACAAACCAGCAACTTTACCAGGGAAGGAAAACACAGCTGGGAGACCACTTTTTCCATTAGCATGGGAAATATTTTCTATTTCTGTGGTTTTAAGACTTTGGTAACTTTTCTTACTGGAAAAGAGCTTCGCTATGACGAGCCTTTTCCTTCCACTGAGTGTGCGGATAGGTTCAGTTTGGGAGTGTCTGTGCACTTGTGAGGACTTGCAGATTCCTCACTCTGCACAAACTCTCCTTCTATGATTCTTATTCACCAACACCTTGAGCCCACAAGCCTCAAGTTCTTACAACATACAAACTTGTCATTCAAAGGATCTCAGCTTTTGAGTGGCATACAGAGATTACAGGCAGAATACAAGATCCTTTTAGGATGCAGAAAACAGGTTTATTAGCCCACTTGAACCCCCTGACTATTTAAACACTGCCCTGGGTTTGGTGTGTTTTGGTTGTCATTTGTTGGGTGTTTACTCTGTGATTTGTTTGGGGCTTTTTTTGGAGGGAGTAGACTAATAGGAGGGCACCACGTGCATTTTCTTGCACACAGCAGAAGTGACAAAGCTCTAAATGACAAAACAAGCTTGCAGTATAGTTGCATGGGAGGTTTAAATGGCATTAAGAGGGTGCATAAAGGGAACAAAGGTCTTAATTCAGGTCATTTAGATCCCACATCTGGGATTCCAACCTCACTGAAGGAAACCATCAGCACTTTCCAGGAGAAAATAGCAGTTAGAAATCAAGATTAATGAGTATTCTGTCCACTAAATTGCCTCCAGTCTTGTCAGCTCCTCTCCTCCTGTCCTCTTTGCCATCTCAGGCATCTACAAGTATCACAACTTCACCCTCAGAACTCTTCAGTAGGTAAACTGTGTAACACAATGAGCTTAGGTCTTAAGAATCCAAAATACTGAAGATTTACTTAAGAGTTCAGAGATATTTCTGTACAAGTCTTAGTACTAAATCAAACAGATATAAAGCCAATTGTATAGATTTTTGTATCAAGTTTTATATTGGGGTGGGGGAAGCAGAGTGATAGGAAAAAACAGTTTAACAAAAGGAAGATGAGGGAACTTTCCCCATTAACAATCAAAAGACTGGAATTAATCATGGTGATTGCTGCTCCTGGAAGGTAACACCTCTTGGGTGAAGGCATCCCCTGACTCCTAACCTTATGCATATGCCACTCTCTGTTCCCTTTACAGCCCTGGCTTCTGCTACTTGCAAATGAGATAAAACATTCCACACGTCTGGAAAGCCCCGAAGTTCTAAGGCAACAGAGGTGAGTAGAGAGGCACCACAGAGTTAACATCATTTCACCTGGGGCTAAAAGAGTTGTTGGGCAAAAGACCAAATAAAAGTTACACCTATTTCATTACATTCTAACTGTGTCAAATGTGACCCTGGGCATGAGGTTACCTACACAAGGCAGGAAGTTTTTGCCTTAAAGGAGAAACACAAACAACTTGAAGAACACCTAAATATTGCAGATCTGCTTGCTCTTTTTCTCTGATCTTCCTTGTGTAAGCGTTTGCTATCACAGAAAGAACTCTTTGAAATGCATAAGAGGCCTGATAATCTCTTCTTGCTCTGTGCTGAACCAATCCACACTGACATGACTGCCTCTAACACAGTTAGAGCACCTTTTCCCCCCATGAAGATGCAATATAAAAGGTCTGCCTTGTATTTAAATTGCAGGAGACTGAGCAAGACTTGAATGAATAAACTAGGTGGTTTTGCTTACAACCCTGAAAATGGAGTAGGTTTGTATAGAGAGGGTGATTGAGTCAAGAAATCCAGGCTCTAATCTGGATTCTTGCCCCAGATTTGCCCAGCAACCAAGTCTGCCATGAAGTTATAGCCATGCTGTTACTTGGGTGATACAGATGTTTTGTGTCAGCCAACCTCTGGCTCTGCTTATACCTCAAGACTGAAGGAAAGTTGCCATATCTCAGCTACAGCCTTCCTTGTGCTTAAAACAGGAGTTTATCAACAGAGATCAGAAGAAGTTTAAGTGGCAAGGGAACTCCTCACAGTTTGCCAGACTCCCACCACTCCTGGAGCTGCTTCCCACCTTAGTGAAAAGATCTGTCCCCTCACAGCGCCTGTCTTCATTGTACGTGCCTGCATGACATCATCCCCCAGCCCTCAGAAAAACTCCCAGAACCAGAAATCTTACAATAGTGCTTTCTAGTTACAAAGGCACCTCCTCCCCCCCAGACGCTTCAGCTTTAGAGCACTTCCTGCCTTCTCCCTTCTAAAATGAAAAAGTAACCAGATGCACTTGGAATGGGATCAGAGTTTGACCCTAACCTGAAGAGTTTCATACCCAGTGCCTGGCATTTACTGTATTCAGTTGGTTTTCAAGGATATTTGAATTACTAAACTTGGCAGAAACACCAGTTCCAGATTCAGTCAGCAATAAAACAAGTTTATTCCCCTGGGCTAAGATAAAGTTCCTTGAAGCCCATCTGCAAAATGGTACTTTCCTGTGGAATCCCTGATGATTCCTACAGGAAGAGTTCAGAGAAGTGCTATCAGATCACCCCACCCTGTCACACAGAATCACAGGGGTTGGAAGGGACCTCAAGAGACCTCAAGAGGTCCAACCCCCCTGCCAAAGAAGCTCCCCAGGACAGGTTGGTGACCAGAGGGGGCTGGAATATCCCCAGAGAAGGAGACTCCACACCCCCTGGGCAGCCTGTCCCAGGGCTCCCTCACCCTCACTGGGAAGAAATTCTTCCCCAGGTTGGTGTGGAACTCCCTGTGCTCCAACCTGAGTCCATCACCCCTTGTCCTGTCCCCACAGACACTGAGCAGAGGCTGCCCATGTCCCCCTGTGTCCCACCCTTCAGCTCTTGATCCCCAGTGACCAGATCCCCTCTCAGGCTTCTCCTCCCCAGGCTGAACAGCCCCAGGTCCCTCGGCCTTTCCTCCCAGGGGAGATGCTCCAGGCCCTTCAGCATCTCCCTGTCCCTCCTCTGGCCTCTCTCCAGGAGATCCCTGTCCCTTTGATCCCAGGGAGCCCAGACCTGGACACAACACTCCAGCGGGGCCTGAGCAGGGCAGAGCAGAGGGGGAGGATCCCCTCCTGTCACCTGCTGCCCACACTCCTCCTGATGCCCCCAGGATCCCCTTGGCTCTCTCAGCCCCCAGGGCACACTGCTGGCTCGTGGCCACCCTGTCACCCCCCAGCACCCCCAAGTCCTTCTCCTCAGAGCTCCTCTCCAGCAGCTCCCCCCAGCCTGTCCTGATTCCAGCAGTTCTTCCTTCCCAGGGGCCAGACTCTCCACTTGCTTTTGTTGAACCTCATCTGGTCTCTCCCTGCCCAGCTCTCCAGCCTGGCCAGGTCTCTCTGGATGGCAGAGGAGTGTCCTGTGTGTCACCCACTCCTCCCAGCTCTCAGGTACTTGCTGAGGGTGGATACTGTTCCCTCATCAAGCTCACCAATGAAGATATTAAGCAGGACTGGACCCAACACCCAGCCCTGGGGAACACTGCAAATTCTTTTGCCACAGGGGCAAGCTCTTACCTAATGACAAAAGACTACAAAAATCCAACTCTGGAGATCACTACATGCAGACCTAAAACTCACTTTTAAGGCAGAGATGCTCCTCTGAAACTTTAGTTTTTACATCTCTATTCAGCTTTTGTACAAACTTTGCTTTACTCGACGTTGCAGGAAAACCACCCCCTGCAGCAGAACAAAGCCAGAAGTCTAGGAAACTCTGAGAAAACTGGAAAATCCACCAGCATCAAGGCCTCAGGACGATGTTGCAAGTCACTAGCATATGCAACTCATTTTCTAGTTAGGCAATTCTCCCTGGGGACACAGAGTCTGCCGTCCACACGGCAGGATCGGGTTTCAGGAGTTGGAGGAAAATGCAAGCCCTCTGCATTTGCAAGTCAAAACTAGTGAAGGCAGCAGTTTGCCTGGCTATCTCTACTTGGTTTTCCTTGTGAGGATTTTTACTCCACACACACCCACCCCCCTCCCCATCCCGCAGTAAGAAACGTTTGTTGAAGGACAAAGATGAGAACAGGAAAGAAAAAAGATGGGAGTGTTGTGGAGTGCTTGCATCTGTCTGAGGCTCACACAGAGATATGGATACTAAACCCTCTGTGCTCGGGCAGTATTTCCACCACCCGAGATTGCTGAGCTCACTTCAAAGAGTCACTTTTCCTCTTCTATACACACATATACACATCAGCACTTTCATTTCCACACTCGGTGTTTACATAATTAACCTTAACACATCAACAATCCCAACTGGCTTTTAGGAGAAATACCAAATTCCATGCTGCTGCTCTTCAACCGTGCCGCTTTCGCAGGGGTAACTCCTTTTGCAGCCCCCCACAAGCAGCCAAAGCTCCCCTCTCGTATCCCCAGAGCTCAACCCCAACCACGTTGTGTCTCAGCTAAAACAATGACCGCGGAGCCCGGGGTTCAGAGCCACTCCCTCCGCAGCCTTTTCCTGCTGCCCCAGAGGCAGCCGGGCTTTAGCTTCCCCTCCGGAATTCCAAAGGGCAGCAGCTCCTTACCTTGGTCTGGGTGGCTTCGCCCTTTTCAAACATCATCTTGAGCTTGTTGAGCGGGACGTTGTATTTCTCGATCCTCGCCGCGGAGTCGGCGCTGTCACCGGCTTCGGGTTTCTCCACCGCCCGGGGCTCCCGCAGACAGTTTTCCATGTCCCCACTCTCTTGGGAGCGGCTTCTGAACCTCGTGCTGTCACCACCAGGACACTGCAACGGGTCAAGGATGCTGGAAAGGGCCTGGGGGTGAGATGAAGCACCAGCCCCGGCTGTGGGCTGGGTTTCTAAGGGAGAAGCGGGGCTGCCGCCCTTGTGCCGAACCTCAGCACCGGAGCTCCGGAGCGCTTCCTTCCCAGGTTCTTTTCCCAGCACTGGAGTCTCCCACTTCTTCTTTAGCACGCTCAGATTCCCCCTTTTAAAATGAGGGGGCAGATTTTCTGTGCTCTGCAGAGAAGGAGAAGTTAATTCCAGTTATGTGCCCGGAGAAGCATTAAAGCGCTTCCTTTCTATGCGAGAGGAAGTTAAAAGGCTCAGCACTGAGCTCAGCCCTTTTTCAGACAGCTGGGAACAGTTAGGACTGTGCCACATGGAGAAAGCATCCAGGATAGGAAAGGAAGGAAGGAGGGAGGAGGGGGGGGTGGGAGAAAAGTCAGGAGTAAAGCAGGAAGTGAGCAAACAGGATGGCCTTATAAGGGAAAAGGGACTCAGGCTCTAATGAGTTAAATTGCCACACAAAAGGCTTGAATCCACCAAGGAAGGGGAATGAAATCCACACAACCAGGGTGCCTACTCCTAGAACAAGCGAACAATAGGCAGAGCAGCCCTTGGAGGGAAGAAGGGTGGTGTACCAATCCCTTCAGCTGGTTCAGAAGACAACTATTAGCTCTCCTTCCAAGAGGCTGCAGCTTACCTCTCCAAGAAACTAAACTTGTTGGGAGCTTTGTGTTCCTACCACGAGTTAACAGCAGCCTTTGAGTGACAAGAGATCTGCCTGCAGTATTTTATCCCAGGCAGTGTAAGGCTCAAGCTAAGCACTGGCCACAAAAGTCTCCCTTTTATAAAATACCAGCTCATTTGTGGAAGTCTTTCTTCTCTTTCTCTCAACAGCTGGAAAGCTTCAGCAGGAAACATGCAGACAAGTCACAAGCACTGCGAGCTGGATGACAAGGGGTGGAGCAGGAGCAGCACTCATATCTGAGCACGTTTTGGGCTAGTTGTGCTCACAAATCCTTACCTTCCCACCCACCCCAGAGTAACAGACCAGCCCACATTTAATTCATTCAAATCTACTACCTGCCACCACTGCATTTTTGCTGTCACTCCCTCACGCAGACCACTATGTATCAAACTCATTGCAAGTGGAACAGGTCTGCAAGGCTTACAGGAATTAAGCAGGATTAGCAGCTATATTAGGATTTAAGTCTTTCACCCTATTACTCTTCTGGTCACATTTTGAACACTGCTTTGCAAATTAACTTGAATCCACCTCGACTTCCAAAAAAGATCCTCTTGCTTGTTGTCTGTTTTTAAAAGAAAGTACTAAAGTTATAAGGCAAATGTAATGCAACTGAAAACTGTGCAGCAGGTTTCCACAGGAACACCCCTGGACATGGTGCCTATGGAGTCCTGGCACACTTGGTAACACAGATCATTCTTCCTTGGGACTTGCTTTTTCCCAGACCACACAAGCCATAAAGAAAATTTAAAAACCTGAGAATTATTTTCAGAAAACTTACTTCATCACACCTGTATCCCAAACAGAACGACTCCCCCAAGCATTAGAGGCAGCACAGTCTAACAACTTACCTACCTAGCCTGAAAATATTGCTGGTCTTTTTAAATTAACTGAGGATGTGCTTAGACAAAGACCTGCAGTCCCAGTGCCTGGTATTTCAGTCAGGTCCCCTGCCCTCAGTGGAGTTTCCAGGAGAGAATGCAAATCTGTAACTGAGCCAAAAAGGATGGCTCTCCCTCACTCAGGGGGATTTTGAAGCCTGTAAACCACTGCAGAGAAGTTCCCCTTAACATATACTCCCAATCAGAGTGGCTGGCAGCTTTCTTTTAAGCAGACTTTGAAATTCAGTTGAGAAAGGAAGAGGTAGCACACAACTGCCTACAGCTACGAACAGAGGTGGATATTCATGTGTTGTGGTTAACTCATTTTGCCTTCTGCTCAGGAGCCAATTGGTGATTCAACATATAGCTCTGGGCAAGGCACTTGGTTTTCTTTCTTTTCACTCACACTGGGAGAGGGCAGGAGGAACGAGTGAAAAGCAAACACTGTGTCTAAGCCAAGTTTTCTGTAGGAGACATGGCAGCAACTTTGATATTCCAAAGATCATCTGTCACAGAAACATTGCACGTAGGTGATCCGTTCTGATTGCAAGCTGTTGCTTATTGCCTAGGAAACAAGTACTTACACTCCTTTTTTTCTCAGCAGTGGCTTCTTCAGCTGCTTTCTGATACCTTTGAGAAAGAGGAAAGAGAGAAGAAAAAAAAAAAACCCACAGTTTTTAAACAGAACACTCTTGAAGACAGCTGAGATTTCTTTTTCCCCCCCCACCAAGGACTCTGTGCATTTCCCAGACCTGTCAAATAAAAGCAGAGACCAGAAAAACAGTAGAATAAAAGTAGAATAATGCAAAGTGATAGAAACCTCCCAAGTGGTTCTGTTTACAATAACACCACACAATCATGTTTTTCATTACCTAAGCATTCTGAGCTTCAAATACAGACAGTTTACCTTGGAATAGCTGTATTGTTTCTGCCACCCAGCTGTCTGCTGTGCCCCCTTGCAGGAATAACTCAGCTATTTATGCAGCAGCTGCTGAACTGTAACAAATTACAGCTTGGCATACACAGAAAATCTACATAAGTGCCAGTTTATTCTACTATGCTGGCTTGTAAACTGCACCAATTCAGCAGTTGCTTCATGAGCAGCTGAACCATCCCCAGCAGCCGGAGCAGTAATCACAGCCCTCTGAAGATAAGCCACACTTGGATCATGAATCAAAGTCATTTAAGAAGCTACAGAAAACTCCCAGCAATCTGCACACCACTCTGCTGGGTGGAAGTACCTCCCCAGCTAGGAACACACAGACCACGCTGATTACTGGGTCTGTGGAAGGTGATTGCACTTTGCTTTCTGAAATGCACAATTAGCCAGGCACAGGGAGCTTTGGCATTAGTGAGCAGAGCTCTGCTTTTCATAGGGAAGAAACATCACCCAACCTCTGCTCAGGCAAATGATGTTTCTGTCTTCTTGCATGTAGAATTCTAGTTTTGATACAACCCTGAGTATGTTACAGGCAGCAAATGAGACATTCATATTATAATAGTCAGCTTCAGACTTTAATTGCTGGTCTCAGACCAATAACTAACATAGATCACAGGCTCAGCTCCTTGAAAGTAAGAAAACCTTTACATGCTACACTACTACTCACCCTTTTCCCTACAACAGTTGATTTGGTGTGAATGGTGTGCTCCAATGTAGGTTTCTCCACTTTGTTACACTAGAGTAGACAAATTGTACCCTTACTTCTGCTTTACCAGCTGCATTTATTGTACTGACTGAAAGCTGCTGATGGAGTGTAGCTGTCCCTCTTCAATCACTGCAAACATATTAACCTGTGTCTCTGTTATAAAGGTTCCCAAATTTGAGCATGACATGCTGAGACAGTGAGCTTATAGAGGAAGAGAGATCAATACTGGAAGAAGCAGCAAAGAGAGGCATGGCAATGAAAAGCCAAGTACCACACTGCAAAACAAACAAGGGTTGAAGAGACCCAGAGGGCAGTCACTCTGTAAGTTACCCCAACACAGCACACTGAGTCTCTGCTGTTGCAAATTTGCATGTCTCTGACCTGACAAAACTGATAATTTAAACACTGTATGGGATGAATTCCCCCTCCTACAATTAGTTATGTAACAGGGATTTAGAAAAATGACACTCCTCACTCTGTGGGCATTGGCAAAACCAGTAAGTAGGACCATGTTTTTCCAAGGCACTGACACTGCTTATGTAGAGAGACCCTACTTGATGAAGGAACAGCAGTTTGGATTACTTCCAGTAAGCCCTTTTCAAAGGATTACCAACATTTAGCAAGATAACCAGGTTCTGTAATCAAGCTGCAATGAGTGATAAATTACCTTAACAAGAGCGGTCAAAGTGAGCAGCTTCTCCCTAGGACCAGGTACTTAAAGAGTAACTTAAAGAGCCAAGTCTGTGTAAAGTCCACATAGCAATTACCCTTCCCCTACAGACTCCATAAAGTTTCTCCCACACTGTGAGATTTAAATACTCCAAAACCTTGCTGTGTTATTATCACAATAACCTGGAAGACTTTGTTGCCCAAATCCCACTGACAATCCAAGCTGTGAACTATGTATTTCTTTAAGGAAATAAAAGCTTTTCCAGAAAACACACAGAGGCTACCAGCACTCAGCTGGTAACCCATCCTCCATCTCTGATAGTCATTTCTACACAAGTTTTAAGAGACATCCTTGTGAAGAGCCCAACTACTGTGACATCCTCTGCCAGAACTCCTAATAGAGGCTTAGAACACTTGACAGAGTTACCATTTCCTAACCAGTCTCCAACTGGTAAAGCATTACTGCTACTTTTGATAGTACCAGGCAGGAAATGCCATGTTAACAGAGAAACCTATGTCATTCCTGCTTAAGCAGTGGGAGGCTGTTCCCATCAAAGGAAAATCCCAATGGCAACAGTCACCTACATTCCAATACTCTGCCCCCAACAACAAACTGCAATTTGTAGTTGGACAGAAAATGTTCCACTTGATTTTCTGACAGCAGAGAGGAGGTGCTATCATCTGCCTGCTGAAACAATACTGCATCAGCAAGTACAAAAACTTTTGCCCAGGACATATCAAACCAGAAACTTGAACCCACAGAGCAATATTATTTGAGAAGTAAAAGCAACTGTCAGGGAAGCAGCCACTGTGCAGGGTACCAGCTGCCAACCCACACACACACACTGCCTGTGTTCAGCAGCACTTACTTGGAGAACCTCTCCATGAGAGCTGATGACTTATTCTTGTTGACTAGAGAAAGCTCCTTCGCTGTGATTCTCAGAGACTGTGAATTCCATTGTCTTCGATTAAACGGGGAAGGCTCCATCTTCTCACCACAAATACCTGCTGAAGAAGAAAGCATGTCAATACAAATCATGGCAGCAGCAGCAAAGCAGCATCACAAAGCCCTTTGCTAAGTTCAGATGCTCCCAGCGGGCCAGCGCCACTAAATCCTGATCCTTCTGGACCTTGTCCACCAACTGATTTATAAAAACACATCAGATTAAAACCACAGTTTCCTCTGCAGACACCATTGAGATGGGGGCCCCCTTGATAAAAACACCAGCTACAAGGAAAGGGGTGAGAGGACAGGGGTGAGGAGCAAGCCGTGACCGCAGAGGATGCTACCGTGAAGCTGGGTACTTCCCATGCACACAGAGGCTCCAGGAAGCCCTGATATGCCCCCTTGTTCTGCTTGCTGAAGCAAACATCCCCACATTTATGTAAGAAGGCTTGAGTTATGAAACCTAAGAGGATGTAATTCCTCTGCAAACATTTTTCATTCACTCTTTGCAGCGGTCACTCTGAACAGGGGGGGCCGTTTCCTCTGTGAGCTGGAACAAGTCTTCTGTTCACAGAGGCTGCTGTAAACCTCATGTTGCAATAGGTCTTGGTTACCTAAAGGAATAGTTTCACCTCCCCTCTCCTGTGGTAAATGGGAAGAGATTTTATATAGCCTTTCACCAGGAGATTCTTGTACTTTTGATTAACATAATTTTACGTTTTCTTTTCTGGAGGAGGAAAGGAGGGGAGATTAATTTAAAGAGTTCTCTGATAAGACAAAAATAAAGCTTGCAGGGCAACGCCTTTCCTTCTTTCCTCTGGTCTTTTCTCCCCAGTCTCATGTCACACAATGCCCACAGCAAGCACACTAACGGATCCTACAGTGCTGACATCAGGCAGGCTGACCTCTTTCTCCTGTTTTCCATCAGTCTCTTTAACTGACTTGGACCAGAACTCTAGGAGCCTGTGCACAGGTCTGCTTGGGCACCAGTCATGCTGTAAATGGAAGCACCTTAAGACGTCACCAGGGAATTAGATGGAGGGGAGACCACGTTTCTGAAATCCTCACAGGTTTATAATACAGCTGCTCAGAAACGACTTGGGACTCTGTGACGCCTCAATCCGAAAGAATTGGGTTGCAGCAAGTGGAATCTCGGCCACATCCAGCCCTGTCAGAGGAGCTCTGGGTCTGTGGAGTGCCCAGCTGGTGCTGGAACCAGAGGAGCCTCTCCAGTGCTGCACCCTGCTGCTGCCCAGAGATAAGACAGGCAGCAGAGGACCACGTCGCTGCCTCGGTGGCTTCAGTCAGGGAGAACGGGACTTCCTCTGACATTCCTTATTTCACCTGGTGTGATGCAGGCAATGATGCACCATGCCAGGACGTGTTTCTTCAAGACAGTGATTCAGACGGTGCTGTTAGAAGTTACTACTTATCAACGTTACGGTGTTCCAGTGGCACAGCTTACTGCAGCTCCAGACTCGCATCTCCCACTTCAGGCAGCCCCTGAAATCCATCCATCACCCCTCCAGAGTTTGTCTTGCTGGTCAGAAGAGCTACCTTCTGAAATCCATGCTTCCTTGAAAACATTTTGCATCACCACATCACCCTCTTCTGTTAAGCTGCCAGCTTTTCCCCCCACCAGACAGGAGAAGGACCCTCTCCATTTGGCTGACTTAACACAGTTACCAGCTTCTGCCAGCTGCACAAGTGGCCATCCACAAAGGAAAAAGGATGTGATGGGAACAGGAGGTGTGCTCAGTTCTCTCCCTTTTTAAAAAAAGCACATTGCACCTAGAAATTAAGGAGAGTTTCCATGCTTGGAGGATGTGGAGGCCCAGCAGCTAATATTTAGCACAGAGATTTAATAAAGCCACAGGAGACATCAACAGAGATTAGAGGTGGAATTTACTCCTGAAAAAATACATGTCCACGTTAACAAAGAATTCCGATCCAGCCATGTAATGCTCCAGTTTAAACTTTGGTTTATGATTAATCTTGAGCCAAAGGGAGATCGCCTGAAGCCCCCACTTCATGGTTTAAACTGCCCATCACAAAACAAGAGTCAGTTTTACCCAGGAAGCAGCAACAGTCACTGGAAGCCTCCCTTGGCAGAGGCAACAGGTTGCTCATTGACACGCACCTTACATGGACAGACAGCTTCAGTACCAAGAAGACATAAACCTACTTCAACTGTGACAACAACAAGGCCAGTTTTGCTGCCCAAACGTAGCACCACAGCTTCTAGCCATCACTGGCTGCAGGTGTGTGTGTGTTTTTCTTCAGCTTCCCGAGAGTTTTCTCCATCGTAGCCGCAGGTACAGCGGGACAATTGGGCCCCTTGTGGCACAAAGTCTTTACAAAGGCAGCAGCGACTGCTCAGATGGCCAAACATCAAGTTCAGTGGCATATTGGGAATCTTGCTATTAAAAAAAAGGACATAAACCAGAACACCACGACGCCCTGAAATCTGTGCTCCTGCCTTTTTAACGCCACTCCTCGTCCTTAGCACTTTCCCATCTGGGCACGCAGATTCTTTTGCTGCTCTTGCTGAATAACCTGTTCCAAGGCATTTCAAGGAGTCGTCTCTTTTATCACACGTGTTAAGGTTTAACCCACGAGCACCCTGCACGTCGCCACAGACGGGTTATCTTGGCGTCCGGAGGAGGCGAAAGGGAAGGCGCAGGATGTTAAGGAAGGGAAGGACTGGGATTTAGCCCCTGGAACGCCCCAAACTTCACTCCCTTTCACTATGAGTCCAGCCATAGAGTAACAATCCATCTATCTGACAGCTCCTGGAGGAAAAACGTGTTACTGACACCTGCCCCGAGGCGGAACTGGCTGCCTTACGGGAGGTGGCTGGAGCCGGCGGAACAGGGCAGCTGCTGCACCGAGGGGTGAGCCCGGCGCTGCCCGGGCACCGGGGCAGGACGCGGAATCGCGGCAGGGAGAACCGGCACCCCGGGATTCATTCCTCCCCCCCCCCCCGCTACGGGAGGCCCGGGTCCTGCCACGGGCCCGAGCGGGCCCCGCTGCCCCGCCACGGGCAGGCGTCGGGCCGCGCAGCTCCCGGGACGCGCCGCCGCCGGCTCATCCCGCTCGGCCCCGGCCCGTGCGAGCCCACCGGGTCCCGCTGTATTCCTCCCCCCCCCCCATAAACGGGCGGCACCGGGGCTCGAGAGGGGAAGCCCGCGGGGTCGCGCTGGGACCCGAGGACGAGCGACGGGCTCCGGGGGCCGACTCAACCCCGCGCGTCTCACCGGCCCGGCGGGAGCCACCCGCTGCCCGGCTGACAGAGCCCCCGCCGGCCCGAGGCCTCCTCCCCCCCCACGCACCTGAGGCGGCCGGGAGGCGGGTCCCGCACGCACCTGTCGCGGCTGAAACGGCGACTGCACGGTCGAGCCGCAGGCGGTACCGGGCAGTCCCGCCGGCCCCGCCCCGGGCCCGCCCCGCTCCAGGCCCCGGCCCGGCCCGGCCCTGCCCCGAGCCCGCCCTGGGCCCGCCCCGCTCCAGGCCCCGGCCCGCCCCGGCCCATCGCCGGGGTCTCCCCCTCATTCCCCGGCTGCCAGCCGGCGGGGCTGAGGGAGCGGGTGGCTTCTGCCTGCGAAGAAACGGGGCTCCCAGTGTGTCTCTGCGGCTGATACGCAAGGGCGGGTTGGGGCTCGGGGCTGCGGCTCCTCTCCAGAAGCGACCCCACGCCGGGCAAGAGAAGGGCTGTGTGAGGCAGAGGAATGCCTGCGAGAGGCTTTGGGGGCCCTGCAGCCTCGGTGTGTTTGCAAACAAGATCAAACAAGGCTTTTCCCAAGCCCAAAAAGGCTTTTCCCAAGCCCAAAAAGCCCCAAGAAGCCCAACTAGGCCGCCCACATCCCTGCGATACTGGAAACCCTGCGTGGCGTGAGTGCCCGCTGGCTCCCCAGCGGCTCCTCCAGACGTAGATCTGAACGAGACGCTTTGGGAAGAGCCTTTGAGGGTTTTCTTTTCCTTCCCCTGTTACTCTTCACCGCCTGTGAAGCGCTACACTCAGCAAACAACTTGTGTGTGATGAGTGCTGAGCCTCCTCACCGCTCTGGTTACTCAGGCCTTTGTCATCCCTACAGCCTGATCTACTTCCAGCCGTCCCGAATTCCCAACCGCCTTGTTCTTCCACACGATGAGCCTCCATCCAATCTCCTGCCCATTAAGACAGGAAGTTAAATTAATCAGTTAAAATTAATGTGCCGGTGTTACTTTTAGGATCATCTCAACGTTGACACGTGAAATTAAGTCATTCTGGTAAAAAGCAGGGCCCAGCTCCATCAATTACAGGCTTCGCAGCTTAAAACAAATGGCACAGGGATCTGTGTGCTGGAGGCATGGCCAGCAGGAGCAGATGTGACGCTGTTATTAGAGGATGTCATATATTTGTATGTGCTGTTATTAAATGCGTGGCTTATACAGGAAATGGCATGTTTAATCTAGGTTATGTGAGTGGGACCTTTCAGGCTTGATTCAGTCGCCTAAGCAGAGGTATCTGCTGCCATTCCGGACACCCTCGACTGCCTGAGACATCACCCCAGGGCTGGTTGGTGCAGCACAGGTCCACCACAGGCTTGCACCTTTGTGAACTGGCTTCTCCCTCTTATTTTTTTTCCAGGTGATGGGAGCACTGTGGAGCATCTCGGATGACACCAATGTTTAGGCACTTTTAACAAGCCATTTCCACTTTACCCATGGGCAGCCCCATCTGTAGAAACGCTGCAGGAATTGGTTGTGCCTCAGGCTTACACAGAAAATGTCATTGCAGCAGACCTAAGGATTTCCAAAGAGGGAAGTCGTCATCCTTTATGAGTGTGTACTTAGAGAAGGGATCCTTCTAAGACTTGCATACATCTAATGTATGTAGGGTAGCGTGCAGCATTGCACATGTACAAGGATGGGCTGGGAGGCAGGTGACAGCAGCAGGTAGAAGATACCACATTACCTCAGGCGTGTATAAGGTTTTCAGGATTCACCTCAAAGTGTTAAAAACATCCCCCTGGGTCAGGCCAATGACACCTCTAGCCCAGCAGCCTGTCTCCAGTGGTGACACCCAAGGAGATGCTGTTTGAGCAAGCATGTGAGCCCGGGCACTTGCTGCTGTCCCGTTTCCAGCATCCTGAATATAGTGGAGTGCCCTTTTAGCAGCCATTTACAGACCTGTTGCTTGTGAGTTTATGTAATCCAGACGTGTCAAAAAGGACTTTCTTCCCTTTTAAACTAATCCTGTAGTTTCAAAGTGCTCTCCATGTTCTTCTGTAGCAAGATGCTGTGAATATGCAGTCTGCTTTCACTTGCTCTACCACTTTCATGACTCTAAACCTTAATAAGACCCCTCTCAGGTACCTTCTCTTTAAATTGAAGTGTCCCAGCCCTCTTGGTCACTCCTTATAAAGACAGCTCATTCCTCCCCTCCTCTGGACCCTCTGTAACTCCACCCCTGAGGATTTCTATAAAAGCAGACTGAGGATGTTGACCTCACACCTGCATCCTTCCTGAAAGCACCCAACGTTCAGCTGGCATTTTTTTGGCAGCTGCCGCCCCCTGAGCCAGTGGCTTCAGAGAACTTATCAGCAATAGTGCTGGAACCTCTTTTCTGAGTCACAGCTGACAGCTCTGAGCTCAGCATTGATTTAAAATGTGCTTTCTGGCTGGTAATAAAGGTGATTGTGAATTGTAGGTGTAGAGGGTGACAAGTCAATAAGATATGAGCAGCCTGTTCTGGGAAAACAATCTCAGGTGTAATTATTAACACGTTTATGGTGCTTGGGTTTTTTTTCAAGGGAAGCATCTTTCCTTGTGTTCCTCTTAGAGCAATAGAACACAACTCTTCTCCTAGATTTATACCAGAGAGGAGAATCCAAGGAGATATCTTCTGTCTTCTCAGTCCTCCCTTTTTTGATATTTCATCTCAGTGTCTCTCTTTTGGCGTAGTAATGCTTCCTGGGGGAGTCTGCATTCTCGGAGTGATTCTCTGATTGTCGGGGCTGCTGAGCTTCCCACAGAAGAGGCCCAGCACTGGCAGATAGGGTAAGGCAGCCACTGAAGAAATACCCAGGGGTACCACAATGCTCAGACACCCACATGGCTTTTTTTCTGCTGTTTGTTTTTTGAGATCTCCACCCAACCAGTGAACTTCGTGTAACCCCTCCCAGCAGCAGCACCAGTGGTTTGTTTAATCAGTGATTAAACTGGAATTTTACTTCCATTTCCAAGCATAGTCAGTCAGTCCTGACATTCCCTTTTTGTTTTTTACTAAAGCCACAGCAAGAGAGAACTACAAGCAGCATTAAAGTACAATGGAATGACTTTGCTAAGGGAGGCAATCACACATCTGTATTGGATGCAGTGAAGCTTGGAGCCCTAAGGAAAGCTGCTATGCCAGAAAGTGAGAAGACATGACTTAGTATCTTTGAAGTCTCAGTGACTTTACGCTGCCCCTGGCAGATGCCAGCACCCTTTCTAAGCTGTCATTCAGGCAGACAGTTTAGGACTCTGGGATTGCTCCTTCCCAATGGCACATGTTTCACCTCAACCAAGAAAAACAAACCTTAATCTGTGAGTGAAGCACAATACAGATGTGTGGTGGTATCCTACAAGAGCAGTGCAGGGGGGGTTTATTTCAACATTGTGTTCCTTTTTAAAAATACTTCTTGTTGCTCACCATCAGTGAGTGCAGGGTTGGGTACCACCTAACGATTCCCTGGTCTCTTTTCTGAGTGGGAATAGTGAATTTAGACCCCCATCATTGCTGAGCTGTGGTTGGGTTCGCTTTGCCTCTGCATCTCCGTGTTTGTTAGTGGTTTGAATGCCCACATACTCAGTCTTGTGAGATCCTTCTCTAGCTCTTTCCACTCGGTTTGCATATCCTGGATAATTCTGTATCCTCAGTAAACTTTGTCACTTCATTGCTTACCTCTTTTTTCCAGCTCGCTCATGACTCTACTGTACAAGTCAGGTCTCAGCACAGATGGTTTATTATAGCACTGCACGTTGGAGGCTTACAAAGCAAAAGCTGCTGTAACTTCATGAAGAAAGAATCCAAACCTCCCCCCAGTACAGCAGCACAATTTCCTAGTAGCACCAGTACCATCAGGCCAGCCTGATCTCCCCTCCTGGGGGGTTGCAAGCCCCTTTTTTCCAGCAGGTAACTTTAACCATGTGGTTGCTTGCTGTGAGTGAGCTCTTTCATTCTCAGACACTCACAGTTTCTTTCTTTTTTTCCCCCTTGAATTAGAGAATTCATTCTCATTCAGCCCTCTTGGGGACTGAGAAAGATATCGGATCTACCTGATGAACACAGTTATGGATTTCTTCCCTATTGTGAAGGCAACAAATAGAAGGGATGAATGGATTCCCTGCAGGATGTATGTTCTCTGTGAGACAAAGCCAGAACTGCTGAGTGATTCTTGTAGAGCCCTTTCCTGGCAGCTCATGGCTGTTCTTGGCATCAGCAGTTTGAGTCGAGCCTTTCGAGCATGTAAGCCTGGACTCCCACCTGAGAGGCTCCACTAAGCAGTCCTCTAGCAAGTATTTCATAACCACTAATCTAGTGATTTGTTTGTGGATCTTCCTAATTAGCACTCATTAGGTGACTCTTGCAGTAAGAGAGGTTCAGGAAGCACTGTTCCCACTTTACAGTGGCTGAAGTGAGGAAGAGGAATCCGAAATAGCTGTTGAGCAACCAGAGCTGGGATTAAAGCCTAGGGTCCTCGCCCAGCCTTTTAGGCATCATATGCTCCACCTCACCAAGACAGCCATGTAAAGATTTAAATATCCCTGGGAAGGAAGAATGAGAGATGGAGGAGGAGAGGAGAGCAAAAAGGCTGAGTGGCAGGTGGCTCTGCAGCACCCCTGTGGAGATCATTTCTCAAAAACTAACGAGCTTTTCCTTACTGAGCATGTCAACCTATGAATGCCAAGTTGGCATTCTCAGCAAAGTACAAGGCTGGGGAGAGGAACTGATTAATGCCCTGGGTTGTATCCATCTATTTCCTGGAGTTTATCATACCTTGTGAGGCCCTTTGGACTTAATTGCCTTTTGAAAGGCACAATCAATGACCTGACCGCGGTGGTTCTGTCACCAGCCCAGCTCCTGGCGAAGCAAAATTTCTTCTACACAAAGCTGATGAGTCTCAGGTGCCTTTTGCTAAGTAAGGGGATATCAAGTGGAGTTAAACATTAACACCTCTCACAGCTCCTATCTCTCCAAGGTTGGAGCGGGAAGCCACGCTGAGTCAGCCTGGCAGCTGTATTTCCTGCTCCAGCTCTCTCCTCTGATTCACTCGCTCCTCTCTGCCAGGAAGTCTTAGTCCTGGATGAAACAAGCAGAAGGCAGAGGGATACGTCAGCTTGTCTTGCGCCATGTCACCGGAGAGAGAGAGAGAGCTCCTCACAGCTTGATACCCTGCTGGCTTTCCTGCTGGCCTACAAGTAACCCTGGTGCACCAAGAAGGGAAACTGGGTGCCAAAAGACCTCACTCACCCACCCTGAGCTGCAGAAGAATTTCCTTCAGCCGCCAGCAATGCCACGCTGATGCCACACGGCGAGGCCACGCTCCTTCCAGGCAGCCCTGGGCAACAGGCTGTGAATTCACAGGGCAGCTCATTCTTCTCCTCCTGCTCACTGCACAGATTGCTTTAAATAAAAAGGTAAATCCTTTGAACTGTGGCAGTTTCAAGAGAGTGGCCCAGTAGCAGGGAAGGAGTAGAGGCAGTTGAGACGAGCGGGTTTGTTTAATATTACTGCCACAGTAACACACACTCCAGCACTGCCAAATCTTTGGGTGTAGCCAGAGTCTGACATGGGAAATGGATTGTTCAGGGCTGTTGCCTGGCTGCCTCTTGGAGCTGGAGCTCTGTGCTGTTTGCCTCGCGCTGAAGTGTGTTGGAACAGGACTCTGGTTGCTGCTCATCAGCTGCCCGGGGCACCTATCCCACGCTGGTGGGACTCAGTTTTGCCTGGAAAGCAAATAGTTTAGCTCAGCATCAATGGAAGTTTGTGAAAGTGCAACTGCACAGTCTCTGCTGAGCTCAGACCTAGAAACAGAGCCAAGAGTCTCGCTGGCTCTGGATAAAACTTCCCTGTGGTTACAGGCATCGTGGGATCATGTGATGGTGCAGCTGATCTTTTCCAACGTCCAGCGTTCTTCCTTCAGGCCTCTCCTGCTGCACAGTAGGACATTCAGAGTTCAAAATGTCATCTCCTCGCTAGGGTCATCATTTATTGATACCAGAATTATTGATCAAGGGTTACTGAGGTATTCCTCTGCTTGTGTTCCTGACTCTCCCAGACTTCTTCCCAGCGTGCAGCCCATCCACAAAGCCATCAGCATCCTCAGCTAAGGGATTTCTAAATAGGCACAGCTGCTCCCTCCAGCACAAAGGCACTCTCTTTCCTACTCAGGACAGCGTGCCACGTCTGCCTATGCTTCAAGTGCTTGGATTCTCAGCCCAGTGAGTTAAGGGGGAGATCAGGACTAAGCTGGACTCCGAGCCCCTTTGAGACATGTTGACAGGGAAATATATGCCTTGAAACAACTTGAAAAGAACTCTGGGGAGTGAGAAGAACAGGGAAGTGTCAGTTGTGAGCTGCCGCCCTCTCCCAAGATCTCTCCTCCCGCAAGGAACGCAGCCCTGTCTCTTCTCTGACCTCTGTCTTCCTGTGGGATAAGGCAGGGGAATGGCAGGCAAGGAGTCGGCTGCTCTGCCACAGGGTTAGATGAAAGGCAAACGGTTTGGTGGCCAAATGAATGTCGTGGCTTTAAAGAAGAATTAAAGCCAGATGTTTCCAACGGGCCTGCTGAGACCAGCCTTTTCAGACAGATTTACCAAGCCACCAAGGCAGCCCAGCCAGTGTCTGCAGAGCTCTGCACTGGGAACACCCTGTAATCCCACCACCGGCTCCGCTGCAGTTGCTGGAGGCACACAGCCTGTCTGGAAGGATGACACGCAGCAGTTGAGGCAGAGATGGTGCTGCCAGCAGTGTTTTTAAAAAAAAATCTGTACTCCTTCCTGATCCTGGTGATGAGCAAGGGGATAGGAGACCCTTGGAAGAAACACTGGGGCCAAAAGGTGGTCTGGCCTCAGCTCTAATGTCAGCTGAGGGCTTGCAGGCACAAGGCAACATATTGTGGTTTATGGAGTCCAAAACATCATCCCTCAGACCCACTGAGGCAGGCTAACAGACAGGTAAAGCTGTTGTTGTGCAGGAACTTCAGCAGAACCAGGGAGAACGCACCTCATCCTCCCATCACACACGTGCTGTTTGTATTCAGCTGTGACTGAAGCTAAGGGCCATTCCAGTGTGGGAAGAATGGAGGTAAAACACTAGGAAAAGGGAAACCGACTCCCTCACCTCAGTCAGGGAGCATTTCCCACTCTGTGAGGGAGTAACCAAAACCTCAGGACTGTTGGGTGTGTGACTCCAGCTCACACCCAGGAGTAATTAATCTTTTTTTTTTGCCAGCATAGCTGCTCCAGGCTTGTGACTACAACAGGTTTGGCTCTTTTGCATTCGTCAGTCTGCCTGGTGGTTATAACTTTCAACTTCTGGCCTCTTAAGGACAAATTCCTGGTGCTGTGCCCTCAGCGCTACCCTGAGGTGGAGTTTCCTCTTGCGAAATCAGCTGAAAAATGTCCTCTTGGCTCTGATGGTTGGGAGAGGCTTTGCTGGCTCCTTTAAATGTACATGTCACCGTCCTCATCCCATGTCATCCTCTTGCCCCATCCCCACTGCTCATTTCTCTAGAATAGCCCTGGAGACCCGGTGTGCCAGTGCGTTGCTGTCTCCTGTGGGGAGAGAAATGATAAAGTCAGGATGTGCACCCAAAGGAAGCAAAATTCAACAGAGCAGAGGGAAGTTAGGTAGCAGGAAGTCCCAGTTTTTATTGGCACCTGCTCATATCAGATAATTTGACCTATAACAACAACAAAAAATAATAAATCCTGTAGTCCAGTTGCACAAAGCCAGGCAAATGAGTGCCAGGAACAAGGGGCTTTGCCATGCCCTTCGCTTGTTCTCACGCTAGATCATCTCATTTGCAGTGTGGGCATCGATTCACTCAGCTCTGTAACATCCTGGACAGAAGGCACGATTGTTTCTGCTGTGATCCCAAACCCAACTGTTGAGAGAAGGCCTCTGGGAGAAGAGCAGCGAGCCAGGCAGCGGGCTCCCTGGCAGCGCTGGATGGAGTTCAAGGAAAACTGTTTGCCTCGCCGCCCTCCTGTGAGTTCACAGTAGATGGTGACTAACAGGGAAGAGACTTCACCATGGTATAGACACAAGAATGTTTGTGCCTGCCTTCCAGATAGGTACTAACCTGATGAGAGCACATTCTGTTTCTTGAATTGGGTCGCTCCGGCGTCGTTCCCTTTGAAGACAGAGAGTTATTGTTAGGCAGCATGCATTATTTACTGGCTCTAGAGACTGGGACTGCTTTTCCATCCCATCTGCACTTAAAGCCAATGAGGTTCTAAGTGTGTGAGGACTCTGCCAAACCAGGAGGTGCTGTGACTGACACCCATGGCACTCATTGCCTCGCCATCCAGGCCGTTGGGTTCAGCAGGGAGATCTTGCAGGAGCAGGGCAGAACCAGCTTCAGGAAAACGATCTAATTTTGAGCATTAACAATAATTTGCTTCCCGTTAGGGCCTGGTTTCAGAATCCTGAGCTCCTGTCCTCAGCAGGTTTGAAAAATGAGGCTCAGAAGTATTTTGTGCTGAGGTTTCCCGATTGCTTTGCTATCTCTGTTTAAAGCAACGAGCACGCTAAGAATTAATGAGCAGATTTGGAGATAAAGAGGTCTGTAAAACAGGGATAATACTTAACTGCTTCACAGGGGGTGTAAGGATTAATGAGTTAATGTTTGCAAAGTGCTTTGAAGATGAAAAGATGCTAAGGCTGATTAGATCCGGTGGGTGAAGTCGATGAGAATGAAGAAGAGGTTCTCAGTTCCGTACTGCAACTGCAAGGTCTCACTAAGCACAGGAACAACTAATGATCTTGAAGGTGGTTTGTGCTCATGCCGTGCCTGGCAGTTTGTGGCTGGGCAGCCCTGGCAGAAGATGAGTTTCCAGAATGGATTCTGCAGTCTGTAAACCTTTTAGGGATCCTGTTTCGGCAGGGGGGTTTGGACTCGATGATCTCTGGAGGTCCCTCCCCAACCCCTACGATCCTGTGAATCTGTGAATTCTGGAAGTAATCACTTCTCATTTACTGGACTCAAAGTTACTCACTCTCCTTCCCCTGCTTGCTGTTGCTTTCTTTCACCCCTGCTTGTGTCTCGGAGATGCTGCTCAGCGAAAGGCCCACAGAACCTGCCAGCTGCACCGTCAGTTTGCAGTACAGCTTGTGCCACCCCCTCTAATCTCTTCAGTGGCCCATGATTATTTCACCAGCTCTGATTAACAACCACCCCAATTTGCCAGACAGTAATTGCAGGTAACAGCTTTAAGCAGGGTCTGGGTTCCCTCGCAGGGCAAGAGGCAGAGTGACCTGTGGAACTGTCTTTCACCCAGAGCAGCCCCGCTACACAACATGTCACGTCTTCCATGGAAGACCTTTCAGTGAAACCCCCAAAACACCCCCAGTGTGTGGCTAAAAGAGGCTTTGTGGATCTTTCCTTGTGACTGGAAAGCAAAGAGATCTCAAGATGGTTTTTTCCTTGCAGGAATCCCCTCCGTGGCACCGATCCCCACTGCTACCTTGGCGAGCTGAGGTCAACCCAGGTGGGTCCCGGTGTCCAGAGCTTTCCATGGGTGAGGTTCAGCCCTTTCTCTCTGCCTGATGAGCAGATCTTGGCTGTGCCCTCCGTGCTGTGCAGATATTAAACGTGCATCAAGCCGAAACAAAGGTGCAAGGAAAGCCCTGAGACCCAAGGTTAGTGGGGCTGCTCCAGGACTCGCTGGGAAGGTTTCGGGCCGGGAGCATCTTTCAGTCCTCACACCTTTGGTTTGGGAGCTACTGCTGGACCTTTGGCATGTTTGAAGGGGGACGCTGGTAGAGCCGGAAAACGACCTAAGGAAGCGTTAGGACTTTTCCCTCCGCTAGGAAGTCCCTGAGCCCCGAGCTTAGTGGGCCCTCTAGTGGGATATATGGGGAGGTGTCAGGCCAGCTCTGTCTCTCAGTCCTGGCTCCTTTGGTTTGGGAGCCATTGCTGGACATTTGGCATGTTTTGAAGTGAGTGCTGCTGCGGCCAAGAAAAGCACCTAGGGAGCAACTTCAAGGGTTCCCTGTTTCCTGGCAAACAAAAGCCCTCAGAGCCAGGATGCCAGGGGCTGCTTGTGGGCCTCCTGGGGAGGTTTCAGGCCAGCTATGTCTTTCGGTCCTGGCTCCTTTGGTTTGGGAGCTATTGCTGGACGTTCGGCATGTTTTGAATTGAATGTGGCTGTGGCCTAGAAAAATACCTAGGGAGGTATTAGGAGGGTTCCCTGGAAAAGGAAAGCCCTGAGCCCCAGGCTCAGAGGGGCTGCTTGTGGGCTGCCTGGGGACCTTTCAGGCCAGCTATATCTTTCAGTCCTGGCCCCTTTGGTTTGGGAGCCAGTGCTGGACGTTCGGCATGTTTTCAAGGGAGCGCTTCTGCGGCCATGAAAAGCACCTATGGAGATAGCTCCAAGGTTCCAAGGTTCCCTGGCAAACGAAAGCCCTCAGAGCCAAGATGCCAGGGGCTGCTTGTGGGCTGCCTGGGGAGCTTTCAGGCCAGCTCTGTCTGTCGGTCCTGGCTCCTTTGGTTTGGGAGCTATTGCTGGACGTTCGGCATGTTTTGAATTGAATGTGGCTGTGGCCTAGAAAGATACCTACGGAGGTATTAGGAGGGTTCCCTGGCACAGGAAAGGCCTGAGCCCCAGGGTGAGAGGGGCTGATTCTGGGCTCCGTGGGGCGGTTTCAGGCCAGGAACACCGCTCAGTCCCGCGTGGGGCTGCAAACTGCGTTAGAGGCCTGTGGGGGACACACACACCCCCCAACGGCGGCCCGAGGCGCGGGGCCGGACCCCAACCGCTGCCTGGAGCCGCTTCCGCCGTTGGCGCCGGCACGCCAGCCAATCAGCGCTCAGCCCCGCTCGCTCGCGGCCTCTCCCCATCCCGCCCTTCGCCCTTTGACCCCGCCCATGACCCGCCAAGATGGCGCTGTCCAGGGCCGGCGGCTGCCGGGCGTTCTGGCGCCTCGGGCCCGGCCCCGCCACCGGCCTCAGCCGCGCCCGGGAGCTGCTGGAGCCGCGTCCCCCCCGGGGGGCGCTCAGGTGAGCGGGGAGCGCAGGCACCACGCCCCCCCGGGCCCTGATCCCCGGATCCCCAGGCCTCGGGGCTGTCTGCGTGTGGCGCGGGGGGGGGGAGCGGGGTCCCGGGTCCCTCTCTGGGGGCTTCGGGGTCGCCAGGGGTGTCCCCGCCACCTCTCTGGGGGCTTTGGTGGCCCCAAGGCGGTCCCCACCACCTCTCTGGGAGCTTCAGGATGCCCAGGGGAGCTCCCACCACCTCTCTGGGAGCTTCAGGGGCCCCAGGGGCGTCCCCACCACCTCTCTGGGAGCTTCGGGGGCCCCAGGGGGGTCCCTACCACCTCTCTGGGGGCTTCAGGATCCCCAGGGGCATCCCCACCACCTCTCTAGGAGCTTCAGGGGCCCCAGGGGCATCCCCACCACCTCTCTGGGAGCTTCGGGATCCCCAGGGGCATCCCCGCCACCTCTCTGGGAGCTTCGGGGGCCCCAGGGGTGTCCCCACCACCTCTCAGGGGGGGCTTCAGGGGTCCCACATCCCAGCGTCCCTCCTTTTTCCAGCCCAAGCCCTGCTTCCCGTGGAACCTTTTCCACAACCCCCCCCCCCCCAGAAATACCGTGTGTGTTTGTCTGTCAGGGTGGCGTTTGGGTGCAGGTCCCCCGGGTGCCGCCTCTCCACCAAAACCGGCTCCAGGTCGGTCCTGGCCGCGCTGACGTCGACAGCGAAACGCATCAACGGGCGATACGAGAGGTTTCTGGAAAGGACCTTCCCCCGTTTCTACGTGTTGTACTCCACCTTCACCAAAGGTGGGAGCTGGGGAGGAGGGAACAACTTCCCCTTCTCCAGGGACAAGCTGGGGCAGCTGGATGCGCTCCCTGTTCCCTTCCCGGCGTTAAGATCGGCATCGCCGGAAGGGGTTTGCCTGGGAATCAGGACCTGAGGGTGCTCTGTGTTTTGACAGGAATCCAAGCCCTTTTCCAGGAAGTCAAAGAAATCAGGAAAATCAGATCTAAAATGTCCCAGCAGAGTCTCAGCGCTCAACAGCTTCCCTACCGGGAGATGGAGCGGCTGCGGCAGGTAGGGCGCCGCGCCTTTCGGGGTCCCCAGAGCCTCCCTGGCTGAGGGAATGTCACGACTTCGGTGTCAGATCCTCATTCTCTCTCCTGATCCTGCTGGCAGTTTCGCAGGGACGTGATCAAGGCCATTCCCATCGGTGTTATCGCCATCCCGCCCTTCGCCAACTTCTTGGTCATCGTCCTGATGTGAGTATCGTGGGGACGCCGCAGCCCCTGTCTTTGGGCTCCTCAACTCCACTGTCACAGAATCACTGAATCACAAGGTTGGAAGAGACCTTTGAAGATCATCAAGTCCAACCATTCCCATCCTGAGCTAAACCAGATCCCTGAGCACCTCATCAACCCTTTTTTTGAACACATCCAGGGAAGGTGACTCAGCCCCTCCCTGGGCAGCCTGTTCCACAGCCCCACAACTCTTCCAGGGAAGAACTTTCCCCTCCCATCTGCTCTGCCCTTGCCCTGGGGCAGCTTGAGCCCATTTCCCCTTGTCCCATCTCCTGTCCCCTGGCTGAAGAGACCATCACCCACCTCTCTACAACCTCCCTTCAGGTAGTTGTAGGTGGTGATAAGGTCTCCCCTCAGCCCCCTCTTAAATCTTAAATTGAATCTTAAATTTAATGGAATCAGAGAGTTTTGTTTAGCATTACAAATCCACCCAGACTCTCCTTTCCTCCTTCTGCCTCTTGCTGTAACTAAAACTAACCCAGACCCCCAGAGCCCAGCGAGCATTTCGCAATACCGGCTCCTGCCTGCCAGCAGCACACCCGGCTCCCTCTCAACGCAGAGAAACAATCCCTGGCATGCAGGGAATAGCCTGGTGTGTGCTCAGCCAGAGAAACCTCCTTGCACAGCTCCCTGCCAGCTGTCTCCATAGGGTGTCCCTCTCACTGCCAGCTGTCAGAGCTAAATCCGGGTTAAATCCATGGGGGGGGTTTCCAAACTCACCTCGGACGCATCGCAGGAGCTCAGGTTGGACTTGGTGATCTTAAGGATCTTTTTCCATCTTGTTGATTCCAGGATTCCCGAGCTCACCCCTTCAGAGGAGCGAATGTCTGTAGCTCGTGGGGTGTGAGATAAGCCAGCCTGGAGCAGGACACTGCTTGTTCCTGTTTCCAACAGTGCAAAAATCCGACCTCCCCACCCTGTGTGTGGGGTTTTTCCCTCTCTCAATCCCCATGTCCTCCTCTCTCCAAGGTATTTCTTCCCACGCCAGCTCCTGATCCGTTACTTCTGGACTCCCAACCAGCAGGTTGAGTTCCTGGATGTTTACGACTCCATCCGGAGAGACTCGTATGGGGATGTAGTGAGGAGTGTGGCGCTGGCAGCCCGTTCCCTGCCCGAGCCACAGCTCCAAAAACGCCTGCAGGATCTCTGTGCTGAGGTATGACAACACCACCACTGGCATCACCCTTCCTACCACCGCCTTGGGCCTGCCTGGTGGTGATGACCATGGCAGGGGGGGTGTTGGCAGCGCACACCGTGGTTCTTTCAGGTGCAGCGGGGTGCCCAGCCGCGCGTGGCTGAGCTCTACGCCGTGAGAAGTCTATTTTCAGGATCTCCACTGGGTCTGAACAAGCTCCAGGTGTCTCACGTGGTGAGTGTGGTTCTTCTCCTCCTGCCAGCTCAGAGCTTGGCTGGAATAGTCTGTCATATACTGGGCTGCACCAGAGCATCGGGGCCAGAAGGTCGTGGGGGAGATTCTATCCCTCTACTCCGCTCTGGGAAGCCCCCCTGCAGCCAGCCTGGGGGTCCCCAGGACAGGAGGACATGGAGCAGTTGGAGTGGGTCTAGAGGCGGTTACAAAAGGGATCTGAGGGCTGGAGCAGCTCTGAGAGCTGGGCTGGCTCAGCCTGGAGAAGAGAAGGCTGCTTCTGGGAATGTCTCTGGACACCTCCCTGCCCCGTGAGCTGGAGAACTGTATGGAGTGGGGACCAGAACACGGGTGTCTGTGCTTCAAGCTGTGCCTGGATGGGTCAGACACCCATTTTTTGGAGGGGCTGAACATCCCCATGGGTGACTTGGCCCCTTTTCCTTCCCAGAGAGCCCTGAGCCGGGTCCTGTTTCTGACCCCTCACCTGCCAGCCTTTTTCCTGAGGCATCGCCTGCGGAGCCACGTCTTGGAGATCCGGCACTTGGACCGCGCGCTGCTGCGCCTGGGCTTGGGGCAGCTGTCTGAGGAGGAGCTGAAAGCGGTGAGAACGCCTCCTCCAGCCCCCACAACAGCTTCTTTCCCCTGGGCTTGTCTCACCCCAGCCCTCCCCGCTCACGTTGGGGTGCAGCATGTTCCTTCAGACCCCCCCGCGAGGCCGATGGTGGCCGCTCTCCTCTGGGAAAGCGGTTTTGGAGTCTGTGTCTTCACCAGAAGGACAGGAGCCATCCAGAGGGATCTTGACAGGCTGGAAAAATGGGCCTGGGTGAACCTAATGAGGTTCAACACTGGCAAGTGTCAGGTGTTGCACTTGGGCCAGAAGAATCCCAGACATAGATACAGGCTGGGAGAAGAGTTCTGGGGTTCTGGTGGATGAGAAACTCCCCATGAGCAGCAGTGTGCTCTTGCAGCTCACAAGGCCAATGGGATCCTGGGCTCCATTAGAAGAGGGGTGGCAGCAGGGACAGGGAGGGGATTGTCCCTCTCTACTCTGCCCTTGTGAGGCCCCAGCTGGAGTCCTGTGTCCAGATCTGGGAAACCCTGTACAATGTGGGGCTGGTGGAGAGGGGTCAGAGGAGGGACATGGGGGTGATCAGGAGCAGTTTCCCTACAGAGAGAGGCTGAGGCAGCTGGGCTGGTTCAGCCTGGAGAAGAGAAGGCTGCGGGGCGGCCTCATTGCAGCCTCCCAGTACCTGAAGGGAGCTTATAAGCAGGAGGGGATTCAACTTTTTAAAAGGATAGACAATGGCAGGACAAGGGGGAATGGATTAAAACTAAAGGAAGGTTGGTTTAGATTAGATATTAGGGGGAAGTTTTTTTACAGAAAGAGTGGTGAGGTGCTGGAACAGGCTGCCCAGAGGGGTGGTGGGTGCCCCATCCCTGGGGGTGTTCAAGGCCAGGTTGGATGGGGCCCTGGGCAACCTTGTGTAGCTCCAGGCCTGGAGGTTGGTGTCCCTGCCTGCGGCAGGGGCGTTGGAGCTCTGTGATTCTTGGGGGTCCCTTCCAACCCAGACCATTCTATGAGTGTCTCCTGGCCTGTGTCACATCAAGGAAGGATCACGGTGTGATCCACAGCCTTTTGTGTGACCAGAGGAATGCCCATCCCAGAACTCCTGTTAGTATGAACTCTCCCTGCTCCGTAGGCTTGTTACCTCCGCGGCCTGAACTCCACTCACCTGGACATGGCAGAGTGCAGAACGTGGCTGGAGCAGTGGCTGGGGCTCTCCTGCAAGCTGCAAGGTGATGCTGGCCGAGGGGCAGCTGGTGGGGGCGTGTGGGGGTGTGTGTGGAATTTGGGACCTTCTTGAGTTTCTCTGGGCACATGGAGTGCCAGCTCCAGGGAAATTTGGGGGTAACCTGGCTCTCTGTGGGGATATATGTGTGTGGAATCCCAGCAAGGGACCTGCAGAGACCTCGTGGTGGGGGATTCGAGCCCCACAGCGGCGCTGGGGGAAACAAAATGGGAGTGGGAAGGAAATGGGGGGACCCAGAGCAGAGCAAAAAGCCCGCAGAGGGGCTGGGGGTGCGGTCAGGCTGTGTGGGTGCCACTCTGAACCTGCTCTCCTATTTTTTCCAGCTTCTGAAGCTTCCCTCCTGGCTAACAGCATGGTCCTGCTGTCCCTCAACTACATCAGGACCAAGAAGTGACAGCCAGGCCGCCGGCATCGCGTCCTGACATGGGGATTCCCAGCCTGGTACCGCAACAAAACCGAAACCCAACAGAACCCGCTTTTCGGTGCTGGAAACACCAGAGCCTGGTGTTGGTGTTGGTGTCGGTGAGGAGCTGCCCCCCACGCTGCTGTGGGGGTGAAGCTGCAATTCCCTCCCTCCTGTGCTGGAGATGTGTGTCTAGGTCAGCTCTTCCCTTCCCTGCCGTGTCATCGAGCGGGCTGGCGATGCCACGGGGCTGAGCCCCATCCCTTCGCTGTCACAGCTCTTCAACCATGTCACTAATTATGGGATGGGAGAACAAGTGTCTCTGCTGCCTGTGGACGCTTCCCTTTAGTGTCTCATAGTACCAGGCTCTGCTCAGCTTGGGTTTTGCTGCTGTCTGCCTTGCCTGGAGGCTTTTACTTTGTTTCTTTACTCCACTGAGCAGTCTTAAATATAAAAATCTTCCCAATGGGTTAAGATGACCCCCAAATCCCTGCGTGACCTTACCCAGAGCCTCAGAGGGGGTGGTTCCTCTGGCTGCATCCCTGGAGCATCCCTGTCACCGCTGATGCCCAAGGAGCCGTCACCACTGGGATGTCATCAGGGCTGGAAATGCTGCTGCTGCTGAGTTAGGAAAACAGCTCTGAATCACACTGACTCCTTCAGCAGAGGCTGAAACCCACCGTAGTCACCCCTCATCCCACCACCGTGTGAGAAACCTCCAGCTGAGTGAATTTAGACTGACTTGAAGTGTTTTATTAAAGACAGAACTAAACGAAGCAGCTCCAGCGTCTCTCTGGAGGCTCCAACCCACCTCCTGCGCCGTGAAATCCCCAGCATCCCGCAGATGGGGCACGTTAACACCTGGAAAGGAGGGGTAGAAACCACCTACCCGTGCTCCAGGCCGGCTCCATCCTCTTCCTGGAGAAGAAAACCCTTCACCTCACCCCTTCCCTCGCTGTTTTTGCAGGAATCCAAGACTCCCCCACCACCATCACCAACAGGAATTCACCCAGGTGGGTTTAACCTTTAAGACACAACTCCCCTTGCCAAGTTTGACCGTTTTGTTTTATTTTTACACTTAAATATTCTCTTTAAATACAGCATTATCACCATGAAAAGAACAGAAAAGGCCGGGAGGGAATGTTTGTGTGTCTGTGTGTGTGTGGGGGGGTAAATATAATTAAAAAATAATATTGGGAGGACAAGCTTTGGATTCACACTGGGAAAAACTGGAAAAAATCAAAATAAAAACCACCTTGTTGTGAGAGGAGGAGGTCGGGGAGGCGCAGAGTCACTGTTTAAATAGGACGAGGAGCGGGATGAGGGGGAAGGATAAACGATGCCTGGATTTTTTTCACCACAGTTCCTCACAGCAGCCCGGTAGCACCAGAGAGGAGATGGGCTGTTGGGGGTGGGTGAAGGGTTGGGGAGGAGGGGGCGGGGGGGTGTCTTCCAGGCTTGGTGTGGAACCGGCTGTAGTGTGAACACGTTGAAACCAACCGAGGAAGAAGAAGAAAAGGCAGAAACGCGCTTTCATTGCACGACTCACAGCATCGTTCTCTTTGTAAAAATAGAAAGAAATCCCGTTAGGTCTTTGCTTAGTGGGAGAGCACCCGTCCTGGCTGGCAGCTTAGGAGTCATCCTGTGCGCTCATGGAGCCACCCTGCTCGTTAAGGAGTCACTTAACGAGCTGGAGAGGGTGTTGACCCAGCTTGTGTGGTTGAGGGCTGGGATACAGAGCTGGGGAGGGAGCGTGGAGTCCGTTGAAAATGGGGGAAAATAAAAAGGGGGAGGGGAAACAAAAAACCAAGGAGATTTGACCCCCATTCAGGTGTCGCCGTTTGTTTTTGCAGCTCGGAGTCGCTCCATGAAATTAAAAAAGCCAAACCCCACCCCTGCCATGGCCAAACCGGTGCCAGATCCCCGCCGGGAAGGGCCGCAGGGACACCGCCAGCGAAGCGCCCGGCCAGGGGTAAGGCTTCGTTCCTCCCAAATTTAGCCCTTGTGTGCCGGCCCAGGGCAGGGGGAGCTGCCCCAGGTAACATCCGCTGAGTCCCTGTGGTTTGGAAACTGTCCCCCTGGCCTGGAGAAGGGGACGGTGGTCCCAGGGGGCTCAGTGGTCCCAGGGACTCGGTGCCGGCAGGGAAAAGCCGCTTTGCCAGGCTTAAGGCTCAGTTGGAACCGCTGGCCGAGGCAGAGAGAGCAGCAAAGGGGCTTTTAAACCCCTCTAAACCCCTTTGGACAGAGGGAGGCGATGGCCAGAAGCACGAGAGGAGCCTAAAACCCCAACAACCCCCCCAAAAAACAATTAAAGCACTTTGTCATGCTGCCGGTTTTCCTCCCCAGTTATGAGCAGTGGTTCCTGCAAGGGTTTTTCCAAGGAGAAGCAAGGGCTGGATTGAAGGAAGCTCCTGGGCATCAAGGGGTTCTTTGCCCCCCTCCCCCCCACTCCCACTCCAATTCTTTCCTTAAAACACATGAATTTGCTCATCCGGAGTCCGGTGAAGGATGGGAGAGGGAGGGGAGACGCTTCCCCTGAGCCAGGTAAGGCTGGAGTGAGGATGGAGGTAAAGCCGAGGGACGGAGGCTCAGAGAAGTGACTCCCCGCTCCCCATCCCTGTCCTGCCCCTTGAGACACGGGGCCAAGACCTCCTAGGGGGCTGGTTTTGGCAGGAGGCGAAGAGGGAGGGCCCATCCTGGTGCTAAGGGGACCCAGTGGGGGATGGAAAGTGCTTTTACATCTGGTCAGGGGGGCCACGGCAGCAGGTTGCCTTGACTCTTCCTCAAGGCTGATGCAGAGCCTGGGGCCGGACAGACAGACAGAGTTCACCAGTGCAGCTGCAAAGGGCTCGAACTCTTCAAATCCAAGGGGGGTTAAACACCCCCCCTAAATATTTTAGGAGAGTTCACAGGCTGCAGTCTCACCTCTCTTGTGCAGTCAGAGCCGCCCCGTTGGCTCCAGGTCCTTCCCCATCCATCCTGGTCTCTCGTGCTGGCTGCAGTGCCGTAGGGAAGGGGGGAACAAACGTCCCTGGGCAGCGCTGGGGTGTGATGCAGCCTGGTAAACATTAATTCCAGGGGGAAAAGAAAAAAAAAAGAGGAAAAAGTCTTTTTTTCCTTAAAACCCAAAAGGCGCAGGGCTGTGCTGGCGACCCAGCACTGTGGCGGGGGCAGCTTGAGGGATGGAGGATGGGAAGGAGCTGCTGTGGGATGAGGAGGCTCCAGGTCTGGCACGTCCCATCCCATCTGGGTGGTAACTGAGCAGCCACCAGCACCGTCCAAGCCGTGAGAACCGTCTCTGCTGGGCAAGCGAAAGGCTCCTGGCGCCGGGCGAGGGGGCGGCCGTGAGAATCCTCTGTACAAAGCAGCACCCCCCCCAAACCCAGCAATTAACCACCAGTGGCTGCTGCCGGTCCATAAAATATTACTGTCAATAAATTAACGAGCGCTGGGGGTGGGGGGAACGACCTGGGGCCACTCACACAGGCAGGACGGGCCCCGGCGAGCGCTCCTCGGCAGAGGGCGGCTCGTGCACCCGCTCCGGGGCTCGCTCCGGCAGCACGGGGGACGGGGAGCGCGGGCAGTGGGGAGCGGGTGGTGCTCGGCAGCCCTTGGAGGATGGGGCGGCCTCTGGGGATGGGGGAGGATTTTGGGATGCTTCCCCCTTGCTCGCGGCAGCTTGGCCGCAAGTCACCACAGGGGCGGGAAGGACGCCGAGGTCCTTCTCGCCCGGGCAGGAGGAAGGTGCCAGCGGCTCTGCCGAGCTGCCCTCAGCCTTGGTGCCCAGCACTGGCCTCTGCTCCACCTGGTAGTAAACCACAGGCCCATCGTTCAAGTAGGGCTGGTTGCCCACCGCCGAGGCCGCCTGCTCCGAGCCGTCGGCAAAGCAGAGGACGGATGAACCTGGAGGTAACTGGGCTTGGATGAGGATGGGGGCGGCGAGACCCGGGCACAAACCCTCCGGCACGGCCAGGGGCTCCTCCAAGATACAAACGCCCAAGCTCTCCACACCGGAGCCGTTGCTAGAGTCTTCCTCAGCCTTCAGCCTCTCCAACTCCTCCGCCGTCTGCAGATGCATGACGGCCGTCTCGTTCTCAGCCATGAACTCCTGGAAGTCCTGTGTCTCGGCCGGCTGCGGCCCCAGCCAGTCGCCGGCGGGACCGTGAGTGGCAGCAGTGGACGCTTCCTCCTCCGGCGCCGCTGGCCGCCCGCCCTGACGCTTGTTCTCCAGCTCCAGCTTCATGATGGTGTGGAGGTAGTGAGTCCGCACCCGGATGGGATTGAATTCGATGCGACCGGCCATGTTACCGCAACCGTCCCGGGAGCAGCCACAGGGGAAGGACATGCGATCCACCTGCCAGGGAGACAGGAAGATGTGGCAGCTCCAGGATCCCAGAGGATGCCTCCCCAGAGCCTAAAATCCATCCTAATGTCAGGAATTTTGGGCTGGGAGGAAGTTTTCCCCTGCGAGGTGTCCCCAAAACCCAACCCGGAGCTGTACCCAGGAGCGGTGAGCACCAAAGGAGAGCATGCTGGAACCGGGACAGGCCCCAGCACCGCAGTGTCACTGCCAGCGTCTCTTTCCCCGACTCACCTGGCATTTAATCCCTGCCTGGCTGCAGGCACAGGCTTCGGGGTCGCAGTAGAGGCGGCAGTCGCAGCCGCACTCCTCCCGGGACAGGCGGATGGCCCTCAGCTCCTGCTTTTCCTCGGCGTCGATGCGGTGAACGCCGGAGGCTCGCAGCAGAGCTCGGCGGCGTTTGGTCGGCAGCGGCTGCAGGAAGAAATAGTCATCCACCTCCACGTTCTCCACGTCGATGTCGTCGTCCGAGACGTCTTCCAGCGTCAGGCCGTCCGCCTCCTCCGACTCCACCGTGCCGTTCTTGGTGAGCTGCGGGGTAGGAGGAGCAGGGTCAGCCCACGCTTTGGCCAGGAGTGTGGGGGGGACATTGAACCCCAGCAATGAGGCAGGGTGGAGGATGTACGTCCCTGGTCCCCCACTGACCACCCACCACCCACCTCAGATCCTTCCCGTGTCTCCCGACCAGCACTGAGCAGGGTCTGGTCTGGCAAGCTGAGCCCCACTCCAAGAGCTGCCCCCATGTGATCCCCATCCCTGGCCAGACTGCAGGTGGGCTCATGGCAGTTTGGAGGAGAAAGAAGCTGGGGGGAGACATAATTTAACTAAAAGGGGAGGGGATTTAATTTAATACTAAAAGAATTCAGAGCAGAGAATTGCTTTTCCATCTTTCTGGGAGAGTGGTGGCAGCTGCGGAGCTGCCAAGCATCAGCCCCAGGGGAAAATGAGGTTTGAAAGCTACAGTGGGGCCAAAGCAGACCCTGCAATGTCCATCAGCCTCCCTGCTCTGGTCCTTCCAACTCCACACACTCAGATACCCCCAGATCTTGGCATTTCGGATAAATAGGTGTCCCCAACCCTCTGAAAGCCAGGACATGCAGAGAGAGCAGATGGAGAGGTCCATGGCCTCCCAAGGAGCTGGTAGAAAAGCCCCTGTTTATTTTCTTTATTTTTAAATTATTTTTTATAAAGAGGCAGCCGTTTGGATATGCATTCCTTTGCTGGACAGAGGCTCTCATGGCAGCAGGAGCCGATGATGGGCTCTGCAGAGTGTCCCACCGAGCAGAACCCAGGCTCTGGGCAATCCCAAGGGCACAAACCCAACCCCAGGGGATAGGTTGGAAAACAAGCAGAGCTGCTGAGATCCCCATCTTCCCCCAACACAGCCCAGCTGCCTCCTCCTCCCAGACTGGAATTTCTACAGGCAGGGACCCGGCAAGGTTTGGCTCTGAACCCAGCACAGGTTGACGCTGCCCAACCGGCCCCACAACACGTGTGGAAAAACAAAAGAGGAGGCAGAAGGGCTAAAAAAAGAATTTAGCAGCAATAAATCCATCCCCAGCCAGTGCGAAACATCAGCCTGGATCTGTCTCCTCCAACCCAGCTCATTCCCAAGCTCCACCAAAAGCTCAGCGGCGAGGGGAAACCTGGGAGACCCACAGCAACCGATTTTTCCCCGGCGCCACCCCGTTTCCCTGGCAATACCTTCATCTTCTTGGCGTGGAGTTTCTCTTCCTTGAGATGTTCCCGGAGGATCTCCCGGTGATTCACCTCCTGTTCCTGGGCGAACTCGCAGAGCGTGTAGCGCCGGACGGAGTTGTGGCGCTGGGCCATGCCCAGGGAGCTGCCGCCCTGGCTGGGGACGCTGGTGAAGCCCTGACGCCGGGCGAAGTAGTAGACGGTCACTTGGTCGAAGCGGACATTCTTCCTACGAAGCTGCTTCTGCCGCTTCAGGATGGAGGTGGCTGCGGCAGGGGGAAGCCAGAGAGGGGTTGTTAGGACCCAAAATCCACCCCCCGTCAGGGATCTCCCACCCTGGGGGCTGAGAGAGCCAATGGGATCCTGGGGTGCATCCGGAGGAGTGTAGCCAGCAGGTCAAAGGAGGTGATCCTCCCCCTCTACTCTGCCCTGGTCAGGCCCCACCTGGAGTGTTGTGTCCAGTTCTGGGCTCCTTGGTTTAAAAAGGACAGGGATCTCCTGGAGAGAGTCCAGAGAAGGGCCACGAAGATGATTAGGGGCCTGGAACATCTCCCCTATGAGGACAGGCTGAGTAAGTTGGGACTCTTCAGCCTTGAGAAGAGAAGACTAAGGGGGGACCTAATTAAAGTTTATAATTATCTTAGGCAGGGGATGCAGGGGGAATCAGCCAGCCCCTTTCCAGTGTCTGTGGGGATAGGACAAGGGGCAACGGCTGCAAGTTGGAGCATAGGAAGTTCTGCACCAACATGCAGAAGAACTTTTTCACAGTGAGGGCGACAGAGCCCTGGGACAGGCTGCCCAGGGAGCTGGTGGAGTCTCCATCTCTGGAGATATTCAAGACCTGTCTGGATGCCTATCTGAGTGATATGTCCTAGGGAGCCTGCTTTGGCAGGGGGGTTGGACCCGATGATCTCTTGAGGTCCCTTCCAACCCCTACAATTCTATGATTCTATGAAAAGGTCCAGGCTGGACCTTGGACAACCAGCCCCACGCTCACAGTATTCTGCCCATCACCCCAAACAAGCTACCAGGGACAAGGAGGGCCAAGAGTGGAGCCAGCTCCACATCCAGGTGCCTCCGGACACCCAGAGCCCACGACCGCAGCCGGGCTTCGTCCCCAACCACTCACGGATGAAGCCGGTGGAGCTGGAGGGGTTGACGCTGTCGCAGCTGTCGGCGCTGTCGCTGTTGGAGATCTCGTCATCTGAGTTGGAGCCCGGCGAGCCCACGTCTGCATCCTCAAACTTCCTCTTCAGGCCGGCGCTCGCGATCGCATCCATTGGGCCGCGGTTTGCATGGAGAGCCGGCGGACGGCGAGGGGGACGGGCGCTTCGACACCACTTCTCCAGTGCCGGCCCCCCCGGAGCTGCTGGCGGGCTCACCGCGTCCCTGAAACAAGGCAAGGAGAATAACGGCATTTCAGATAAGCCAGCATCACTTGGGATAAGCAGGAAAGGTTTCCCTGGCTCTTCGGAGCGGCTTCTCTCCATCCCTGCCCTCTCCACCCTGGATAAAGTCTCCAAACCCCACCATGTTGCTGTGGTTCTCCACAGCGAGCCCATCCTCCCGGCATCTGGCCCACAGGAAGGAGCCACACGTGGTTATTAAATGTTATTTAACGTTCTCCTTTCATTTTTGGGGCAGCCCCGGAAGGGTCAGGTGGTTGGGCAGGGGCAATAGCTGCAGCTCCCTTCCCACCAAACCATTTTGTAACCCAATTAACTGAGAGCAGAAGGAGACACTGGTTTTCTTTACCGAGCAGCTTGTGCCGCCCCGGCACGGCTGACCAACCGTGCTTCACCCACAAGACAACCTTTGCCAGCAAACCCCTTCCTCACAACACCCCATGAGGTTAAAAACCAGCCTCAGACACAACAGGGGCACCCATCCATCACCCACACCGTGGCGGTGGCTCCATCCCAGAGGAAGAAAGAGGAATGAATCCCATTGGAATTTGCAGCCAGGTGCCAAAACCAAAGAAGAGCTGGGGAAACGCTTGGCTCCAGCTCAGGTGAAGGGATTTTGGGAGGTGATGCTGCGCTGGGAAGACAGGTGAGCATCGCTCTGCATCCTCCCAACACCTCACCACAACACCTTCTGCTTTTGAACCCAGCACCAGGCATCCCTTGTCCTAGGAGCAGGTTGGAGTGGGAAGGATCCCAGGATGCTCCATATCCCACCCCCCTGGGGCCAGGGAGCCCAGCACCCAACCGGTTGTGTCATCTCATCTCATCTCTCTGGTTGTGCTGTCTCATCTCTCCGCTTCATCCGCCGTTCTCATGGCAACGCAACAACCGGTTTCGGGGAAAAAAAGAACCCCAAACCCCACATCAGCTGATCCTGCTAAGGGATCTGAGGGTCTTGGGATGCGATTTGGGGGCAAACAGGGAGCAGGAGGCACCACACGCTGCCAGAGGAAGCTCAGTGATGGGGCAGCGCCTCTTTAAAGCCAAAGAGGAAACGCTGGTGCCATCATTCTCCCAAAAAAAGGATGTGCTGGTGCCCCAAGGGGGCTGTGGTGAAGCCCCCCTGAGCACACAGCGATTCCCCAGTGCGCTGACACCTTGGTTTGGGTTTAAAAACAGCTTTTTGGGGGGTTCTTTTTGGTAGGCAGAACTCCCAACCCTGTTATTAAAGGCTGGGGGGGGGGGAAGGGAGGGAGGAAGGAGCTCTTGAAACAGCAAAAGCATCAGCCGAGTTAACGGCACCGATCCCACACGTGATGCACGGGGAGAAGCAGAGGCAGAGAACCCCACTTGAGCATCGCCACCACCATGTCCCCTCACCCCTCACCCCATTTTACCACCTCCATTGCCCCAGCGCGGCCCCGTTTCTGTGCCCAGGAGGTTCCCAGCCGGGCTCCCACACCATGCTGCCTGTCCCAGGCTCAGCTGATTTCATCATCCTCATTTTCAGCAGGAGATAATTAACGAGGAGTCTCTCCACAGTTCCTCCTATACCCTCCAAAGCAAATACTCCAACCCAAAAATCTCACCTAAAAACCCTCTTCCCTCCGGCGCTTACGGCGAGGAAAACCGGTGACAGTGGCTGGGAGTGGGTGTCTCTACCTACAGCATCAACCTCCAGCCTGGGGAGAGATCGGATCCTTCCCTGCCTGGATCCATGGGAAGATGTTGGGACTCGATGATCTTAAAGGTCTTTTCCAACCAAAATAATCCTGCAGCTCAGGTCAGCGGGGTGTTGCTGAGGATGGACGGACTTGCTGTGGGCACCCATCCAGGGCCAAGGAGCTCAGGGATGAAACAGCTGGAAAAATGAAGCCTTCATCTCATTTCTCCACAGTAGAAGCTCCATCAGTGCCAACAGGGCATCCTCTTCCTCCTCTTCCTCCACTGGTACAGCCACAGCTGCCCCCATGTGATGCAAAAGCCAGAAAAGAACCAAAGACACAACTGGGGGTGGTGGGGGGATAAAAATAAAATATAATAGAAAATCTGCTGCTGGTGGGGGTGGGAGCAAAGAGTCTCTTTGCTGGTTGTGTTTGGTTTTGTTCAGCCCCGAGGATGGGATTTGGGATGGGGAAGAGAAGACTGGACTCCAACCCTGTGAGGAAGGAAGGGGCCATGTGCTCCCACCTCCTCTTTTTTCCACACCAAAAAGAGCTCAGCTACAAATATGGGTTTTTTTCTCCCCATCAGCCCCTGCTGGAGTTGCCTTCGGGAGCAGGGAGGAGCCCAGGAGAGGGACCAGGCAAAGAGCCTCTCAAGACGAAGCCGGTCCAGCCCCAACACTCCCAGATCCAATCGGGAAAACCCACCAGCTCCAAGCTTGTCCAGAGCTGATTAACGAGCCCAAATCATCCCGAATTAACACTTATGCTGCAAAAAAACCCCAACCAACCCCCCTCCCCACATTCCCAGTTTGCCAGTTCCCAGCATTCCAGAGAGGAGGAAGGGCAGGAGCGTTGCTGGGTGGATGCTGCTGTGGTTCCCAGAGCTCGTTTGCCAACCCAACGGGTCCATCATCCTTGGTCCAGGTCCCACTGAGGATTTTTGTCTCCCGTGGCTCCGGCGTTGCTTCCGATGATCCCTGGATCCAGCTCGGATACGCTGCCAGGCCGTTCCTCCAGCGCGGCTCTTCCGGAGACCGAAGCGCTAATTCCAGAGTGGAGGATGCGTTGTATTCCGGATATTGAGAGTCATTTGTTCTTCCCTCCCAGGGACCCTCTGGGCATCCCACGGGTTTTGTGGCAGCTCCCAAAAATCCAGCATGGATCAAGGATTCCAGCACCGAGTAACTCTGAGGATACTCAAGATTTCCTCCTTGTATCCGCTCCCCTCTACCAACCGCTTTAACTGTATCCCTCAAGCATCAGGGATTTTGGGAGAGGGAAACAGGTTTCAAGAAGTTTCCCATAAAAAGCCAAGAGCCAAAGGTGGATCCTGACAAAACCTCCCAGGGTTTCGAGGGGTCGGAGGCATCAAATCCCAGGATTGTGGGATCATTTCAGTAGCTGGGTGAGGAAAGGTTTGGGAATGACATCCAAGAAGGAAGAAAGTAAATACGTATAATACACACGTGGGGAAAGACCCCTGGGGTAAGGAGCATCCCGACCCCATCCCAAGGGTAAGGGATGAATTTAGGATGGGATCACGGACCACAAAATAAACCAGGATAAAGAGAATCAAGGAACAACCCAAGGAGCCCATTTTACTGCGCTGCAGCGCTCGGCGTCTCCCGGGAAGGCGACACAGAGCCTTTGGCTGGAAGGAGCCAGGCATGTTCTGTATCCACCCCCAGTGATAAGGACAGCTCTCAGCAGTGATTTTAAGGGGAAAACATCCCCCCCTTCCCTTTTTTTTTTAGGGGGGGGATTGTTCACCTGGGGGCTTCCCCTCCAGCAGTCACTCCCAGCTCAGCTCTCTCCCTGGTTACCAGTTATGCAGCAGGATTTGCATCGCTGGGGATGACACGGCAGCATCACTGCAGAGCATCACGCCGTGACGTCAGGGCTGGGGTGGGGGGGGTGGGGGAAAACACACCGAGGTGCTGAGCACCGGCCCCAAAAAAGCACCCCCAGCCCCGGAGCTTTGCAGAATAAAAACCCTCTGGTGCTCATCAGTTGAGCCCCCACCCCCCCATCCCCCTGCCTTGGGTTGGAGCTGGGGAAATGGGTGTTTTGCTGCAGGAGGAAACAAACGGAGCTCCCAGGGAGAAGCCAAACCCCTTCCTCTGCACTCCCCCTAAAGAGCAACGAAACCAGCTCACCCCCTCAAGGACAAGCGATGGGATGGGGAGCCCCAAGGCACAACCCCCTCCACCCCCATTTCCCCAGCGCAGCAGCAGGGATGTGGTTTAGGTTTGGCACAGCTTGGGAAGGGTCCAGCACACTCCAGCACATGGCTGGATGCAGGGGGACATGTTAAACCCCCTCCCTCACCTCCAAGGAGTGGGGGGGACACAACGCTCACCAAGAGAATTCCTGCAGAACTAAACCAGGAACCAGCACAAACAGTCAGAACCTCCACCGGTTCGGCACCTGGCACAACCCACGCTGCTCCTGTGACCCATCAAATCCAGCCACTAATTATCCCAGGGTGGGAATTAAGGCAGAACCTCGTATTGATGAGCCCAGCAATGAGATTAAATAAATCATCTCCACCCCCTCAGCGGTGGGGACAGGAGGGACGGGCGCTCGGCCCCGCTAAGAGTTCAGCAGTTGGGCTGGTTTACAAATCAGCAGTTGGAGGTTTCCCCACTGGTCTCCACAGGCAGGAGACTGATGGGTTTACTGGGATGCCCGCTCGGCATGTCCCAGTTCAGACTGGGTCGGCTCCTTATGCCACCAGCACTGGAACCAGCAACCAGCTTCAGGTTTTTGTCAGAAAAGGCCAAGAATTTGGGTTTCTCTTCTCCTCTGCCACTAACGAAGGTGGTTAAGGAGGAAATCTAGGCTACAGCTCCCACAGCTCAAGCACCGTCAGCGCCGGAGCCGGCGCTTACGCAACCGGCATCACAAAATCGGTAGGGAAGGGGCCAGGTTGTCCTAAAGCCCTGGAGGAAGATCGTGGAGATCTTCCTCACGCTGCTGCCCCACATCCCTGGGGAGGGTTGGATGGGCACTACAGAAAAGGTTGGTGTCCCCTTCCCCCAAAAAAGCCCCCTGGGTCCCTCTGCCTGTCACCAGGATGGAGTTTGCTCCACGTCGAGCATGAGGGCTCTGGGAACGCCTTGATCTAAAGACCTTGAAGGTGAGGGAGACCCCTGAGACCCTGAAGACAAGGACCTTGAAGATGAGGGAGACCCTGAAGGTGAGGGCAAGGGGAGAGCAGACCATCACTGGGGGGGGGGGTCTTACTGGTTTGGCTCCTCCCAAGGGTGAGCACAGCGTTGCTGAGCTCAACCCTCACTCCTGGAAGCTCTTCCTGGGTGAGAGGGTGAGACCTCCCACGCCAGCCAACGTGGGCTGCTGGGCTCTCACCAGGCAAGGACACTGGAGGCAACTGGTTCTGGCCACTGTGGGGGATCTGAGCTGGGGGCTCCTCCCACAGCGACACAGAGGAGGGTCAGGGGTGCAGCAAGGGCTGGGCAAGGAGGAACCTGCCCCACTGCAGGCTGGTGGAGGTCCCAGCACTGGTGCCCAGCAAGAGGCAGGAGGGGAGGGGATCACCTCAGCTCCCTTCTCAGCTGCCAAGGGACAACCACAATGACCCCTCCTGGCCTTCAGGGACACCAGACTGGGACCCCCACAACGGCTCATCCTCTGGGCCACGGTGTCCCACCATCCCCACCAGCTCCTTCCCACTGCCCCGTGGGGGGCCTCCAGTCCATGGCTTCTCAGGGACCCCTCGTACCAGCCCCCCAATATGACTGCCATGTCCCCCACACTATATGACTCCTGCCTATGAGGACCCCCCCCTCAAAGTCCCTCTGGGTGCCCAGCTAGAGGAAGAAGCAGCCATAAGGGCACCCCACATCCTCCATAGGGCCCCCCACATACAGAGGTGAGCAAAGAGCCCCCTTGTTTACCCTATAACCCCCCTCCAGCCCTCACAGGCCCACAAACACAGGAGAGGGCAAAGGCCCACCCCTACAGCCTCTACAGGGCTCTAATAAGGACCCCCCGCCCCCTAAGGTCCTCCATCTAGAAGGGGGGGACATTCCCAACAGGCCCCTGCATCCTCTACAGCCACCCCCCCACCTCCAGCCAGAAAAGGCCCTGCAGAGCTCCAGCACCTCCCCAGCAGTAAGGGCTCCCCGTCCTCTAGAGCCCCTTAGACAGAAAGCCCCCCCCATCCCCTACAGGCATCCTACAGGCCCCCCCAGCTGGAAAAGCCCCCCCCCAATCCCCTACAAACCCCTACATCCTCTGCACCCCCCCTAGCTCCAAGCACCCCCATCCCTGCAGGCCCCTGCAGCCCCCCCTCCCAAACCCTGCAGGCCCCTACCTCCTCTGTACCCCCCAGGTTACAGAAGCCCCCCCCCCATCCCCAAAGCCCCCAAATCCCCTGCAGGCCCTTACATCCTCTAGAGCCCCCTCCCCACCCCCTACAGACCTCTACATCCTCTGTACCCCCACAGCCGTACGAACCCCCATCCCTAACAGACCCCTGCAGCCCCCACATCCCCCTACATCCCCCAGAGCCCCCCCACCATCTAATGAAGACCCCCCCCCCACAATGCCCACAGGCCCCTGCATTCTCTGCACCCTCCCAGCTACAAGAAGCGCCCACATCCCCTGCAGACCCCCCATCATCTGCAGACCCCCCCATCCTCTGTCCCCCCAGCTGTAGCCCCCCCCATCCTCACAGCCCCCCCCCCCCAAACGCGAGAGGCCGCCTTCCGCCCCCCCCCCCCCCCCCCAGGCCAGCCCGCCGGGCCGAGGGACGACCCCCCCCGCCCCCCGAGCCCCACTCACCGGCTCCCCACGGGTGTGGCGGGGGTCGGCGGGGCGGGGCCGGGCGGGGGCGGCTCCCGGGGGCGGCTGGGGCTGCGCGCTGGGGCTGCGGCCGCGCGGACCCGCCCCGCCGCCGCTCGCCGACAACAATGGGGCCGCCGGCGCTGCGCCGCGCCTCATATAGGCCGCGTCACGTGGGGGGGGCGCGCCCCCACCCCGCCGCCGCCCGCCCCGCGGGGCACGCCGGGAAAGCGAGTCCTGAGGGAGGGAGCGGGAGGCGAGGCCGCGGGGCACGCCGGGAAATGTAGTGCGGGGGAGGACTGGGGAGAGGGGGGGGCACTAGGCCGGGCTGTCCCGCTCCGCCTCGCAGCGGGCTACAGGCGCTGCCCTGCGCCCTCCCGCCGAGAGCCAGGGCAAGACCACCCCCCCCGGGGGTCTTCACCTCCCGCCCCAGAGCTGGGGAAGGGCCTGACGGGGAAGGGAAGGGGCGTAGCCCAACGCCAGCGCCGGGGCGTGGCCCGGGCCGCGGCTCTGCGCAGACACCCAGCCCGAGCAGAGGGGCGGCCGGCAGCCGAGTCTAGACGGGAGATTAGCGAGGCTGGGAGCAGCGGGGAGAGGCCGGAGGCGCCTCAGTTTCCTCGGTCACGGCCCAGCTGCAGCGCGGAGGCCGCAGGGCGCCTCACCCCGGCCGAGGGGGCCTGTGTGGGGGGCTGCTGAGGCCTGGCATCAGCTCCCGTCCCCCCGCCCGCGGGGCACAGCCTCTCAGCGAGGCCCTGGGCGCGGTTGTCTTCTACCCCTGGCTTCCAGCGCAAGCAGGGCCTGAGGGGGTAGGGTAGCTCCCCGGGGCTCTCCCCAGCTCAGCTTTCCCCTCCCAGGGGCTCTTACCCCCCGCACACACTCACCTCAGCAGCCCGTCAGCCCCGATCCTTGGGAGCAGAGCTCAGTGAGCCACCAGTGCTTCCCCCACGGATTACAGATTAGCTGAGTTATTAACTAATAAGCAGGTCAAGTTATAAGATTAAAAATCCTCTTCATAATCCCCCTACCCCAACCCCTTCGTGTCTCCCCTTGTTTCCAGCTAGCAACCAGGCCCTGAGGAAGAACCAGCCTGTTGCTACCTTGTCCATCTGGGAGTTCTCCCAGTCCCCACGTGTGACAAATCCCTCGGCTGGCTTTTTCCTCATCCTGTAGTTTAAACAGCCCCACACCCACCCCAGCAACACTGATACAAATTTAACAAGCCTGCATCACTACTGTACAGGTCCACAGCGCTCCTCCTATACTAAAGGAAGAAAGAAAACCACCAGGATTAAAACACATCTTCCCAATCACCAGGGGCACCGAAACACATGCAAAGGGCAAGCAGCCAAACGTGAGTGCCCTCACCCACCAAGCCAGCGTTCCTCAGCATTCATGGGGAGAAGTAAGGTTATTTCAGGGGGGTTTGGGCAGCTCAGGACTCAGGGCAAGCACTGAACAGTGTGTCACAAGAGACAGGGACGATGCGAGGCCCTTCACACAGAGAGAACTTGGCCAGCGCCAGCGAAGGATGGGAAGGTTTGGTTCTAATTCATGGCAGGTATTTTGATTGGATCTCCCAAGAAGACAACAGCTGGACGAGGAAGATGGGAACAGAATCTTTTATGGCTTACAAACACAGAAGAGCAGCCCTGTTTTAGCAGCAGGGACGCGGCCGGTCATGATTGTCGCACCCACCAGTGTCTTGCCTCACCCCGCGTGCCCCCCATCCACCCGCCTCGTGCTGGGTCTCGTCGCAGCCTTAGTTAAAAACAACAGCCCTGCTTTACATTGTATTTTTCTCCTCTTTTTTGGCTCAAAACATCCTCAGGTGGTGCTCACGGTTCGAGGCAGGCGTTACTCCAGGCATCTGGGGGAACATTACGGATGGGAACAGGATCCCTGCACGGCAGGGTGGGTCCTTCACCTCGGAGACTTCGCGACTGTCCTGGGAACCTGCACACAGGCACTTCTGTCACCAAGTCCAACAGCTTTCAATAACCCCTTGAATTTGCCATCTGCCCCCTCCTAGGTGCAGGGGACACCACGGAGGCTGGGTAGGGGACGCAGGGGCAGAAAATGAGGCAGCACTTGGACACTGCTCCGAATTTTCAGCAGAGACAGCTAAGCTTTGTTTTTCTCCCTAAAACACGCAAAAAAGAACCCCACAGACCAAGCCAGTTAGCTATTTCTTTATCCAACTCTGCTTCACTCATTGTTTTGCTCCAGCTTTATACGACTAGATCTGGATATGAAGGTTCCCGATGACCTGACGCTCGCGAAGGAGGACGGATGGCACCACAGCCACACCTGCACCCTACACAGCCAACACCATTCACAGGGTGGGTGGAGGAAAACGAGGTCCCCGCCTTTATCTACGAGCTGTGTTGTAATATTAAATGAGAGCTTAACAACAAAAAAAATCTTTTAAGAAAAATCCCTCCCAGCCCTAACCTACCACTCCATCAGCACAGTACGTAGCGTATTTTGAGACCTGCTCAGCTCAGCACGTGCCCGAGGGCCGTTTGGCTTTGTTGGGCCAGGTGAGTTCAACGTTTTCTTGCCAGTCTGCGAGCGTCGCGGGAGCCGATGCCTCTCAGAGAAGCAGAGCACGCCTACTGTAGCAGCAGCCCTCGTTTGTAGGTCCCAACGGCAAATTTCTACCATGAGCTGCGACCTGGTAACTTCAAGCCTCAGAGCTTCAGCAATTAAGCAGCACGTTACCATCAAGGGTCGTTTAGATGCCGTCGGGGTCTTTCCAGAGGATGCCCAGGAGTTTCCAGATCTCCGCTCGTGTCCTTGTGCCGGAAGTGAAGGGTCTTCATGCGCGACGAGAGGATCACGGGTGGTCATCATCCCGTCCCCTCCTATTTTAAGATGATGTGGTAGCTATCATTGGTTTCAGCTGCAAAAGAAGCAAAGCTCATGAGGCAACAGCAAAGGAATCCGCTGGGTCGAGCAGATCTGACACAAGAGCTCCCCAAGAAGCGCTGAAGATGGAGCATTTACGCACCTTTCATGGTGTCCAGAACGAAACAGGATTCGTCTTGGAAGTTCTGTATCATCTGGAAGAAGGCACAAAGTTCAGTTTAGCCTGAGGCTGTATTTAAATACAGCACAAGCACGTCACAGCCCTGAGCAGTGGGTCTGTGTTCCCCCATCCAGCGATGAGCGCGGGTTCACAGTACCGAAAGGGCTAGAAGCTGCTCGGGCAGGAGCACAGTGCTCTGGGAGGTAGGAAAGGCACCAGCCTGAAGTATTTATTCCTTCCTCCAGCTCTCCAGAACTGAAGGGCCAGACCAGCAAGCTCAGAATCCATTGGATTTGGGATGCAGGTCTGAAAGCAAAGTCCTCCCACATCAGTTCTGTTCCCTGTTCTTACAGCAAAGCAAACACGACAGAAGGCGTGCACGCAGCCAGGGCTAGCGCAAGGAGAGCTTTTCACATCTGATGAACCTCACAGGTTCGAGTGAGGTGTCCCCAAGCACCAACACCTTTGGCTCTTCAACAATTAACTCCAACCCTTTGAAGGCAAACAAGCAAGGCCTTTCCCACAGACCTGCCTGGGGAACTCAGGGTCCTGTCAACCTCCACATCAGAGCTCGAAGCACAGACACCAACCAGCTGAAGCAAGCCAGCTCAAGAGATGGAAAACAAAGAGGCTGTTACCTCATCGCTGATCAGCACGTGTATCCCCGTTGGACCCTGCTTGTAAATTTGGCTGATCTGTTGGGAAGAGACGCTGAAGAGCTGGGCCAGCTTTTCCGTCAGCTCCACTGCTGTCAGTTCCTCCAGATAAATAGCATGGTACACTGCAGGGGGAAGAGCTGTTACACCTGGATCCTGAGTGTAGCCTCCCTGTCTACACCGTGGATGTGGAGAAGCTTCAGCTAGTGCCAGGCACACTAGCCTAGGGAGCAGAGGCTATGGGGAATCTCCCAGCCCTGGTAGGATGGGAGCGTGTGGCCCGTCTATTCAGTGTGGTTTTTCGGCAGGTCAAACACCCGCTCTGCCGTGTCCCACGCAGCTGTTGTCATCTTTCCAAGCCCAGAAGCTAAATCCACATGCAACTGCAGCATGTCTGGTGCTTGCTCTTGTAACGTGGCCATGGCATGCCCCGAGCTACTCAGGCCTCAGCTCCGCAGTAACGTGGCTGTGATCAGCACCCTGCAATACTTGCTCGGTATTTATCCAGTCCTTGCCCCAAAAAAGCATCAGCTGAGCAGCATTCTGTACCATTCCTGACAGTTTTCAATCCCAGGAGGATGGAAATAGCACCCCTAGCACATCCCCAGAGCACCCTCTGTTCCCCTACTCCAACTCAACTCCTGGGGCAGAGGGTGGGAAGCCAGAGGATCCAAATTTGAGCAGGGCAAGGAAAGGATGAGCCTTTTGCTTTCGCACTTGCCGCTCCAATCGTGGAGGTGGATAAACCAGCGCCTGGCTGCTCCACAAATGTAGGTCACTCATTGTTGTCTGGGCAAGGCTGGATTCTCACAGGAGCTATCATCTGTCAGCTCGGAGCAGGCAACGTGCCGACAAGTCAGACTCTGCAGCCACCAGTTTGGTGGGCAAGGAGAAAATTAAGCTGGGTAGGACCAGAGCAAGTAGAAAGGGTTTGCTGTGATTTTTTGGCACTTTTATGGAAGGAGATAACCCCTTGGTTTGCATGCAGGGCCTGCATTAGGTTGCAAGGGTGTGAGAGCCAAGAATGCCAGCAGCCAGTAGCTGCAGAAAACAAAAGCTGCAGACCCTCTTCCAGCTGCTGTGCAGGGCAGCGGTGTTGGGATGGGGGTTGGAGGCAGCCAGAGCTAAAAGTGGGGCTGCAAACAGCTTCCACTGCGTTTCTCTTTGCCAAACACTTTTATTTCCCCCCCTCTTCACCCTGATGGCAGCAACCCAAACACACGTGCTCACAGCCAGGCTTCAAAGCCCTTACCAAAAAAAGTGCTGGTTACAGCGTCACCATCCTCGTGTTTCTGCTGGAGGTCCCTCAGCTGCTGGGACTCCTGGCACACGTAGATGGTCAGTCGGGGCCGCACCATCCTATGGACAGAGCAGAGAAAGCTGTCAAGATTTGCTCAAGGATACCTCTAAGTTCCCAACACTTTGCCAGAGCTTTTTCACCCCCAGTATCTTCAGAAGGAAAAGACAAGGTTGACAAAACCATCGTGCTCGTCCAGCTTCACTGATGCAGCACAGGGATTTGTGAGAAGGGGATGAAGTCGGCGTGGGGACACGGTGCCAGCTGTCTGCTGAGCAGCCAGTTCAGATGGGCAACTCCCAAGCTCTGGGAGCCTGAGGTGCATCCCAAGCTCTACTGGTAACACACACGCTCCTTGATCAGAGTCTCACTTTGCAGTGCAAAACCCGGCAGCGTCCCCCGTCCTTCGTGTCCTTCTCCCCAGCACAGTGTGACCGCGTTTCCCCGCTATCTCCGAGCCATCGGCAGCAGTCCATTAACCCTCTGGAATTCTTCCCACCCACCCAGCTCCCGAGACCTTCTCCCCAGATCGGGATACAGCCCACTCTGTCCCCTTCCGCCCGGCTGCAGCGGCGCCTTCTGAAACGCTCCAGCTCAGACAGGAGGGGAGTTAAACACCAGTCCCTGTTTCAGACTGGAACGAAGGACCATTTCTGGGAAGGTAATTCCTCTGAGAGGTAGTTCAGAGGACAGAGGGAACAAGTACTGAATGGACAGGACCTCATGGCTTGTGGCTTGGTTCTCTGACACTCAGAGTAAGATCATTCCTAATGCTTCTTACCCACATGGATTTTCTTCCAGAAATTGTCTCTGGAGCAGTTACCCTGCTGGTTAAGTTATCAAATTTGGGTGAAAGAGGCTGAGGAAGGTTAATGAAACTGTCCTCTGCAAAAGCAAGAGCCAAGCACAGAGCTAAACCAAATACAATTTACCTACCGCCCAGGATCAGCTTTTGAGCAGACATACCGTCCTTTTAACGCGTTGAAGAGCCTGATGCCATCGGCAGGGCCACAGATCTGGATAACATCTTCTCTGGTCAGCTTCAGTAAGTCTGCACCTAGGGTTTTAAACATTAAAAAGAGGAGAGAAAGTCGCCCAATCCAGCCCAAAGTGTCTGGAATGGGGGAGCTCAGGGCATCCCAGCTGTGCTGGCTCCCCCTCCACCCACTCACAGAGCTCACCCCATTCCCAAATTGCTGCTAAAAACCTCCCCCCTGCTTCCCCCAGAAGGGATCTCTTGGGATTATTTTTCTTTCCAGGCTGATTTGCAAGAGCATGTTTCAATACGACCCTGCACCCCATATTATCATTTACAGTCAGCTACCCAGCGCCTCGGTGACCCTGGATAATAGAAAGCATATCACCAGGAAAGGAGGGGAACATAAACTCCAAGGATTTCTTTACAGACAGCACTTTCCCCCACTACCCCAGATCAGCATTTCTCAGTTTGTTTTAAAATCAGAGGGTGCTGTGAGCTCTTGGAAGAGAAACCGCCCCAGTCCCCATTATTTGAGAGCGAGGTGAGAAACAAAGAACACAGCTTGCAGGAAGCCAAGTTTTATTGTGTTACCAAAAAAATAGGAGATTTGTTTTTAAAAACCACATTTCTATTTGCAGCAGTAACACGAGGCCGGGCTGAGAAGCAAGCGGAGGCCGAGCGAAGGGGCACAGAGGAGGAGCAGACACGGAGGGGATGTCATCACCTACCTGAGAAGTTTCTGAAGAGCCGAGAAAAGGTGGAGAAACGGTTTCGGTGCAGCCACTGCTGGGCCTCCTGGGGCGTGCTGGTGGGCAAGAGGTTCTGCAAGGGAGGAAAGGAAGAGTCACGGCCTCAGTGGGGATGTAGAAGCCACTTCCAGTTGGCTCAGTGGTTATAATCAGAGTCTTACATCGAAACCTGGGTGTGCCAGGCTCGTGGCACAGGCAGAGTGTAAAGGCTGCAGCCTGGGCAGGGTGGAATTTAAGAAGTTTCAGAGGTACAGAGGAAGGACAAAGGGAAAAGCAAGAGTGAGGATGAAGGCGGTCAGTATAGGTCACAGTGAGGTACACAAAGCTTGCTCACAGCTCCACAGTGCTGTGCAGGGCTGTTTTCACCCAAAAAGGAGCCAAAAAGAAGTCCTAACTCCCTGCAGATGCTAAATCAGAGCAGTCCCTTCCCCAGCGAGTTACAGCCACCCACGAACCCGGCCCCGCTCCAGCCCCCAATCCCATTTTCTGACCTGGGCACCGTCCTTACCACAAGCATAAGCTCTGAGGTGTGACTTACATCTGCGATCGGAGGGGGTGGCTCGGGCTGATGGTTTGGAGAGCCATTGCTAGGATGGGGAAAAAAAGAGCCAGACAGAGCAGAACAGGAGGTTAGTGCCGCTCTTCCCCCTCTGGCACTGGATCCCAGCAAGCAGCAACCACTACCCTCCCCAATCCCACAAGCAAGACCACTAAAACACAGGGACAGACTGCTCTGTGGGCGCGACAATGCTGTCACCACTGCAGCACGATACTTTATGAGACCCAAGGGCTTATGTCAGAGTGTTAACGCGACAGGGAAAGGCAGAGCGAAGCCGGCTGGAAGCCCAACTGCTGATGAAACGCACTCAGGCTTCTCATGCAAGAGCTGAGCTTTGCTGCTGCCAAGGAAAGGCAACAGCACCTCAGCTTCCAGGGCTTTCCTTTCATTCATTCTTATTTACAGCCTCTTACGCTGCTCCCACCCCACTGTACACCTTGGAAGCCCCTTCCTTCCGCAGGCTCCAACACACCAACCCCTCACACCAGGCAGGAATTGAGAGCTGGGCAGCTCTTCTCCACACTTACCCCTCACCAATGGAGAAACTGCTGTGGGAGCTGTTGAAGCCGGGGGATGGCGCGTTGTTGACGTAGGTTATCTCTGGCCAGGGGGAACACTGGAAAGGGAAAAGCCAGGAGAGTCAGAGGATTGCTCTGAACAGGGAGCACGTGTTAACAGCTATTTGCTGACCGGCCCGTGAAACTGAATTAAATAAAGGGATTAGGAGAAGCCACACGGATTCACTGCAGAGGGTCGCAAAGCTTGGGTTTAGCAATTCTTAATCTCCAGAGGCCAAAAGTCACACGATTCAAACAGAGTGAGAACCTAAACCATCGCCCTGGCACTGAGCAGCGAGCAGCAGGTCGAGCCTGAACATCCCCAGGTTCACCTGGGGCAGGATGAGGGCTCTGTCTCCGGGGCTCTTCAGCACCAACCTCTCAAACAATCCCATTTTAACCAACCCACATTTCTCAGGAGCACAAGGAGGAAACAACGGGGTTTTCTGCCAGCTCACAACCATAGTGGCCTGTTGTCAAAGCTCGCAGGGAGAGGTAAAAGCCTTTTACAAGATGATCCATTACGGGGGAAACAACCCCTCCCCATCACCAAATCTCAGGTACCAAAGCCCTTTGTCAGGTCTAGCAGGAATCACCTCCTCTCCCTACAGATTTTATTTTGCTTTTGTCTTTCAGCTATTTAACTTCACCCAGGGTTTCACAGCAGAGCAGCCAGTTCCTTGCCACCTGGAAGTGAGATTAAGCCAGGCTTCGTTAAAACGCTGCTGCAGGAACGAGCACCCCACCTCTGTGAGTATGGTGGTTTCGTAGGAAGGCTGGTATTTCTCCTTCTCATGAGGTGTTCGCTTCTCCATCTTTTCCCTGTCTGTCTTCTGCTTCCGATCAGCACCTTTGGGCTGGAAAGGAAATATTCCTGTTAGAACAGGATGGAAAGGTGGCAGCAAGTGGTTAATGAGATGCAAGAACCAGAGCGGGTGATAATCCCGCTCCTCAGCCACACAGTGCTTTACAGAGGGAAGAGGGCCAGGATGATCCACACAGAGAATTAACCACTGTGACAGCATCACCCCTCTATCCTGATCTGATAGAGCACCTGACAGCGCTGCCACCACTGTGGCAGAGCTTTGAGTCTCTGCAAGCCATTTGCAAGAGGGACCACAAGATGCAGACGGACCATAGGACGTAGGATGGACCATCCACAACAGGTAATAATGAAGCAAAGAGTTCAGACAGACACTGGAGCTCCTTGGAGGATCTCCCAGGCTGGTGAGACTCCAGACTGAAGGCAGGGAGGTTTCAGAGGCAACACAACCCACGTTCTCCCTGTATGTTGTCCTTGGCTTACTGGTTTCAGAGCTTCAACAGCACCCAGACTCAATCGACAGAGGAACCAGAGAGACAGTGGCAACACAAAAGCAGAAGGACTGACAGACCCACTGCAGGCGAGCTCAGCCGCGGTCCCGCACCAGGGATGCTCCACCGGGGTTGCAGCCGGGACTGGGACAGGCTCCCTGATTGTTTCCTAGCACAGAAAGGCCACCAAGGGGCCAAGGTACCTTGAAGACTTTGATCTGGCAGCTGGCAGAGTGAAGGTGCTCTGTGTACTCCCCGTTTTCATTCTCCTTAAACGTGTCTATCTGGACCCGAAAGGGCACCCCCTTCTCGCCTCCGTGCTTGCGCATGGTGAACTCTGTGCTGATGCAGTGGACCTGGGGGAAGGCAAAGCATCCTGCAGTTAGGAATGATGCTGTGTTCCAGCCCAGACTTCCCATTCCCCTTGAGGGAGCCAGGACAGCGCTGACGGAAAGGACAGCGTGCTGAGAAGGGTGAAATGCAGAGCTGGGGTGGGCCCACACTGAGTACCCCCAGAGTTAAGGGGTTAAGGAGGTGCCACGGGTGAGGTGAGGCCACGTTCTCCCAAGTTTTCCAACCTCTACCTGGCAGAAGCAAGCCCTGCAGCAGCAGGGCAGAGACTCCTCATGCCCCACCACCCTCCGCACGCTGCGGCCTGTTACTCCAAGAGGTATTTTAGGTGGCTGGTGAGATGTGCAAAAGCATCTATGCAAGATGGAGACCCACATCACAAAGCCAGCGGGACCTAAACCACCACAAAACCATTGAAAACAGCTTATCAGTGGTCAGCTGTGCCTTCCTAACATGGGAACCGCTGCTCCCTCTGCTGCTGGAGGCAGGGTGTGTTTTGGTTGACATCCTTCCAGCACTGCAGCACCTGGCTGCTATTCCAGTGCTCCGAGTGAACCAAATCATCTTCTTCCCCCTTGGAACTCTTAGCTTTATCCCCCCTAACCTCCTGCAACAGGAGTTTCCCCGCTTTTCCTTCCTTACCTGGATGAACACAGAAGTCCTTTTTGAAGGATCCCAAAGAAACTCCACTGTATTGAGCTGGGTTGGGTTTGCTCTAGGGTCAATGATTCCCACAGACATCGGGATATCTGCCGGGGCACAGAGAGAGAACAAGCTGCTGCTTGTAGCAGGAGGAAAGAGATTCCCAGGGAAGACACAGAAGAAACAACGTCGTCTCTCAAAGTGCTTTGTCCCTTAAAGACTGGGAGGCTGGTGGCACCTTCAGGCACCCACATCTCCTCCAGCCTCAGCCAGGGTGCTGCTGCAGGGACTCACCTATGTCCAGTATCCTGTCCCCAGGCCTGTTCCACCGCCAGCCCTCCAGCTGCTGATGCTCCGTGTACTGCAGCCGCCGGTCATGGAACACCACACGGAAAATGCTCTAGAGGAGAGAAAACAGGTGGTGTCTGGAGCTTTCCCAAGGGGAGCTGAGAGTCTTCAAGGTACCAGGTATCTCCCCATCACAGAGGAGCTTCATGGAGAAGCCAAAGCAAGAAAAGCAAAGCCCAGAAGGACTTCTGGGAGAGAAGCATGAGACTGGTTGGATGCCACTGGCCAAACTGGTTTCAACAAGGTGGGAGAAGGGAATATCATCCCTCTACTGAGACAGACCTACCCCACCCGAGCCGTCACAGAGGACAAGACCTCCCTATGGAGCAGCTGGCCATGTACCCGTGGCTCTCCACTTACCTTTACCAGTTTCCCATTTATCTCTGGAAGCTCCCCAATTTTCCTGTTGTCCAGCATCCGAATTTCATAGGACTGCCCTGAGGGAAAGACAACAAGGACACCTCACGCTTAGTCAGGACCAGACCCTCACTGGCGCCCCTCCTCTGGCATTCTGACATCTTTTCCTCTCACACTACACACTGTGCTTGAGCTTCTTGACATGTTTTAACGAGGGGTCGTACAAGAACAAGCCATCAGAGCCACAGCTCTGTCACCCCTTCCCAAGAGCAGCAGCACTTTCCAGGAGTTATCCTTATCAATCCAAGACTGGGGAAGAAGCACGTTACACGAGCATCATCGGCCTCGTGTCACCAACCCTGATCTTCTCCTCGAAAGCAGCAGGTACAGCAGAGCACCCCAGCACAGATACACCCATTTAATCACCTTACATTGTGCAGATTTTAATTAGGTTAAATCCTACAGCAAGCAGAGGGCGGGCAGCGAGGCAAAGGCGGTGGCACTTCCGAACAGGAACGATCTGGGCTTTATTACTGAGGAGTTATCCATTCCCAAAGGGAATTTTATTTGAAGGCAGGGTTTTATTTTTCAGCCAGGGAGGGCTGAAAGGGTGAGAGAAAAGGGGTTTCTCTCACCTTGGTTGAGGTAAGTGAGCGTTTCGTCGTGGAGCTTGACGGCGGGGGACGTGGCGGCGCACAGCACGTACTGGAAAGGCAGGATTTTGTTCTCGTTTTCAGGAGGCAAACTCGATTCTTCCTGCTTGAAGATGGGCAGGGCAAGGACGTCGCTGTAAAGAGATTTGGCAGAGAGATTCATTTCAGCTCTGGCTACAGGGATGTGATGCGTTCAGTCTTTAGTTGCTCCTCCTAGGAAAAGATCTGAGCGGTTTTGTTAAGTCAAAAAAAAGCCCGACCTCCAACATCTCCCTGCAGGCTGCAGCAGAGCATTAAAGCACCCTGAGAAGAGGACCCAACACCTCCTCCTGCAAAAGCTTTTCCCACTTCTCCTCCCTGTCCACCCAAGCCCCACGTGTTTCTTGCTCTGAAGCTGAGAGACAACAGCTTCTGTTTCAGCCTGAAGCCAAGCTCTGCTGGCAGCGTGACTGCTGCGCCACGCGTGCGGAGCTGCTGCAAGCACAGCTGTGTGCAGGACAGCATCCTCTTCCTCACTGTACCAGCCCCACTCACCTGCGCCGGAGAACTGGTCCCTAACCCCTTCCCCTGCTCGGAGCAGAGCAGCCAGGAGCCTGTTTACTCTCCAAGAGAGGCCCAGCAGGAATTTGAAGTCTCACTAGTGTTAAGGTCACTGATTTTTTCACCAGCGCTTTGCCCTCTGCACCCCACTGCCCTGGTGAAATGGGAAGCAGAGACCTTGGGGCACATCAGACACAGAGAAACCAAACCAAGGTGTCTGAGATGACAAGAGAGCAGCACCAAGCCACTGCAGCTGGCATGAGCCTGGGCTCAGCATCCTCCAGGTGCTGGGAAAAGCTAAGGTGGTCAAGCCCCAGGCAAACAACTTCTCCCAGGACAAGGATGCCTCCAGATCACTGCAACTACACAAACGTCTCCATTCCCCCGCAAACTTGGACACTTCTCAGTACTCAAAAGGCCACAGGGCAATATGAACTCGCTGAATAATTTTTTAGAAGCCATCAGTGATCTCACTTCAAGTGTGTGGACACGTATGCAACAGAAACACTTTCAGAAGCTGCCTCTCAGCAGCTGTTCTGAGCTGTAACAATGACCGAGAGCAATTACTCCGTAGCGCATAACCCAGAGCATCCTCCCACCCATCCACACCAGCAGAGTCTGGAGCAAACACGTGGCACGGATGCGACTGCAGAGCTCTGGAATTGCCTGCTGGGACCAGGCAGCACCATCCCACCAGCCCCTGTGGTGTAGGGGACAGAGCTCAGGTCCCTCTGCAGCCCTGATGAAGAGTCAGGTCACCAACACCCTGTTACAGGCTTCAGGCTCATGCAAGCGCAAGCAAGGAGTTAAATCAGCTTTTTTTTCCTCTAGTTGAACATTAAAAGCCTTTCCCAAGGAAAAAACTGGATTTATCTGGCCAAATACCAGCTCCCACCCTACCAGGGCTTTAACCCTTTAGTCTCAAAGAGACTAAATACCCACCCTTCCTCTGGCTCTGGGCAGCAACACGTGTTGCTGCTGCCCAAACTGGAGTGGGAGAGCCCTTCCCTATCCAAATCCCAACTTATCAGGCATTCCACAGAGCCAATGCCCGGGTCTCTCCCCCCAGGCACATGTACACCAATTACAGCCACATCACAGAACCCGGAGGATGAAACTTCCCTCCGCTCCCTCTCATGAGCAGAGGAATGGAGCTTCCTCTTGCAGGAGGGTTTCTTGCCCGAGCAGGCTGCTGAGGAAGGACAAAGTGCCGATGTCACTGATCCCTGTAAGAAAGCACCAGGATGGGGAAGGCCAACACTAACCTGCTGTGCCTGGACAGACAGGAAGATTAATTGGATTAATTTAAAGGCTGCGTCCCACACAAATTCTCCCGGCTGCTGGAGGAACGTAGGATGCGATTCCGCGTGCACGAGCGCTCACTTCCCTAGGGTTTCACTGCTAAGACCCCAAACCCCACATTTAAAACCCCTTCGGGTAGTCACATCCCTGGAATGTGAGTCTGACCCTAATTAATCAGGAATAACTGTCAAGAAAAGAATGTTTTCCTGGCTGCTTTCGACGCAGCCCCGCAGGCAGGGGCCGGGAGATCGTCACCGTGACACCCCCGTGCTGACCCAACGCTGTCAACCTGTCCGTGCCCCAGATCCAGGTTAAGGAATCAGCTTCACAAGGGATGTAATAAGAAAGGAAATATTTATGGGGGAGGTGTGGTTAGAAAACAGCAGCTCCCAGTGTCTTCACAGCATCTCCAGGGGATGAACAACCCCAGCCAACAGAAATACCCCGCAGCCACGACAGCACCGTCCCCAGGACGCCCGGCACGGCCAAACCGAAGGGTCCCACCTGCTCCAGAAGTGGCTGGAGAAGTTTCCTGTGATGCCTGTGGAAGTGTCTCCTGTTCAAGAGTATTTCGTTGGGCGATTTTAAGGTTATTTTGGGGAAGGTCAATTTGTTTACAGCCTCTGGTTCTGGGCTGGGAGAGAATCCCCTGGGGAAAAAGGGGGAAAAACGACGACAGAAAGCCTCTGTGGATGGAAGTACTCAGCCAAAGCCTGGTTATCGCCTCCAAAGCCAACTCTGCTCTCCCAAAAAACCCGATTCCAGGGAACGCCAAGAAGCCAGGATCATTAACAAACACCAAGCGCAATCCCACCGCGCAACTCAAACCAGACGGAGCCTTCCAGCAGCCCCAGCGACATCCCTCATCTCCAACCACCACCTACCAGCGCTCCTTCCCAAGGTAGCAACGTGCCTCTTCCATGGGGAGAAGGGACGAAAGCAGAACACCCCCGGCAGGCACAAAAAAAGAAGCCAAGAAACCCCCTCAAAACCCAAAGCGTCCGCTGAAACTTTCTCCTCCTTTCCTCTTCCTGAGACACGGGAGAAAATGTCAGATGTCAGGACACGCTCACCTACGGGGGCCACGCGCTATTTACGGGCAGCTCAGGTCAAGAAATGGCTCTGAAAAAGAGAGTCGGGTTTCAGGCCGAGCGAGGCCCCGCAGAGAGCAGCTCTCAGCAGCAGCTCCAGCCACCACGGAGCTCAAAGCCCTTTTGCACCGACAATACCGGTGTGGAAAAGCTTTGCAGCCGGTTTGGTGGTGCCACTGGGATGTGGAGAGCTCAAGCCTCTGCTCAAAAAGAAACACTGGTGCCCAGGGGTGTCTGGTAAAGGATGGGAAGGCACTGAAGCTGTCAGATTTCCCTCTGCCATTTAAACTTTGACGCCAGGACGATGGGTTTTAGCTCCATGGAGGTAAGGCTACAGGTTAAGGTGATCCACGCTGCCTCTGCTCATGCTGAGAGGCAAGCATGGAACCCAAAAGGAAGGGGAAGGGGAGAAAAAGGAGCTTCAAAGCTTCGTGACACCCCCCCATAGCAGAGCTGGGCCTCCCCTGAGTGCATTAAATGGGGAAGGCAGAGCGTCGGGGAGAAAACCAGAACAGCTTCCTCCAGCTTCACACCTCCGAGACAGCTTTCCCCCAGCCACCTTCTCCCCAAGGCCATCACCGTGTCTCTCTCCTTCCTCTTCCTGGAGGGCTCAAACCTCAGCCCCGATCCCCAGACCCTCCATCACCCCACCAAGCTTCCAGCCAGCGGAACAGAAGTCGCATTGGATCGAATCAAGCTCCTGGCCCGAATGACACCACAGCATCGCTCTCCTGGATGGCACCGGCTCCTCAGCCACCCGCAGCGGAGCCAGTTGATCGAGGCCAGTGATGGAGAAAGACTGATGGGGAAAGACCAACTCTGCAGACCCCATCCTGCCCAACAAGGCGCAACACACTGCGGGGGTCCCGCTCCTGGGTCAGCTCCAAGTTGGGACAACCAAGACGCCCCAACCCCAAATCCCACTGATTTTGGGGGAGGCAGCCCCAGGACATCACGGGGGGGCTGACCGACCCCAGCTCCCCACCCTCCCCGTGCCGGGTAGCCCTCGAAGCCCACCTACCTCATGCTGTAGGCCCCGGCGCCCAGCTCCTGGCCGATGCCCGACAAGCTGGCGTCGAAGTCCTGCACCAGCCCCGACTCGATCACCTCGTCGGCCAGCGGCAGCTTCAGGGCCCACGCCATCCTCGCTGCGGCCCCCCCCAAGGAAGGGGGCAGCGGGGGTTGGGAAGGGCGGGGGGGGGGTCCCCGGCGCCCCGCCCCGCTCGGCGCAGAGGGTAACCCCGCTCCCCAATTCTCCCGGGGGGCACCGAGCCCGCCGCTGCCCCTCAGGGACCCTCAGGCCCCGCTGCGCTCCCGCCCCACAGCCCGAGGGGACCCCGCTCTCTGCGGACCGCGCCCGCTCTGCCACCCCGGGGGACGCAACCCCGCGGGGACCCCGAGCTCTACCCCCACCCGAGGGGCTGCACCCCCGAGGGGCCGCGCTGGCCCCACACCCACCCCCAGAAAGACCCCGCCGAGGGCCCCGGGCCGCGGCCCCCGCAAGATGGAGGCGGTGGCACGGCGGACCCCCCGCCCCCGCCGCCAGCGGGGAGGCGACCCCGCCCCCGCCGCAGCGCCCAGCCAATGGGAGCGGCGCGCTGCGGGGTGACGCGCGGCGGGAGGTAGCCAATGGAAAGCTTTGCAGAGTGCCCGCCGAACGGAGATTGGTCAGGAGGCGGGGCGGGAGCGGCGCGGCGTGAGGTGCTCGGCGCCGAGCAGCGCCTCCCTTAGGGTCGCGGGTTCGAGTCCCGGGCTCGGCTCTGGAGGGAGTGCGCTGAGTTGTGCGGGTCTCGTCCCGGGGTAGGGGGGGGTTCGTTTCTCCATCCTGGGGCTGCAGCGGGGACGGAAGGAACGATGCCGCACCTTGGAAACGGCCCAGATCCATCGTCGGAGCCGCTTCCCCTAAAACCCAGGCACTGGTGGCACTGTGACCCCCCCAGCAGGGTGCCAAAAGCGCCCCTCGACCCCATGCCCCCCCCCCGGGGGTGAACAGGGACCCCCCCATCCTCCTTCCGCTCTGGAAAAAATGGGAAAGGAAAAGAAAAAAGAAAAATACTGTTTATTTCACACCACTACATCAAGTGCATCAGTCTGCCGCATCCCTGCAGGGCCACCCGGCGTCCCCTGTACCCCCAAACCTCCCCCCTCCAGCCATCGCCTCTCCCCTTCGCTCCATGGATGAGGGTGGGGGCAACCGATGGACCCCCCAAAACCAGGAAGGGGCTCTCACCCCCATCAAGAGTCCAGTGAAGTCCCCAACTGCCACCCACAGCAGGGGGGGGTCACACCGAGACACCGGCAGGCAGGAGGCAGGAGACCCCCGAAATCAAAAGGGGGATTTGAAATGAAATTGGGGGGGGGGGGGGGGGGTCCTCACCCCCAGTGAGCCGCGATGCTACCATGGGAACACAGGAAAACGGCCCCAAAATTGAGAATCACTCCGTCGGGGAGGGTGTGCGACACTCGAGGGGGCAGGAGAGGCGGTGCGTGCAGGCAGGGGGGGTCTGTCACCACGCACGGTACAGGCAGGCAGGACACCCGACATCAACACGCTTAGGTGATGTGTGATGGGGAAGAAAGGGGATGGACAGACACACGGACACACCTACGGGCCATGGTGGGGTGATGGAGACACACCCCCCCACCACCACCCTCCCACCCCAGCCCCCACCGTGGGGCCAGGGGACAAAGTCGCTGGCAAAAGTGCTGATGGCAGGAGGTTGGGATGGGCAAGGGGGAGGGATAGGTCAAGGGGGGAGGTCAAGGGGGGGGGGGAACATCCCCATCCCCCACCCCCTGTTTAGGGGATCTGAAAGACGTTGAGTTTACTGGTGTTCTTGAGGGTCTGCCGGCGGTTGCAGAACCAGACGCGGACGACTTCGCGGTCGTAGTTGAGCTCCTTGGCGATCTCGGTGATCTCCTGGCCGGTGGGCAAGGCGTTCTTCTCGAAGTAGGCGTTGAGAGCCTCGATGGCCTGGGGGGTGAAGGAGGTGCGGCGCTTCCGTTTCTTAGAGGGTTCCCCCCCAACGAATTCCATCAGGTTCTGTTGCCCCTCTTGGTTACGGAGCTCGGCTTCGCTCAACCATTTCTCCAGCACCGGTTTAAGCTTCTGGGCGCTCTTGGGGGTGATGTCCAGCTTCTCAAACCTGCAGCAGGCACAGAGTAAACCTCAGGGATGGGATGGGGCTCTCACGGGGGGAAACACCCACCAGCGGGAGGGGGGGGGACACTGTGATGGGGTTGGGGGCACCGCTGCCTTTGGTGGGTGAGACCACGGCGGGCAGGGAGTGATGCTGCAGGCTGGGAGCCTCCCTCCTCTAGTTCTCCTCTGCTCCCTTTTCCCTCCTTTGCTCCTCTTCTCCATCTCTCCTCCTTTGCTCTGCTGTCCCCCCATCCTTTCCCCTCCTCCTGATGGTGCCAGGTAGCGACCCCCCAGCCCCTTGGTACCTGCAGATGGCTGACTGGCTGTAGGCAGGTCCCTCGGTGGCTGTCAGGGCCTGTCCCACCTGTGTCTGCGTCAGCCCGAGGGACAAGCGGCGGATCTTGAAGTTCTTGGCGAATTCCCGGATCTCCTCCAGGTTAATCCCGTCCTCCTCCGCGCCACTGTTGGGTGCTGGGGGCTCTGCAGGTGGAGGGATGCAGGGGCTGTCATCAAACGGCCACAAAGCTGCCTCTTCCCCTCCTGCCCTGCCATAACGAGCATCCCCTTCACTTCCTAACGAAGGCCGGGTGCTGGGGTGATCCCCAAGGGTGCAGGGTGTGGGTGTGCAGCATGACCCCTGAATCCCAGAGGACCGCTGAGCCCAGCATCCCTCCAGAATCACCTCTTCATCCCAGGGGACCCCAGATCCCAGTATTCCCCTTGCCAGGTCCCCAGCATTCTCCCAGTAGCCCCCCAGTATCCCCAGCATACTCTCCCCAACCCAGGGAATCCCAGACCCCGTCATCCCCCCAGTATCTCCCATCGTGACTCACTGGAGACCAGCTGGCTGACAGTGGGGGTCTCTGCACAGGTGATGGGGACGGGCACGGAGGAAGCCTTCGCCGCCGGGGCAGGGTTTGCCACCACCACGGTCGGCTGGGAGAGAGCTGGGGCTGGCTGGATGGGCTGGACCTGGGGCAGAGCAGGGGGTCAGCACCCCCAGAGTGGGGGTCTCCCCTTCTTCTGGCACCACGGCCAGGCTGCTCCCTGCCCACCAGCTCCATCCAGCAGGAGAGTGGCTGCCACATCAACTGGCGAGATGGAGCAGAGCTGCACTGGGAACCAGCCAGCACTGTGCTGGGTACAACTTGGTGCCAAATTTAGGGTGTCCCAACATGTAGATGTGGGGGTGACCAAGTTGAGGCTTGGTCACGTCCCATTGAGATGGGAAACTCCATGGGCACCCAGACCAGAATGTCCCACAGGGACACAGGGGGGTCACTTGTGGGATCCCACAGCGCCGTGGCCAGGTCCCATGGCAACGTAGCCAGGTCCCACCAACACCCCAGTGCTCCCAAAGCCACATGCCTGGGGACCTGCCACCCCTCTGGCCATGTGACTGTCAGACCCCGAGGCCATCGCTCACCTCGGTCTTGGCAGGGGGCTCGGGGGTGCCGGTTTTCTTGATGGTGGCTGCCTGGATGGTGCCACCGGCCAGTGTGGCGATGACCTGGCCCTGGGCATTGAGCAGCAGCTGCGGCGTCACCGCCTGTACCTGCAGGTTCTGGGCCGGCAGAGCGGCTGGGGCAGGGCTGGCTGCCGCCATCCCAGGGGGGTTCACCACCCACGGCAGCGTCCCAATCACCTGAGCCAAGGGAGGAGAGCCAGGGCTGGGGATTGCATCACGCTAACAACCTCCCCTGGGGCCAGGGGGGTGCAACCCAGCTTCCCCAGGCCAAAGGATGCCGGTGCTGGGGAGGGGGTGGCAAGGACAGGTGCCCCCCCCGCAGCGGTACCTGGCCCTGAGCGTTGGTCAGGATCTGGCCCGTGATGCCCGGCACGCTGGAGATGGTGTTTGCAATCACGGGGGCAGCTGCCAGGGAGCCGAGGAGCTGGGTCTGACCCCCCAGAGAAGCCGCGCTGATCTGCAGAGAACCGAAAGCCGAGGGTCAGAGACGCGGGTGGCACCCCAGGCCCCCGCGTCCCCCTCCCCTGCGCACGGCTGGCCACCCCTTCCCCTGCGGCAGGGTGACTCCTGCCTCGCCACCGTGACAGGACACAGTCCCCAAAATGTCCTCAAATCCATCCTCTAGATTGTGCCTAACGCAGAGCTCGTCGTTCTCCAGGGATGGGGAAACTGAGGCCGGGGTCTCGCCTGATCCCCTGGGAAGGTGATGGCTGGATCAAGAGTGCTTCATCCCCGGGGCAGCACGACTTCCCGTGGCACCGGATAAAGGGAACGAGTGCCGAACTCGCTCGGCTCCACGCCGCAGGCTGCCAAGCTCCTTACTATGCCAGGGTTAAAGGCAAATCCGGCAGGTTGGACGGTGATCTGGGTCTGAGTCTCTAACGGCTTGGCCACGGGCGGCGTGGGCGCTGCGGCGGGCTGTGGCAGGATGGGGGGCTGGCTGGGAGTGGCAGCGGGGAAGACGCTGGGGGGCTGGAGTGAGGGCCGGGGCTGGACCGCAGCCTGCAGCGGCTGGGCAGGTTGCACCGATGCTTGGATGGCTGTGTTCAGCACGGCGGCAGCTGTGGAGCAAAGAGACGGAGAAAAGTGTGAGCTGGGAGGAGATAAGGATGCTGGGGAGACCCCGAGCTCATTGCGTGTTCCCCCACCACCTGCTGTCCCCTTCCCGAAGGGAAATGAATCCCTCAGAGATTCATCTCTGGAGAGAAAGGACCCCCCCCCCCAGGTCCCCTGTAACAGGCTGAGCCCCTACAGCAGGACTCATCCTGCCCAGCTGGAGTGCTGGGTCAAACCCAAGGCAGGTGCTGCTGCTAGCACAGAGGGTGGAGGGGATTCCCTCACCCCCCTGCCTATAAATCACACCCAGGATGGGCTCCTTCCCAGGCAGGAGCTCAAAAGGAGACGATTCCCTCACACAGAGAAGGGCAGAAACTCCACTCCTGCTCCAGCAGGTCTCCCACTGCAAGGGGGGTGTCATACACAGAACCCCAAATCTAACCCAGACCTCACAGCCCATCCCCACCAGGCTGCCTTCCTCCTCCCCAGCACCATCCTCATCCCACTTTCCCCTTCTTCCCACGCTCCTGGCACCTTTCACACATAGGAAATCGCAACCAAGTCCCCAAAGGAAACATCATTTCAGACCCGTCCTTGGAGAGGACGACCTGGGGTTCGGCACAAGCCGTGGGGAGGATGAGTTTAGGAGGCTGGAAAGCAGGAGAGGCCGGTTACCTTGTAAATTGGCTATAGGCGGTTTGAAAATTCCCCCTGAAGGAGAAGCAGCCGTCAATCCGGGAAGGGCAGCGACCGTTGCTGTAGGAAATGTCCACACAGCCAGCCCCTGCTGACCTGCCACTTGACCTGCAATACTGATGGGGATAAGAAGAGGTTGAGTAACTGTCCCTGCTGGAACCATTACTCCTGTCACAACTGTTGCTAAGTTTTCCTGAGTCAAGACCTGCAAAAGTAAACAAGATTTAAAAAAGAACAAAAATCAACGCCACTGCAGACAGCATCAGCGGAGCATAAGTCTTTGTAAAGGGGCACGCGTAGGCCCGGGGGCCGGGCAGCCCGGGGTCCCTCCCATCTCAGCAGCTGGGTTTCCAGCTCCATGGAGCCCCCTCTCCGTGGGGAGACGGGGTGTAAGGGGGGGGTGTGTGGATTCTTTCCCCCTTGCAAACCACCCGACGCATCTCTGGCAGCACCTCGGCGGCGCGAGGCCCTTTGGCGAGGGTGCCAAGCAGAGCGGAACCGCCGTGGTTCGGGGTGTATGTCCTACACCCCGCGCCATGAGCTGTTGTCTCTGCCCTCAGGGTTTGCCTACAGCAAGCGGACGCCTCCCCGGGGGTCCCCGCCGTGTTTCCCCCCTCCCCAATCCCATCCCTTTCCACCCCTCCCATCCCGCTCCGCGGCTGTGGGGTAGTTACCTGCGGAGCGGCTTGCACAGCCAGCGGGGCCAACGTGGGCGGCTGCTGGCTCGTGGCGTGGCTGAAGGTGCTGACGGAAGGGACGGTGCTGGGGGATGCTCCGGCTGCTGGTTTGGCTTTGCCTGGGGAAGGGCAGAGGAGGAGGGTTGGAGGGATGCTGCCAGTCGAGGGATAAAAGGATGGGGCTGAGGGCAGGGAGCACCTGAATTATGGACACCCAGGGAGCAAAATCCCTCCCACGGGTGGGTTGGAGGAGCTGCAGCCCCACAGAGCTGGCATGAACCCCAATGTGGGGCAGCCTGGAGAGCAGCACCCTGAGGTGGGACCGCTGCCCTGATTACAGGGTGCAGGGGAAGGGGGTCGGGCACCTCTGCGGGATGTTCCAGGGAGGAGGCAAAGCAGGGAGAGGCTGTGGTGACTTTGGAGGGGTTAAGGGGATGGGAAGTGTTTTGCTGGGCTGCGTGTGCCTCTCACACCACAGGATCCAGCAGGAAACATTCCCCCCCACCAGCTGCTAGCTCCAAACTCAGCAGCAGTCAAAACTGGACCAACCGGGACAGCCCAGCCAGTGCCCAGTGCAGGGGGTTCCCCATGAGCCTGAGCTGCGTTCAGGGAATTTCAACCCTCCACCCAAACTCATTCCAAGGAAGAGGAGCCCTTGCTCCTAATCCATATTTATCGCTTGGAAAAGATCTACTTGTTTCTCAAGCAACCTCTTGGATTTATTCCGCTCAACTTCTAATAACAGCAACCCTCGAGCAGAAAATCCACTCAATCCTCTTCTATTTTTGTCAAAAAGAAAAAACACCCTTTTCCTGCCTTTTCCTTTGGCAGGGAAAAAAGGGAAGCTTTACCAAATAAATACTTTTCTCAGCTGAGAGCCAGACGTTTCTTTGAGTTTGATTCCATGCCCAGAAATAACAACAGGTCGTCAAGATTTTAAAAAGCCTGGTGTTTGGGGGGTTTTTTGCCTTTCCTTTTATCAGTTTTCCTACAGGTAACACCCAGTGCTTCCTGAATTGCCAGTTCTGATGGGTCTTGATTAGCCTGTCATGTTCTTCCTCCCCTCCAGCCCGTGGCAGCCCCACTGGAGCATCAGGGGCAATCTCACCACCTCTTCTTCCCAACTGGCCTCAAATGAGCTAAAATCCTGCCTGTTATTGGGGTTTTTTTTCTTGCCCAAACCCACAGGGATCTGTTTGTGCTCTGAATACAGCCTGGAGGTGACAGCCTGAGAAAAATCTGATTGGTAAATGAAGCCTGAGAGTAGTGGGAGAGGATGGACTTGTGGATGGACCTGTGGGAAGATGGGGAATAAACTGAGGTTGCTCCAAAGCTGCTTTTCCCAGAGCCACGTTCCTGTGTGAGAAGGGGGATGCACCAGCAGCGAGCTGGGCTCCCCAGAGCAGCCCAGGGCGAGCAGGAGAGGAAACCCACGTCCCTGCTCTACGTGGCTGCAGGAACACTGAGCTCTCCAGCAACGTGTCCCATCAACAAACACCCTCTCTGTGTTAAGCACGTTTAGGGGCTGTGCTGGACACGGGATCTTTTTCCTATTGGAGCAGAATTGGGGTTGCAAACCCCTAACCCAGCTCTGCACGGGGCTGCTCTGGAGCAGGGGGTCAGTCTGCCTGTGCTGATGGGCACAGCTCGTCCTCCCAGCTCCGACCCAGTGGACCAGAGCCCAATTCAGCTGGCAGGGATGGACAGAACCCCAGGGAGGGAAGGTGTCTTACCAGCTGCCTCCCCACTGCTCGGGGTGCTGGGTGGGGCATCCTCTCTGCCCGGGTGGCCGCTGTCTCCAGGGGAACCCCGCTCTACCTCCCCTGGTGCCATCTCCAAAGCTTTCTGGTCCTCCTCAGCCGGGAGCGGGGTGTCCACACCAACCTCCAGCACTCGGATGGTTTCGTGACCGGACATGACAATAACCTGCAACACCCCCCCCAAAACATCCGTCAGCTCCAGGCACCCCTCCTCCAGCGGTGCCCCCAGGGCAGAGCAAAGCAGCTCTGACACATCTTGGGGTATATGGAGCAAGCAGAGCCCACACCCTCCCCTGGAGAAGGGATGGGTGGGGGGATCACAGCCCCCTCCCCCCAGCACTTTGCTCCTTTAATTCATCAGCAGCTTCGGGGTCCCCCCCCATAACCCCAGCCCCACGTGCATCAGCAGGTGATGCCTTCAGTAAGGAAAACACGGCTCAGTGGCTCTGGCACCCCCAGCAGAGCCAGGTCTGCAGCACTAGAGCCACCCTACAGCCCCAGGGTCGCAGGCAGCCAAGCCCCACAGCAAAGACCTCTCCAAACAGCACCCGCAGCCTCACTGGGCTGCCGGGATGAAGACCTGGCACCTCCTCTTCATCATCAAAACAACCCGAGATGGGGCAGTCGAGCCCCAAGAGCTGGAGCTGAACCTCCACATGCCTGAGTGTGGGGGCAAACAAGGAGCGTGGGGCAGGTGTGAGGTGGGTTTTCCCCCCACGCAGTGGGGCTCAGGCTGGTGCTGAAGCCCAACACCCCCCAGCCTCATCCCTCCCAGTTGCAGGGTGCGAAGGGGAGCAGCGGGATGGAGCTGGTGACGCCTGTACCTGCTCGTTGACCGTCAGCGAAGCCTCCTGGGGCTGCACGGCTTCGGTGTCCATGGTGTCCCAGTGGGAGAGGGCTCAGATCTTCCACATCCTGCAAGGGGGACAGAGGAGGATCAGCCACCGACCCAGTGAACATCAAATATATAAGCAGCAGAGCAAGGAAAGGGTTAGCTAGCCAAGGTTTTCACCCCCTCTTTGCCCCTTGGGAGATGAGGACACAATTCCTACAGCCTGCTTCAAAAAACCCTTAAAAACCCAGGCAAAGCTCAGGTCAAACTGCCCCCACTCCCTCTCTGAAACCCAGAGCAGGTGCCCCAAGTCTCTGCATGACACTTCAGAGCTCTCCCAAGCCCCTGACGCTGACCATGAGGAGGGAGAATCGATTTGTTCTTTCCTGGGGGGACCTAAACTGAGGGAGATACTTCATTAAGCTGGTGCAACAAGTCTTTTGTGGAGGGAAGGGGCTCAGCCCACCTGTTGGAAGGCAGCTCTTCCCCTCTCACCACCCTCCATTAGCTCATTTGGTCACGTACTATCCCCTCAGTGCCTCCTGGAAGCATAATTGCCTTTATAAGAAACTTAGGAATTTTTGATTAGGAACGTCCCGGGGATGCGTTTCACCAGCCTGCCTGGGTCACAACTCAGAATGACTCAAGGCATATGCAAAGGTGGCCTTGTTTGGGAGCCCCAGGGCACGGTGACACTGGTGGGTGCAGCTACACCTTGGCTCTCCCTTCCTGAGCTGTCCCAAATGCCAGGCAGTGCCTGCTCCCCTCCCGGCTCTGTCCCACCCTGATCCTGTCTCTGCCCCACGATGGATGCTGGCACAAGCTCTGCAAAGCCCAGCGTGTTAAACAGGAGGCAAAGAGCTCAAGGCACAGCCTCCCTGGGCTCACAACTCATCCAAAAGGGATTTTCAAGCCCAAACTTGTATTAGCCCATCTCATCCACCGGATTGTATTTCTGCTGGGGAATCTGGCGCGGTGCTGGCATCCCCTGCTGCTCTGCTCCGCCGTGATACATCACCCCATCACATCAGCCCAGGCAGCACTTCCAGCAGCCAGGAAACATCCCCCAGCACCCGTCTTACGAGCCCTTTATTGTTCCTCAGCGTCTGGGAAGCCACCAGACTCCTGCTGAGGCCACCGAGCGCATCCTGAGACGGCGCTGGCATTTGTACGCAATTAGTAAACACAGTTACTCAGCTCCTGGTGATCCAAAGGGGCCTAAATTGAATTAAGAGCCAAACTCTCATTCGAAACTCAACGGGGGCTGAGCATCCCCCTTTCCCTGAGGCCGCCTTCTCTACACACCACACGTTAGTTATTATCTGTTGTGAAGTGATGCTCAGGGTCCTGGCAGAGACGGGGTGATTTCCTTCACCCACCACTCACCCACCCCCTTCCTTGGCCCCACCAGGCTGAACCCCAAAACTCAGGTGGGACCTGGAACCAGCCCCCTCCCCAGATCCAGTGAGGGCTGGGAGAGCAGCCGGTGACTGATCTTCGATAGCTGCTGTGAATTTTTCAACCTGGCCTCAGCTTCCAAGCAGACAAACACCTTGGGATGCCGGTGCACAGTTTAATTAACAATTTATTCTGGTGCATCAGAGAACGGAGCAAGGGACGAGCGAGCGGCTTACGCAGGCAGCTGGCATGATTAAAAGTTAATGAGCTCTCCAGCAAACGGTGAAGAAGCCAGAGCAAGGGCTGCCCGTGCTGCCTGCAAGGGGCAGGAGAGCCAGCAAAGCAAAGGTGTGATGTGTCCCGCTAGAAGGAGGGTGAGCTGGGAAGGACGAGGCTCCAGAGGAGATTTATAAGCTTCCCTGGAGAGCAGCTAGCAATGGGGGGGGTGGGGGGAGTGGGTTGGGGCACAAGGGAAGGGGGGGTCTGTCCCTATGTCCTGCTGAAGTCACCCCACAGGGTGTGATCCACTCGTTCCTGGACGCTGCTACTGCTAGGTTCATCCTCCCCCTGCATCCCCGAGCTGGATGGACCCTGGCACAAGCAGAGCAGCTCCTGGGGCTTTGTTAATGAGGAGCAATGCACCCTCCATACCCCCCCTCCCATGGCATCTTGGGGCAGCTTTTTCCTACCCCTGAGCCCAGAAGAGGTGGGAAAGCTTCCCTGCTCTCTTCCCATCATCTCTCCACTGTTGTACTGCCCGTCACATCGGGGTCTTCATTAGAGCACGTAGCTGAGCCCAAACTGGGAGGTGAGGGCACAGTGCTGGCAGTCAGAGGGGAAGGGATGACCAAGGGCTGTTCAGGCTGAAGGGAGCCCCTTCCTGCCCAGCTGGGGCACACCCAGCACCCCAAACCCCCCTGGAGCCACCAGAGAGCAGAGCCTGGGGTGGATGGGGAGCACTGGGACTGTGCAGCTGAAATCCCATGGGATCACGAAGGCTGTGGCCATCTCCAGGGTGGTGTGGGGAGAGGTGGCGGCCTGGTACTCACTCACGGTTTGCTCTGGGGTGGAAGGATGCTCCTGGCAGGAGATGGGGCTGGTTCCTGTGTCCTGCTCCTTGGGACCCTCCGGCTTTAGCCTGCAGGGAAAGAAAACCCAGACCTGTCTCAGTGCCAAGCTCTGCCCACTCCCACACTCCCCAGAAGCGACGAGGAGCGACAGGATCCCTGCGTGGTGAGAGGGACAACTCAAAAGCATCCCCATCCTCACAACTCCCCTTACTGCTCCTCATCACTGTCCCTACAGCTTGAGGTCTCCATAAGTTTAACGCGCACGTTGGCTTCTCTCAGAGCATGTGGGCATAAGGAGCACCCAACACCACTGCAAACACCAAACCTCACTGCTACCCATCCCCATCTGGCCTGGGTGAAGTCAAAGAGCATCTCTCAGAGCCTCAGATGGATTCCAGCACGGCTGGAGCAGCGAAAGACCGAAGAGGACAACGACATCCCCCTGCTCCCACTCCTGGATTTCTCTCTGTGAGCTGTGGAGCTGTTTAGACCTGCCCCACGTGTGTGTGTGTGTGTGTTGGGGGGGGGGAAAGACTCAAATAACACAGAGAGAAGACAGAAATTCCTCTTTCTCTTTCCTCAGAGCCGTGCAAAGAGACCAATTAGCACGCTCAACGATTAAACAGACATTTCCTAACGTCAGGCTCGACGCGGTTTGGCGGCGCGCGGCGGCTTTCGGAGCGGCTGCTTCTCCTGCAGCAGACGGTCGGCAGGTCGGCAGTACCATTTCATTTCTTTCATCATTTCTTCTTCCCACCCCCAGCTTTCTTCTTCTTCTTCTTCTTTTCTTTTTTTTTTTGCAATTAATGGGACAAATAATTTGTCCAGATGGCGGTGTGAAGTGCACGCAGCAAGGAGACAGCCATTTCGCAACAGATGGCAGCAAGGAAATGAAATGCACAAAATAATAATAGTAATATTAAATAAAATATATATATATAAAAAAAATAAAAGGGGAGGGGTGGAGGGGTGAGGGGGGGAGGGAAGGATAATTTAAGATGCTCCAAGTCTCACTGTGAATATAATTGCCGTGTTAATTACGAGCGGTGGTGAGTCAGAGATGGAGCCACTTGGATCCCCAGTGGGTGGAAATCCGAGTCTGAACAAACTTGCTGCAGGTGAGAAGCTTGAAGAGGTCAATTAAACCTGCTCCGAGCAGAAGACGACTTGGATGCGGCTCCAACTCGCTAATTACTCGCTGTCGTTACGCTGGATTGATTCCTGGGGATGGACACACGGATCCCAGGCTGAGGAATGTGAAGGTGCCGTAAGCAGACCCAGCTCGGTGCAGACAAGCCCTAAAGACACCAAGGGGGGTGTCAGGCTTGCACCCCGATGCCAAGCAGGGACAGGGACAGGTTGTGGCCCCGCTCCCTGGAAACCAAGCACAGCCCCACGCGCCCCTCGGCGCAGCCTCACCACATCCAGAGCAGAAAGATCCAGGCTGGAAACATGGGGAATTATTTTTCAGAGCAGATTTCCAGGTGCCACAGACCCAAGTGCATCTGGGCGCTCGGCAAAGGGTTTGTTTTTTTCCTCAGTTTCTCTCAAAACACCATTTTACTCCTCTCTACACTTCATTGCTTTAAGACTTTACTCAGTTTACCAATGGGGAAACTGAGGCAGCAGACGAGATGCGCTGCGCTGCCACCGGCTGACCTCAAAACCACACATCTCCAACAGACACATGCGTCCCAGGCGAGCGTCCCAGCTCCTGATCTCATCCTCTACAAGCCAGGAGGATAAAGAAACCCTGACATTTTCTTTGGGCAGGAGAGGAGCTGAAGCAGCCAGCCCCAACCTCCGAACCAAAACCTTTCCACTAAGCAGCAGAATGATGTAAATCTCATTTTTATCCCATTCCCCCCCCCCGCCCAGTGTGGTACCACGGTAGAGCTCGGGATCCAGGCATGGGAGTAGAGCTTTACAGAGCCTGGCTTTACAGTCAGCTGTAAAATCCCTCAGGGAAAGCTGCTGAAATCCATACCGGATGGCAAAATCTTTCTGAAGACAGAGAGTTGGGGATGGGTTTTTTTTTCAGCTGTGAGGCTTTTGGAGGAGATATGGCAGCTCCCCAGTGTTCCTCATCCAGGGCGTTGAGTCAACTTCATCCCTGGAAAACCCCGTGCTGGGGCTGGGGCAGCTGAATCCTGAAGGAGAGTCTGGGAAAACTCATCTCCTGGGAAAACTCATCCTCTGATGCCAATAAAAAGGTGCAGCCAGGGCCGATCAAGAAGTTTATCAAGCGAACTGAGGGGCTACACTGAGCCCAGACTCGTGGCCACGGGGAGCCTGCCCAGGCAGAAGCCAGCTTGTGAGGAAAATAGAGCTCCTGACATGTAACAGGCACTTCCCAGCCCAGACCCTCTCTCACCCAAGAGCTGCAAAGGGCACAGGGGCAGGAGATGGAGAGGTTGGTTGGCATTGATTTGGCCTCAGAACTGCCAGGGACGAGCTCCGATGCGAGCGTGGCTCACTCCAGCAGCCCAACCCCAAGCAGAAATCCAGGGGATTAGAAGGGAGAGGAACTACCTGGTGGAGGGTCCCAAACCTACTTGGAAAAAGGGGGCAAAATCCAAACCCAGTTGACCACACGTCCCAAACCACTTTGGGACTGTTTGGTTTAACTCCACCATTCCCCAAATCCTCTTTGCACCACTGAAAAGAAACATTTTACCTCACAACCACAGTGTGATTTTACCATTTTCAGTGACTATTGCCCTAAAACACCCACATTCCCTGCTGGAAGGAGACCAGGCACCAATGGGAAGACACACGGTCCCGGTGTGCCGCATCCCGCTCTCGCTCCCACCCACCAGGCTGGATCTCTTGGTTTGCTTCCCACTTTCACAGGGGTTTTGGGTAGCAAAGGCCTGATCCAGAATAAAGCCTCCTGCCCGTGTTGAGGATGATGGGGCTTCCTTGCTGCTCCTCTGCTTGTTTGCAAAGCAAATCCCATCCAGCTCATCCCAGCGGCCGCTGTGCGGTGCCGGCACCGGGAGCAGCCGGATCAGCTTACGGTGACTTCCCAGGAATCTGCTCCTTTCTCCACAGGGACAAGGCAAGTATTTTTATTCCTGCTCCAGGAGGAGATGGGATTAAATTCACCTCCCAAGGTCACGCCAGAGGAACGTGGCAAAACCAGGCACAGAGTTGGGGTCTCCCAGGCCGGTGCGCTCGATGCTCTCCATCTGTCTCCCCCAAAACAGCGCCTGGAGCATCAATCACTCGGTATCAATGACACCCCAGGCACAGAAGCCACCTCGAAGGCATAGGACGTCATCATGAGCGGTTTGGGGGGGCACAGGACCCCCACTGAGCCTACACACCCATGAGATGCAACCTGGGGGGCAGTGCTCTGCCCCTCGTCATCCCTTCAGGGGTTTTTAAGGGGGGTTCGTTGGCTGAAGACCAAGCCTGGCCCTGTGGTGGCCACAGCTGCAGGGGAGGGGTCTCAGGTGGGGGGACAGCCCCTCTCTGCCCCCCCCAGTGGGGAAGGAGTGAACACAGTCCCGTCCCCCCCACCACATTTCTCTCCCCCCTTCCCAGACAGTCGGGATCTGCTGCACCCCGTACAGTCCCCTCCCCACCCCCTTGCTGTCCAACCTCTGCCAGCCAGGGCTCTGCAGCACCCAGGGAAGGTTTCCCCCCCCCCACCTCCCCAAAATGCAAACCAAGGGCTCCACAGCCCCCCAAACTCTCACAGCACCCTATTTCCTGCCCCACACTGTGCCAGAGCACCCCAAAATGCCATTGTACCCTCCCAGCCCTACTCTCCACACCCCCTCAAGCTGTAGCAGCCGCCCTCCACCCGCCCCGGGACTCTACCCACCCCCCCCATCCCCAGAGCACCTGGGTACCCAAATTCCAGCTTGGTACCTGCACCCCGAGGGCAGGGCCACTCCTCATCTCCCTCCCGGGGGCCTCTTTGCCCTCCCCCGGCAGGACCCCAATACCATCCTCCTGCCCTTCTCCGCCCCCCCCCCCCCCCCCCCGCAAAAAACGCTCTTCACCTCCACCCGTTTCTCCTCTTCTGCACCCCAAAACTCATCTCCCACAGCCCCCAATTTCTCCTCCCCCTGCATCGAGGCAGTTACCCCCTTCCCCTGCCCCAGCGCTCGCAGCCCCCCCTTTCCCTGGACACCCCCAGCTCCGGGGTCCCCCCAGAGACCCCCACCTAGCCGTGATCTCCATTGGCACCCCCTAATCCTACCACCTCCCCCCCCCCCCATTCCGCTGCCCCCATCCACATCCCCACTGTCCGTCTGTCCCCTCTCCCCCCCGACACACTTCTCCCCAATTCATCACCTCCCCCCCCCCCTCCACCCCCCCAAAATCCAGCCATCCTTCCCCAAAATCCATCCCCCCACCCCCCTCGCCCAGCTCCAGCGCTGCACCCCACTCTCCTCCGTCTCTCCGCGCCGGTTTCTTCCCCCCCCACCACCTCCCCCCACCCCCCCATCACTCTTTATCATAAATATATAAATTATGCTAATTACGACATTGCATATTCACCGCGGCGGGACCCGCCGCCCCCCGCCCGGCCCCGGCCCCGCTCCGGCCCCGCACTCACCGCGCTGCCGGGGCTGGGCGCTCACCGCGGCGGGGGGACAGGGTGGGGGGGGGGGACCCGGGGACGGAGAGGAAGGAGGAAGAGGAGGAGGGGGAAGACAGGGGGGGTGCTCCGCGCCGCTCCGCGCTGCTCCGCGCCTTCCCTTCTGCCGGGGAATAATTAAAAATTCATCTCACAGCGCGGCGGCGGCGGCACAAAGGGGCGGGAGGCGGGTGGGGGGGGGGGTGAAGAGGGGGGGGCGGTTGGAGGAAGGCGGGGGAGCGGCCGCGGGACCCCCCTGGCCCCGTGTCCTTGGAGGGGGAGGAGGTTTTTAGGGGGTGCGTGGCGAGGATGGGGTACGGGGTGGGTTTGTGTGGCGGGGCGGGGGGGTTATTTCCCTCCTCCGGGGGGGATTTTTTAGCTGCTGCGTCATGAACATAATTTATGCGCAGGCCTTTGCCGCATCCGCGGGGCTGCCGCGCTGCCCGCCGCCGCCGGGGGCGCACGGGAACCCCCCCCCATTCTCCCGACCTCCCCCCCCCCCCCCAGGGCCAGACCCCAGCCCCGAGACACCCAGGCGCCGGACATCCCAGTTCCTGAGATCCCCCCCCCAAAGTAGAGACAGCCCCCTCGACCCCAAAGCCTGAGCCCCCAGCCCCCCCCCCCCAAACCAGAGGCAACCCCCGAGCCGCAGCCCTCACCAGACTGAAGAGTCAGAGCCCCCAGACTTCAGAGCCCCCTCCAAGCCTTGAGACCCCCAAAGTTAGAGCGCTACAGCTTGGGACTCCCCCAAACCAGACACATCGCCCTCATCCACCCCCCAAATCAGAGTCCCCCCCCAAATCTCAAAGTCCCCTGAACAAGCACTCCAAGCCTGGAGATGCCCTGGACTCACTTCTGTCCAGACACACACACCCCCCCCTAAACTGGAGGCACGCCCCCCCCATAACAGAAGTACCCCAAATCCTGGAGACTTGTCAACCTAGAGCCCCCCCAAACCCAGAGCCCCCTCCCCAAACACAGAACTTCCTCAAACTTGGAGCTGAAATCCCAGACACCCTCAATCCCACCCCTAACGCCCAGAAACTCCCCAAAGCCAAACACTGGACCCCAAATTACTCTCTTCTTCTGAAAGCCAGAGTCCCCAAGTCCCAGGACATCTCCAAGACTCGGATCCCCCCCAAAACCCACAGCCTTCCACCCCCAACTTCTCCACACCCCCAAACCCTAGACCAGTTAAACCCTCCACCCTCCCAAAACCCAAAGCCACCCCCTCAAGTCCATTCCAGGGAATAACCCCACAACTTTGGGGTCACCCTTTGCTAACCCCAAGCAGCCCCTATCCCTGATGTGCCAGGGGTGGGTGCTGGAGGGACCCCCCCGGCTCTGTACCACCCCACAAGATCACGCCTGAAGCAGCCTTCCTGACCCCAGCTCCGAGCCAGCTCATCAAAACCCTAACGCAGCATTTCATCATCATAAATTAATACATTAATCATCACATTAACGTGATCCACCCCGGGGCAGCACAAAGGATTCAATTTGTTCCCCTCCACCCCTCCCTGCTCCCCCCGTTATCCACTTCCCTGCAAAGCCATGGCTCAGGATTGAGCCCCAATGCTGAATCCGTGACCTGCCAGGGCTTGGGGGGGCTTCTTTAAGTAATCAGAGCACCCCAAAAACCTTCCTGTGGCGTTAAAGCAGGAGCAGGAGGCAGGGGCCTGGGCGGGAGCAGCGCCTGCCTTCGCCTGGGGAAGCCACAGTAATAATTCAAGACGCTCCATCTTCCCAGCATAGCATTAGCTCCAGATCCAGCCTCCCAGCATAATATGCAGGAGGCTGAGCTCTGCGCCTCGGCTGGCATCCCGCTCCCTGTGCGGGGCTGCAGCGGGGTCATTGCTGACCCTCCGGAGCTGCACGTCCCAGGGGCGAGTGGATCCAAAGTTCTCCTGCCCTCCTTTGGACTCAAAAGGGTCTGGGGAGCTTCGGATCCCACGCTTGGAGCAGCTCTGGAAAAGATGTTGATTTTAAAAGGGAAGCTGAGAGCTCCCTCCCCAGCACGTACAGGACCTCAGGACACCCAGGGAGCCCTAAGAACAAGGATGCACAAAGGCACTAGCACCCACCTTGTCCGTGGCAGCACCTTCCTGCAGGGATTAGGGGATACACCCCAGCCTGGTAGCAGGGTGGGGGGGATACAACACCAGCCACCTACACTCGTGTCCGTCCTCAACTCGGTGTGAATTCAGTTCAGGCGTCGCGCTGGGGGGCTGCAGGGCTGCTCAGGGGGGGAGAAGCAATAAACAAACAGAAAGCATCAAAAGCCAACGGTGTGATTTGCCCTGGCTGTCTCCTAGAGGGAATGTGCTACTGGAGGCTCCTGGAATCCTACTGGAAATCTTAATTTCCCGGTGCGATGGCACAGACTGCGCTGCCCCCGAATTACTCCTGGTCCCTGGGACTCCTCCGCCAGCTCCCAGGGGCTCTTTTTTTCTGGACTGTGTGAAGGAGTGAGGAGATAAGTGCCGTAAAGGGAGGTCAGGTGCAACTTTAACCTTGTCACTCCGTAATTAAAAGAAGGAAGAAAACTATTTCTGTAATTACAAAGCTCATTAGAAGCGCAGGTGCAACTCTGCGGCTTTTCAAGCCAACTTATGGACCAATTATAGCTTGTTTGGGATCATTAAAAAGAAAGGAAGCGGAGTATATTATCATCTAACATTCTGTATTTTAAAATTCTAACTTCCTCCTTATCTCTTGGCAGGAGAAAAGGGAAGAAGAAAAGGATGAGAAACTCCCAACAGAACAGCTCAGCTACCAGCACCCCCTAAAACCCAGCACGGTTTGATAAAGCCCAATTATTTTTACTTTCCCAAACCTATTAGCTGGAAAGAAACACAGCATCCTTCTTCCTCTGTGGAAAAAAAACCCCCTCACGGATTCATTTAAATCTTTGCTTCATAAAATACCTCTTTTTTTCCCCCTTTTTCTTTATTTGTTGGAGTTCATCCCAGGAAACACTCCAACCAGCTCCCTAGGTGCTTTTCTGAGCCGCAGCAGCACTCCCTTCAGAACATGCCAAACATCCAGCAACAGCTCCCAACCCAAAGGAGCCAGGACTGACAGACATACCTGGCCTGACACCTCCCAGGGAGCCCACAAACAGCCCCTGGCATCCAGGAGCTCTTGCTGGACGTTTGGCCAGTTTGGGTCACTTATCCTGGCTTTGTCCCCTCCTTTCTCATGAATAGAGAAATATGAAGAGCTGAGAAAGTCCTTGACTGTCTGACAGCAACTGTGGGAGAAGGAAAAGGCGGATACCAGATGGTTGGTCAGAGCGTCTCAAACTTTATTCACACAAGCCTGGCTTAAGTATGCTGGATAATTAGCTCATACATATTGCAAAAGCCGAGCTCATCATTGGTCCAGCTGAGAAGTTGCAGCCCTGCCTTTGCTTACATTCTGTTGCACATTGTTATGGTAAACACATCCTTCTAAGACAACAGCAACCGGCTTCAGCTGGCCCCAAGGGCACACTGACTTTGGGTTAACCTTTACCCTACTTGTGCCATCTCGAGCAGGTCTGTGCAGCTGTGTCCCTCCTCTGATAGCCAGCTCTGCACACCAGATCCTCCGCAAGCAACTAAAACCCATCAGGGTGTTATCAGCACTGCTTTCATTTTAACTCCCAAACACAGCATTCCAGCCGCTGCTACAAAAGAAGTTAACTCCATCCTGACCAGGACAGCCAGGACACACTCCAACTGGCTCCCTAGAGCTCCCAAACCCAAACAAGTGAAGTGATGCTGTGGCTGAGAAAAGCACCTAGGGAGCTGGTTGAGTGTTGCCTGTTGCCTGGCAAACGAAAGCCCTCAGAGCCAGGATGCCAGGGGCTGCTTGGGGGAGGTTCCAGGACAGCTTTGTCTTTCAGTCCTGGCTCCTTTGGTTTGGGAGCCATTGCTGGACGTTTGGCATGTTTGGAATTGAAGGCAACACCTGGGGTTTGTCTGGCATTGTTATTGCTTTTACTTAGTATTTTTTTCTATGAAGTTTCACACTCTCTTTAGTATTTTCTGTCCACATTTTAGTGAAGTTATGGGTATTTTCATACCCAACTGAATCATCAATATAAATACTCTGCAGAGAATGTTTTCAGCAAGAATCCCTTTCTCCATCCAGCATCCCACCCCTGATACACCCCTCATGTCAGCAGAGCCACACCTGCTCCTCCAGCTGCTGTGAATCCTCCATCAGGCAGCATCCTCCCCTTTCCCCAGGGACTGTGGGAAGGGCAGTGGGTGGGACCTGGGGTACATAAGGCACCTGCCTTGCCTGGGTGATCTCATTCTGCTTTGGGTCTCCTGTGAGAGGGTTCTGGTTTCCCTGCTGCAGTGGGAGTGTTGGAGGTGCTGCTCTTGTCCTGGTTCCTGCATTGAAGGTAAGGGCTCTCCTAGGGGTTGTACAGCTGGTGAGGTGTGACATGCATCACCCGTGGGAGTGATGGTTTGTCAGGAGCAGGAGAGTGAATTGGCATCTCCTGGGTGGTGGGTGCCACAGGTGGTGACAGCGAGCTCTTGTCTGGGAAACAAGCAGGTGACCTGCCTGGCCTGTCCCTGTGGAGAGGGGCAGGGTTTAGAGCTTGGGGTGACATGTGAGACGCTGACTGATGGTGCTGTTCTGTTTTCCTGCTTGTCTTTATCCCAGAGGCTGGAGAATAACGTGGCAGCTCCAGGAACACCCCGTGTGGCCTCCGGAGGGATGTGCTGTGTTCCTGGAGGATGGAGGGAGATCCCCAGCGGTCTGAGAGCTGAGCAGAGGGACCAGGGCCGGGGAGGGAGCAGGAGGATGTGAGAAATGACCCTGTCCCAAACAGGGTTATAGCTGACTGGAACAACTCATGACACAAATGAAAGCAAGCAGACAGCGCTGGGGGTGCCGGGAGTCTCCGCTCCACCAAGGCGCTGGCTGTGCAGCTCCAGTCCCGGGCTGAGATGTCTCCCAGGGACAGGCACATCTCCTTCCCACGTGTGGCCTCTTCCCCCATCTGGTGGATGTTTTGGCTTCACCTGACCCGCTGGAGTGCCGGCCAGGCGACCCCCCCAAGACACAACAACCCTGTAACCTTCAACTGCCCCTCCCAGCCCCGTGGCCACACACACTCTGCAAGTCTGAAATACATCATTGCCCAACAACAGCGATTTTATAGCCTTTACTTAGGAGTTTTTTAATGAGATTTACTGTAATATGGACAGGAAATACTAAAGAGAGTGTTCAAGTTCTGGTTTAATCATCAGTATAAAGGTTCAGCAGAGTAAGAATGTTTCCACCAGAATCCCTTTCTCCACTCAGCATTCACTCTCTGATAAACAACTCAGCTCAGCAGAGCCACACCTGCTCCTCCACCTGCTTTTCATCCTTCTGCAGGCAGCATCCTCCCCTGCCCCAGCCCACTCTGGGAAGGGCAGTGGCTGGGACCTGGGGTACACAAGGCACCTGCCTGGCCTTTGGCAGCTCATTCTGCTTTGGGGCTCCTCTTGTCCTGTCCTGGTTTTCATTCTGCAGTTGAAGCATTTGAGTTGCTGCTGTTGTCTTGGTTCCTGCCCTTAAGGTAAGTGTTTCACAACTACCTGAGTGTGGCCAGTGTCTGCCTAGTCAGAAGCACTTGTTCATGTAGCTTTGCTCCTGTTGGGTTTGTGTGTTTTGCTTTCCCATCTCAGGGTGTTTTTAAGGCACCTCAATCCTATCTAGTCAGCTGTTGATGTTTTGCTTCTAGGTGCACAGCATTTCACCAGCATTCCTGGCTTTGCACAGGATGGGCTGTTGGGGTTTTATTCCACTGGCTTTGCTCTTTGAACTGGAAGCTGTTGGGACTGGAGCCGAATGCCACAAGGAGCTGGGCTGGGCAGTGGGGTCGGTGGGGTGAGGGGGTTGGTGGCTCTGGCTGTTCCCAGACTCAGGTCTGTCTGTCTCTTCTGAAGCTGCAAACCAGGAGGAAAGAGGGATATTCCAGGGGAGGCAACTCCAGATGGGTGAGGTCTGGGGGTAACAGTCATCCTGCATCTCTCAGCGCAGTGAAACCCCAGTGGTGGCAGCCAGCACATCTGTCTCTGGGACCAGCAGGTGAGTGGAACACCCCATCCCTCTGGAGAAGGGGAGGGGGAGTTGAGGTTGGGGTCGAGGTGCCTGGTGCCGACTGCCTGCACAGTTTGGATTTGTTCTCTGTGTATCTTCATTAGAGCTGCTGAAGAATGAGGTGTCACCCCCAGCATGTCCCGGTCAGCCCATGCAGGGGATGGTGTGTGTTTCCTTCCAGGACAGGTGAGGTTTCCCAGCCACCTGAGAGCTCTACCTGGGGCTGTGGTGTCAGGGTGAGGTTACAGGGCAGTAACAGTCCAGGGCTGGCGTGCAGGCTTCTGCCCAGGAGGCTTTGGCAAAGGTGGTACCATTGGTGGGGTGTTATAGGCCAGGCCTGAGCCTTGGCACAGCTGCCCATGAATGGCACAGGCCAGGTGAGCGATGGGTCAAGGTGAGGTGATGGAAGGTGGGAAATGGTTTCAGGTGGTCTCTTGGCATGTGTCTCTTCCAGGCCCTGGAGGCGGTGGTGGGACGTGGCCATGGTGCACCAAGAAAGCAAGGTGCCTGGAGGTGTAGGCATAGTGAAGACAGGGGTAGCACCGCTTTACAGCACAGCAGTAACACATTGATATGCTACTCTGGAACCATCTGCACAGGCTTTCCCTGTTGAGAGCTGTCACTGAGTTCTTTTCATTGTGCTTGGCAGGTGATGGAGTGATACAATGGCTACCTTGGAGCAGCAGCTCATCCCCACAGAGGACCCACTGCCAGTGCCATGGAAGTACTGGTTGGAAGCAGGGAACTTGCCTTACCCATGGATTTGGGTTCTTCAGATGCAGATCATGAGTGCTGAGCTGGAGGCCAAAGGAAGAGGCCAACTGAACTGGTCACTGGAGTATCAGAGGAAGGCTGAATGGCATCTACCCTCAGAGCATCGGTGCCAGTGTCAATGGGGGGAGTTCTCTCACCCGCAGCCGGTGCTGGGATGGGGTTTTCCAGGCAGGGTGATGTTTTTGGAGGTCCCTGGGGACTGTGTTCCTGAGGTGTGCTGTGCTGCTGTTTTTTTCCATGGTCTAGGGTTTGTGTTGTCTCCAGTAGGGTTTCATGGCTTGTCACAGCTGTGGCTTCTTGCAGGAAGGTCTGTTTGTTGAATGGTTACAGGGAGAGACTGGTGGGAGCATTGGTGGAAGGGCAGGGAGTTCTCCTAGAAGGGTGGCCTGAAGAATGGCTTGTAGGAGAGGTGGCCCGAATTGGGTTGTGACCTAGGAAGCCCTTGCTATAGGTTTTGTATTGTGTTGTAATTTGCACTGTAAGTTTTTCTGTTAGTTTAAGTGTAGACATGGGGGTGTCCTGGTTTTGGTCAGGATGGAGTTAACTTCTTTTGTAGCAGCGGCTGGAATGCTGTGTTTGGGAGTTAAAATGAAAGCAGTGCTGATAACACCCTGATGTTTCTAGTTGCTGTCAGACAGTCAAGGACTTTCTCAGCTCTTCATGAGAAAGGAGGGGACCAAGCCAGGACAGGTGACCCAAACAGGCCAAAGAGTATTCCATGCCCATTCTGTCCTGCCCAGTATAAAGGGGGCTGATGGGAGGAGGGAGCAGCTCTGGGACGCCTGATTTTTGGGGGATGGCTCTGGGTGGCACAGCCTGAGCTCTGGGTTCAGTGAGAAACTGCAGTGTGTAGCATCAGTTTCATTTGGGTTTTTTTGCTCTAAAGTCCTGTCAGCATTGTTAGATTTTATCTTTCTGCTATTTTAGTAAACTATCCTTATCCCAACCCATGGGCTTCTGGTTTTGGGGTTATTTGCCCCTTCCTCTTCCCTTGCCTCACACCCCCTCCTATTTTCCTTTAAAGAGCAGGCAGCTGCATGGATCTCAGCTCTCAGCTGGGGTAAAACCATGATGGGGGGCAACAAGGCATCCTGTAGAGCAGAGCCCTTTACCTGTTTTCCCAGGGGAAAAAAGAAAGAGCAAATTGGAGTTTGAGGCACAAGAGGGCTGCCTAAAGGGAAATAATGAGTGAAGGTCAAGAAAAACTACAATGCTAATCTCTGTGTGTGTGTGTGAGCACAGTCACCTGGAACCAGCAATCTGTTTACAGTGAACTTGGACTATATCAGAGTCCTAACAAGCAGTCCTCAGTGAGAACTTGAAAAATAGAGGCAACAACAAGGAGCTGTAATAAAGGATTTGTGGTCTCTGGTGTGACTCTCCTGTGCTGTAGCTGGTTTCTTTGCTGCTGTTTGCAGGGTTTGTTGGCAAAATTGTGATGATGGATGTGCAGGAAGCCACCTTTCAGACCCAGTGCTGGAACAATGCAGGGAAAAAGCCTCAGGCTGTGGAAATAGGTGACTGGAGAGCAGAGCTCCTGCCAGAGCCTGCAATGACACTGCAAGAGAGGACTGACTGGCAACTTCTGAGATGTGAGGACAAACCAGCCTGTGACTGTGCTGGGCAAATCCAGAGGAACCCCATGGGTGCTGTGCTGATGAGCAAGGGTGGGCATTTGAGACCCTGGAGCCTGTGCCAGAGGGGCACACTGTGCTCCTCTGAGTGCAAAGAGGATGCTGACACCCAGAGAAGGGCTGAGATGCCAAACAACAAGTGTGAAGACAGACCAGCACTGGGGATGCCCTGCCTGGCACCCCCAGGCATTGTGGTGGTAAGTGACCTGCTCCTCCCTGTGCAGCCTTACCCAGCCTCTCCCCCACCCCTCCCACCCTTGTTCTCTTCTCCAGCTCCTTCTGCTTTAGGCTTCTGGTCCCCAGACTCCCCAAAGCCTCCTTTTTTGACAGGACAAGATGTCTACTGGATGGCTGCTTCCTGGGATGCTGTGCTGTGTCAGGCCTGGGGTAGTGCCTGTGAAGAGATGGTTAGAACTTCACTGGCACCATCATCTCTGCTTGAGCCTGCTCATCTCAGCTCACCTGGCTGAGGTCACCACCAGTGCTGACATCTGGCTTTGCTTGGCACTTTCTGATCTGTCAGCTTTCTCTTGAAGTCACACTGGTCACCCAGCCCCCTCTCAGCTTGTGTAAGAGGTGCTGACCTGCTTCCTGATGGTGCTCTGCTCATCCCTCTGCAAAGAGCATTCAGTGAGGTGTGGGATGCAGACTGATGCACTCTGGGCTCTGCTCTAGGCCCCTGAAAGAATGGGCTACTGCTTTGGAGTCTGTGAGGGGCCTGCTGTGACCTCCAACTGAGCTAGCACCAGCCCTGGTGCTCTGGTCACAGCTAGGAAAGCCCTGAGCTGTCCTGGAACAACAGCTTTCTTGAGAAGGGCTAAGAGGTAGTCACAGGGAGCAGACACCAGGCCAGGCTTGCCCAGACCCCCAGCCAGATCATCCCATCCTCAGGCCTGTTAGGAGAAGCAATGCTCACAACCAGCTTTGCTCTTCAAGGGGGAAGTGAAGGACAGGGGATGTTCTCTTTTCCAGGCTGGCAGGAGAATGCCACACACCTAGACCCAAAAAAAGACACCTCACTTAGGGGGTTCCACCATGACCCTGTCCCATGGAGGACTGTCATTCTTCAGAAACTGTCCTCACAATACACTTGCCTACAGGCTGGTTACCCTCAAGCACTCCTTCAGCTGCCTCCCGAGCTCCCTCTGCTGCCTGAAAGCCGGCAGGAGAAGGCTTTCTGACTGCACTTAGCTTTGTCCACTCACAGGGACTTGCCCTGAAAACAGTGATGCTGGTTCTAACTCCCTAGGCCTCCATGTGTTGTACTGGCACCTCCATGGGAACTAGCAAGTGATGCTTGGTGGGACAGGGCCTGAGCAGCCACTGTACAAATCCTCCCCTTAGAGGCTCTGGGCTTGAGCTAGGTGACAAAAAGAGGGGGTATGACAGGATGTGAACCAAGAACAGGAAGTCTAGAAGGGGACCAGGGCAGGGGCAGCAACCCCAGGGGGACCACAGAGAGAAAGGGGGGAGGGACACACTGAGATAAGGGTGGAAAAACCCCACCAAACAAGGAGGAGACACAAGAGGGAACCAGACAGCTGGGAGGGGGGGCAGGCAGTACAGAAAGACTGAGAAACAAGCAGTAGTAGGGGAAAGAGAGACAGGCAAAGACCAGGGACTGAGAGGGGGAGAGAAGTAAGGGGCTGAAAGACAAGGAGACAAAGAGAGGGCTCAGGGAACAACAGGCAAACAGGACAGGCACAGAGAGACAGCCAGGGAAAGACAACAGGGGAACGAAACAGATACAGATGAGGGAGACAGACAAGAGCTGGGGGCAAAGACAGCTGTACACAGGGAGAGGACAAGAGAGTCTAACTCAGCCTACTCAAAAGAAACCACCAAAGACACACAAAAAATGGACACTGAACACATTATGTTTCTATGCTCATCATATCTTTATTGTTTACATTTTATACAGACTAGTGGTTACAAGGCTCGTGACTGTCATCTCCCATGCTGCTGAAACACACATGCACAGCAACATGGCCAAAGTAAAAATGGTAACACACATGATTATTTCTACTTCAAGGAAAATATTCTTATACAAACTGACAGGGTCCTTGAGGGCCAAAGGGGGAACTCTCACAAAATTTGCTACAGAAGGTGCCAAAGGGTGCCCAAAGGGCCCTCTGGCAAAACTGGCTGCAGAAGGGGCCAGGTTTTAACCTATGGCAAGTGTTTCCTATGTCACAACCCAATTCGGGCCACCTCTCCTACAATCCATTCTTCAGGCCATCCTTCTAGGAGAACTCCCTGCCCTTCCACCAATGCTCCCCCCAGTCTCTCCCTGTGACCATTCAACAACCAACAGACCTTCCTGCAAGAACTCACAGCTGTGACAAGCCATGAAACCCTACTGGAGACAACACAACCCCTACACCATGGAAAAAACCCAGCAGCACAGCACACCTCAGGAAGACAGTTCCCAGGGGCCTCCAAAAACATCACCCTGCCTGGAAAACCCCGTCCCAGCACTGTCTGCACCCAAACTTTGGTGGCAACAGTCGCCTCACAGACCGGCCGGGACCAGGGAAAAAGAACCACAGCCAGGGGAGGAAAAAAATATATCCCCTGGCTGGGGTTTTTTTATTGTTAACTATCTAATTCCTGAGGCCAGAGCAAACCTGAAACAGAAGCAGCACACACACAGGTAGCCACGCTCACTCCCCTACTGCTGCCCACCACCCCCAGAGCCATCCCACCTCCAGCCGCCGCAGTGGGTCAGCACCCCGAGTCTGCAGCCATGCAGGGCAGGGTCTCACCCTTCAAACAGCCCCAGCACTGTGACACTGAAGTGTCAGAGCTCAAAAGCCAAAGCCCAGGAAGCCACTTCACTCCCTGCAGCACAGCTGCCTCCTGCTGCTCTTGGGAATTCCCACTCTGCAGCAAATGTCCCCAGAGTTTCCTGCTGGGATCCAAACCTCCCTGTAGTGCCTGGCACAAAACATCCCTAGCAGAGACACTGCACACTCCAAGACTGCACCCCAAGACAGTGTCACACAATGCAAGACAATCCAAACCCACAGCCACGCAGCAACTTACAACCCCATGATACAGCCAGGCTATTGATGACACCAGCCCAGGACCAAGCCAGACCACACACAATGCCCAGTCAATATTGAGTCGACACTGGGAGACACCAGGGAGATACACAGTGCCAGAGCATCCCAGGACAGGGCAGTGCTGGGGATTACACCACCCTGTTACAGAGTCATAGGGCACAAAACACAGTTCACATACAGAGGCAGACAGCATCCCAGGCTGTGTCAGTGCCATGGATTACACCATCCCGTTACAGAGTGATGTGGCACAAGACACCACCCCAAGACAAAGCCCTACTAGGCAAGACAATCCAAAAGGACACAACGCTACCAAGGCCTCAGACACCAGTGAAAGCCAGTACAGAGTGCTGTGATGCAATACAACACCAAATCAGTCCATTTGCAAGAGATCCACCAGTACAGTACACTGGTGAGTGAGCGGGGAGCGAGGGCTGCACAGAACTCCAGAAGCAGAGGTGTTGTTCCACCTCAGGCTCAGCAAACGTTTCTGTGGTGTCACCTTTGTGCTATGAAACCCTTTAGACTCTGAGCAAGAGGACAGACAGTCAATGGGCTGGGTGACAGAACAGCCAGGCTCAAAGGCAACAATGATTCGTGAGGGTGGAGAACTCCCCCATTGACACTGGCACCGATGCTCTGAGGGTGGATGCCGTTCAGCCTTCCTCTGATACTCCCCTGGCCAGTTCAGTTGGCTTCTTCCTTGGGCCTCCAGCTCAGCACTCATGATCTGCATCTGAAGAACCCAAATCCATGGGTAAGGCAAGTTCCCTGCTTCCAACTGGTACTTCCATGGCACTGGCAGTGGGTCCTCTGTGGGGATGAGCTGCTGCTCCAAGGTAGCCCTTATACCACTCTAGCACCTGCCAAACACAATGAAAAGAACTCAGTGACAGCTCTCAACAGAGAAAGACTGTATAGATGGTTCCAGAGTAGCATATCAATGTATTACTGCTGTGCTGTAAAGCAGTGCTACCCCTGTCTTCACTATGGCTACACCTCCAGGCAGGGCAGAACAGAAAGGTGACTGACTCACAAGACAACCTCAAGTGATAAAAACACCTCCTGAGGCAAAGATGCAGCTTTATGGCACCAGAACAGTGCAGATGCTTTCTAGCAGTACCATAGAAGAGGCAGTATTAGCAGCCTGTAAGGAAAAGCAACTCTAAAAATCCAAGGCCTGGCTTCCCAACCAGGCATAAGACCTTTAAAGATGCAGCAATTAAATCCCAGAAGACAAATCTGTACAAAGAGAAGGTTGGGTGGAGATGCCCCTGAGAGCCAGCTCATTGCTGCAAGACACATCTGCTCAAAGATATCTGCGACAACACAAGCCACACACATCTGTGCTTGAATCCACAACTGCAGGAGACTAAGGGCTCAAGAGGAAGAAAGCTGTGGCTATGCAAGACTCAAGAGGTCTAATTAATTATTTGCAAACAAAGATCCAACAAGTAAGAGATCTGAGTAAGTTATAGGGCAGAACCTAACAAAACCACTGCAAAGGCTGGAACTGCCCTACCTGCTGCACCCAGGGGTGGCATTCCACAGACCCCCTCATTCCAGAGGGAGATGTGCTGGCACTCATGGCATGTGGCACCTACTGCCCCAAGAGATCCAAAGTCACTGTTACCCTTGCAAGAAATAACTGCTCCCACACTTGCCTTGTGCCCAGCACCTGGCTGTTATCCCAGCTCACCTCAACCACTCCTCCACTTCCAGGGCACCACCACAGACAACAGCACCTTGCTTTCTTGGTGCACCATGGCCACATCCCACCACTGCCTCCAGGGCCTGGAAGAGACACATGCCAAGAGACCACCTGAAAGCAGTTCCCACCTTCCATCACCTCACCTTGACCCATCGCTCACCTGGCCTGTGCCATTCATGGGCAGCTGCCCCAAGGCTCAGGCCTGGCCTGTAACACCCCACCAATGGTACCACCTTCACCAAAGCCTCCTGGGCAGAAGCCTGCACGCCAACCCTGGACTCTTACTGCCCTGTCACCTCAGCCCAATTCCACAGCCCCAGGTAGAGCAGCTCCACACCAAACACACACAGAATGACACAAGGCAGAGAGCACAGACATTGCAACTCCAAGATGACCAAAAACCTTTGGCAAGAAGGGCTCCCAGACAGGAGACACCGTCAAGCAACACCATGAGGTGGGGACAGGAGGAAGCTGTATGGCAACCCCAGGAGAGTTGCCATAGACAACTGGAATAGCACAGTGGAAGGACTTGCTATCAGAATTGGATGTGCAAGAAGCACAACTGCAAGACCTAGCGATGGAGAGATGTGGGGAAGAAGCTTCAGTCTGTGAAAATGGATGGCTAGAGAGCACAGCTCCTGACAGAGACAGCGACTGTGCCCCCAAGATAAGACTGACCAGAAACTTGTGAGACATGGGGATGAACTTGCTAAGTGAGTGAAGAGCCCAATGGGCACCGTGGCTGTGAGCAAGTGGGGGTGTTTGAGACACTACAGACTGCACCCAAGGGGCAGGCTGTGCTCCTCTGAGCACAAAGAGGATGCTGACACCTGGAGAAGGACTGAGACACAGAAAACGTGGCACACAATGAGTATAAACACAGATGGAGGCAGGAAATACCCTGCCCAGCAAACCCCAGCAACATGTTGGCAAGTAACCTGCTCCCCCTTTGCCAGCCCAGAGGGGACCCCTCCCAAACAGACCCTTTGGGTATGTTGACTTTCAGGGGCAAACAGCCACCCTGCCACCACCACCACCTTCACCCCACCCTTCTCTTCTCCTCCCGCTCCCTCCCCAGCCCCAGTCCCTCTCCTCAGCTCTCAGGTGACTGGGGAACCTCACCTCTCCTTGAAGGAAACACACACCATCCCCTGCATGGGCTGACTGGGACATGCTGGGGGTGACACCTCATTCTTCAGCAGCTTTAATAGAGATACACAGAGAACAAACTCAGACTGTGCAGGCAGTCAGCACTGGGCACCTCAACTCCAACCCCAACTCCCCTCCCCTTCTCCAGAGGGATGGGGTGTTCCACTCACCTGCTGGTCCCACAGACAGACATGCTGGCTGCCACCACTGGGATTTCCTGCTGCGCTGAGAGATGCAGGATGACTGTTACCCCCAGACCTCACCCAGCTGGAGTTGCCTCCCCTGGAAATATCCCTCTCCCCTCCTGGTTTGCAGCTTCAGAAGAGACAGACAGACCTGAGTCTGGGAACAGCCAGAGCCACCAACCCCCTCACCCCACCGACCCCACTGCCCAGCCCAGCTCCTTGTGGCATTCAGCTCCAGTCCCAACAGCTTCCAGTTCAAAGAGCAAAGCCAGTGGAATAAAACCCCAACAGCCCATCCTGTGCAAAGCCAGGAGTGCTGGTGAAATGCTGTGCACCTGGAAGCAAAACACCAACAGCTGAGTAGATAGGATTGAGGTGCCTTAAAAAGGCCCTGAGAAGGGAAAGCAAAACACACAAACCCAACAGGAGCAAAGCTACATGAACAAGTGCTTCTGACTAGGCAGACACTGGTCACACTCAGCTAGTTGTGAAACACTTACCTTAGGTGCATGAACCAAGACAACAGCAGCAACTCAAATGCTTCAACTGCAGAATGAAAACCAGGACAGGACAAGAGGAGCCCCAAAGCAGAATGAGCTGCCAAAGGCCAGGCAGGTGCCTTATATACCCCAGGTCCCACCCACTGCCCTTCCCACAGTCCCTGGGGAAAGGGGAGGATGCTGCCTGATGGAGGATTCACAGCAGCTGGAGGAGCAGGTGTGGCTCTGCTGACATGAGGGGTGTATCAGAGGTGGGATGCTGGATGGAGAAAGGGATTCTCCCTGAAAACATTCTCTGCAGAGTATTTATGTTGATGATTCAGTTGGGTATGAAAATACCCATAACTTCACTAAAATATGGACAGAAAATACTAAAGAGAGTGTGAAACTTCATAGAAGAAAATACTAAGTAAAAGCAATAGCAATGCCAGACAAAACCCAGGTGTTGCCTTCAATTCCAAACATGCCAAACGTCCAGCAATGGCTCCCAGACCAAAGGAGCCAGGACTGACAGACAAAGCTGTCCGGAACCTCCCCAGGCAGCCCCTGGCATCCTGGCTCTGAGGGCTTTCGTTTGCCAGGCAACAGGCAACACTCCATCCAGCTCCCTAGGTGCTTTTCTCACCCACAGCATCACTTCACTTGTTTGGGTTTGGGAGCTCTAGGGAGCCAGTTGGAGTGTTTCCTGGCTGTCCTGGGCAGGATGGAGTTAACTTCTTTTGTAGCAGCGGCTGGAATGCTGTGTTTGGGAGTTACAATGAAAGCAGTGCTGATAACACCCTGATGGGTTTAGTTGCTGTCAGACAGTCAAGGACTTTCTCAGCTCTTCATATTTCTCTATTCATGAGAAAGGAGGGGACAAAGCCAGGACAAGTGACCCAAACTGACCAAAGAGAGTATTCCATGCCAATTCCATCCTGCCCAGTATAAAGGGGGCTGATGGGAGGAGGAGGGGGCGGCTCCGGGACATGCGGTTTTTGGGGGATGGCTCTGGGTGGCACGGCCTGAGCTGTGGGTTCGGTGAGAAACTGCATTGTGTATCACCAGTTTCATATATTTTTTGCTCTAAAGTCCTGTCAGCATTGCTATATTTTATCTTTCTGCTATTTTAGTAAACTATCCTTATCCCAACCCACGGGCTTTTGGTTTCTTGGGTTTGGGGTTGTGATTTGCCCCTTCCTTTTCCCTTCCCTTGCCTCAGACCCCCCCTTCTCCCCCTCCTCTTTTCCTTTAGAGAGCAGGCAGCTGCGTGGATCTCGGCTCTCAGCAAAATAGGGGGTGACACGGGCAAGGGGAATCACAGAATCACAGTGTCACAGGGGTGGGAAGGGACCTCCAGAGCTCATCAGGTCCGATCCCCGGCCAAAGCAGCTCCCCAGGACAGGTTGGTGTCCAGACAGGTCTGGAATCTCTCAAGAGAAGGAGACTCCACACCCCCTGGGCAGCCTGTCCCAGGGCTTCCTCACCCTCACTGGGAAGAAGTTCTTCCCCAGCTTGGTGTGGAACTCCCTGTGCTCCAACTTGAGCCCATCGCCCCTTGTCCTGTCCCCACAGACACTGAGCAGAGGCTGCCCATGGCCCCCTGGGTCCCACCCTTCAGCTATTGATCCCCAGTGATCAGATCCCCTCTCAGTCTCTCCTCCCCAGGCTGAACAGCCCCAGCTCCCTCAGCCTTTCCTCACAGGGGAGATGCTCCAGCCCCTTCAGCATCTCCCTGTCCCTCCTCTGGACTCTCTCCAGCAGATCCCTGTCCCTTTGATCCCAGGGAGCCCAGCACTGGACACAACACTCCAGTGGGGCCTGAGCAGGGCAGAGCAGAGGGGGAGGATCCCCTCCTGTCACCTGCTGCCCACACTCCTCCTGATGCCCCCAGGATCCCCTTGTCTCTCTCAGCCCCCAGGGCACACTGCTGGCTCGTGGCCACCCTGTCACCCCCCAGCACCCCCAGGGCCTTCTCCTCAGAGCTCCTCCCCAGCAGCTCCCCCCAGCCTGTCCTGATCCATGGGCTGGGCTGGGCTGGGCTGGGCTGGGCTGGGCTGGGCTGGGCTGGGCTGGGCTGGGCTGGGCTGGGCTCGGCTCGGCTCGGCTCGGCTCGGCTCGGCTCGGCTCGGCTCGGCTCGGCTCGGCTCGGCTCGGCTCGGCTCGGCTCGGCTCGGCTCGGCTCGGCTCGGCTCGGCTCGGCTCGGCTCGGCTCGGCTCCGGACGCGGTTTTTAACTCTCCGCCATCGCTGAGACCCCGCCCAGCGGCCTCTCGCCGACCAATAAGCATCGGCCTTGGCAGCAGGCGCTCGCCTGGGATTGGTGCAGCGCGGCTCCTGTCAGCGATAGGCTCGTATCGGCCTATCAGCTGCAGGGAGGGAAGAGGCTGGGGAAGCCTGCAGCGGGGTCCTAAAGCCCGCCCGTCCCGATCGGGCTCCAACCGACACCCCCCCCCCCCCCCCCCCCATCCCCGCCGCCTTCCTCCAGCACCGGACGCCCCCGCTCCACACAAGCGACTCGGCCCCACCGCAGCCACGGCCTTTATTTGCGGCTCAAGCAGGATGGGAACAGAGCGGGGGCAGCCCCCAGACTCCCCTCCGGGCCGGGCGCTGCTCCCCTTCCCTCCCACCTCCCTCCATCCCACCCCCGCAGGGGCGCGGGGCCGGGCCGGGGGGTGCCCGGCAGCCGAACCGGTGGGGTGGGGACAGACACAGCGCTTGGGACCCGCCGGAGCCTGCCCAGGGCAGCCGGTGCCGCCTCCCTGGACGGGGCGGGGGGGGGGGGGGGTGGAGCCTGGACCCCGCAGCGGGGGTGGGGGGGGCACTCGGTAACCGGTAAAGCCAACGGCGGGGCCGGACACAAACAGGCGGAACGCAGCAAGGAACAGAGGCAGGACCAGGCTCCGGGCTGCCCCACAGCAGGGCTGGGGCGTGGGGAGTCAAACCAGCCCCCCCCCGCTCTGCGCCCCAGCCCAGAGAGGAGCCAGCAAAGCCCCTCGGCTCCCATCCTGCCGGGATGGGCGGGGCGGGGGGCGGCGCAGGGGGTCCCCTCCATCACTTCCGCGGCTCCGCTCGCTCCTTGTGAGACTCCGTCACCACCTGCTGCAGGGGAAGGCGGGGAGGGGGTTGTCAGGGCAGGGGGGGAGCCTCTCCAGGCAGGGACACCCTGTGTGTGTGTGTCCCGTCCCCCCGCAGCCCCCCAAGGCTCACCTGCCCATCCCGTGTCTCGATGGTTTTGATGAGCACCATCCTCCGTGCTGGGCTCTGCACAGGCTGCGGCTCCAGCACTGGGGCACAGAGAGTGTCAGCTGCCCCCCCACACCTCCCTTCCACAGTGCAGGGAGGTGCAAAAGCCCCTGCCAGAGGCAGAGAGCCACCAGCACCTTCATGGGGCTCTGCACCAAAAGAAAGGGAGGAAAGACCCCCCCAAGGCACAGCAAGAGATTCCCAGCCCCCTCCTCACCTGAGCTTCTCATGCTGAAGGAAGGGGCAGGGTGCAGGGGGCTGGTGATTCTGGAAAAGGGGGAGAGAGGAGGGGTGATCCAGGGCTCCCAGGCATTGTGGGTGACCCTGACCCTTCCACACCACTGCGTCAGTGACCCACATCACAGCTAATCTGTGCTAAGCAGGCAGCGGTCCTGCCCATGGGCTGCTGGCAGGAGCCACAGCAGCTCCCTGGCCATCACGCCTTCCCTGGCCTTGCCTTTATCTCAGCAACTAGAAGCTCCCATGGAAGCTGCTCAGACCTGTCTCCTCACAAGGAAAAACCCTGAAGAACCAGGAGGACCCTTTTCCTCCGGCCCCAGCAGCGACAGGGATGGAGGCTGCACGTGTGACCGGGCAGAGCCACCTCACCGGCTCTCCTCGCCCTCCAGCAGCTTGCGGTAGGTGGCGATCTCGATGTCCAGGGCCATCTTGACATTGAGCAGGTCCTGGTACTCGCGCAGGTGCCTCGCCATCTCCTCTTTCATCTGCCAGATCTCCTGCTCCAGCCGTCCCACCACATCCTTGTAGCTCCCAATCTCCTCCCCGAACTCATCCTCCATCTCCTGCATCTGCCGCTGCAGAGCCTCATTCTGCAGGGAAGGAAGGGGCCGTATGGGACCAGGATGGGGGGCCCTGGGGCCATATGGGACCTGGGTAGGGGGCCTGGGGCCATATGGGACCGGGATGGGGGGCTTGGGGCCATATGGGACCTGGGTAGGTGGGCCTGGGGCCATGTGGGACCGGGATGGGGGGGCCTGGGGCCATATGGGACCTGGGTAGGGGGACCTGGGGCCATGTGGGACCTGGGTAGGGGGGCCTGGGGCCATGTGGGACCTGGGTAGGGGGGCCTGGGGCCATGTGGGACCGGGATGGGGGGGCCTGGGGCCATGTGGGACCTGGGTAGGGGGGCGTGGGGCCATATGGGATTGGGATGGGGGGGGGCTGGGGCCTACACGCCCTCCCCTCACTCCTCTTCCCAGCTCTTACCACTCCCTTCAGCCCATCCACCTCACAGGTGAGGCTCTGGATCTGCCTCCGGGACTCGTTCATCTCCTGCTTGGCCAGTCTCAGCGCCTCGTGGTTGCGGTTGGCTGCGTCTGAGAGGTCAGCAAACTGCAGGGACCAGGGGAATTAGGGCTTCTGGGGTGCCCTGGCTCCTCCATGCCCCACCTAAACCCTCCCAGTACCTTTGACTTGTACCACTCCTCAGCTTCCTGCAGGTTCTTCACAGCGATGCTCTCGTACTGGGTGCGGATCTCCCGCAGCGCAGCCGTCAGCTCTGGCTTGCAGACCTCGACCTCCACCGGTGCTGCTGGGCCTGGGGCACTCACCTCCAGGTCCCTCAGCTCCTGCACAGGCACATGGGTCATCACACCACAGCACATCACCCCAGCCTGCTCCCCCTCACCCCACATGGGTTATCACACCACAGCACATCACCCCAACCTGCTCCCCCTTACCCCACATGGGTCAGCACAGCACAGCACATCACCCCAACCTGCTCCCCCTCACCCCACATGGGTCATCACACCACAGCACATCACCCCAACCTGCTCCCCCCCACCCAACATGGGTTATCACACCACAGCACATCACCCCAGCCTGCTACCCCGCACCCAACATGGGTCATCACACCACAGCACATCACCCCAGCCTGCTCCCCCTCACCCCACATGGGTCATCACACCACAGCACATCACCCCAGCCTGCTCCCCCTCACCCCACATGGGTCATCACACCACAGCACATCACCCCAACCTGCTCCCCCTTACCCCCACATGGGTCATCACACCACAGCACATCACCCCAACCTGCTCCCCCTCACCCCACATGGGTCATCACACCACAGCACATCACCCCAACCTGCTCCCCCTCACCCCACATGGGTCATCACACCACAGCACATCACCCCAACCTGCTCCCCCTCACCCCACATGGGTCATCACACCACAGCACATCACCCCAACCTGCTCCCCCTCACCCCACATGGGTCATCACACCACAGCACATCACCCCAACCTGCTCCCCCCCACCCCACATGGGTCATCACACCACAGCACATCACCCCAACCTGCTCCCCCTCACCCCACATGGGTCATCACACCACAGCACATCACCCCAACCTGCTCCCCCCCACCCCACATGGGTCATCACACCACAGCACATCACCCCAACCTGCTCCCCCTCACCCCACATGGGTCATCACACCACAGCACATCACCCCAACCTGCTCCCCCTCACCCCACATGGGTCATCACACCACAGCACATCACCCCAACCTGCTCCCCCCCACCCCACATGGGTCATCACACCACAGCACATCACCCCAACCTGCTCCCCCTCACCCCACATGGGTCATCACACCACAGCACATCACCCCAACCTGCTCCCCCCCACCCCACATGGGTCATCACACCACAGCACATCACCCCAACCTGCTCCCCCCCCACCCCACATGGGTCATCACACCACAGCACATCACCCCAACCTGCTCCCCCTTACCCCACATGGATCATCACACCACAGCACATCACCCCAACCTGCTCCCCCCCACCCCACATGGGTCATCACACCACAGCACATCACCCCAACCTGCTCCCCCTTACCCCACATGGATCATCACACCACAGCACATCACCCCAACCTGCTCCCCCTCACCCCACATGGGTCATCACACCACAGCACATCACCCCAGCCTGCTACCCCGCACCCAACATGGATCATCACAGCACAGCACATCACCCCAACCTGCTCCCCCTCACCCCACATGGGTCATCACAGCACAGCACATCACCCCAACCTGCTCCCCCTCACCCCACATGGGTCATCACACCACAGCACATCACCCCAACCTGCTCCCCCCCACCTCACCCCACCCCACCCCGACCCCCCCCACCTCCTCATGCAGCTTCTTGAGGAAGCTGATCTCATCCATCAGCAGCTCGACCTTGCGCTCCAGCTCAAGCCGGGTCAGCGTGGCACCATCCATGTCCTGTGGGAAGAGGCTGGGCCAAGCTGTGGGGCAGCGCAGAGGGGACAGGACCACCCCTCCCCACCCCCCCACCCCCCACCCCCCACCCCGAGGGCAGCGCAGGACAGGGAGCGCCCTCACCTTGCGGAACAGCACCAGGCTCTTCTCTGCATCCTCCCGCTTCTGTGTCTCATCCTCCAGCCTGGGGGGCAGCAGGAGTCAGGGTGGGTGCAGCTCCTGCCTCGTGCCACCTGCTACCTGAGACCCCCCCACCCTGCGGCAGACACAGCCTTCCCCCCCATCCCCGATCCCCCCCCATTCCCCCCACTCCGTATGCTGCAGGCACATGGAGATGGAGGGTGAGGAAGAGGAGCCCCCCAAGCCTGAGCCACACCCCTTCTCAGAAGGGGCAACCTTGGGGTGTCCCTGTCCCTGCACAGCCAGGACAGTACCAGCCCCTCCCCACAGGACCCCCAGATCCTGGGGGGGGGCACCACACTGGCCCTGTCACACCAATCTGGGGTTGCAGGGCCATGACCCCCCACTGCAGCCCCCCCAAGGGGTCCAACCCTACCCCAGCTTCATCTCCCCAGTGTTCATCCCAGTCCACTCCCCGTACCCCCACCCTGCCGCACCCCTTGCAGGACCCCGCCCTGCCGTAGAGCGCTGCTCTCCCAGCCCCCACCCTGGATTCTTCCCCAGTGCCCCCCCACCTACCCCCCTGTGCATCCCTGGTGCTTTCCCCAGCACCAGCCCACTCCCACCCAGTACACTCGGGGCATCCCCTGGTGTTCCCCCCCCCTCCCGATATACGACCCCAGCACCCCCGTGCACGCCGCACTCCCCTCCCCACTGCCTCCGTTATTGCTCGGGCCCCGCCCCAACATCCCGGGTGCGTCCCCATCCCCGGTGCGTCCCCCATCCCCGGTGCGTCCCCCCACCCCCGGTGCGTCCCCTCCATCCCGGGTGCATCCCCATCCCGGGTGCATCCCCCAACCCCGGTGCGTCCCCATCCCGGGTGCGTCCCCATCCCGGGTGCGTCCCCCCACCCCGGGTGCGTCCCCCCACTCTCAGGTGCGTCCCCCCATCCCGGGTGCGTCCCCCCATCCCGGGTGCGTCCCCCCACTCCCGGGTGCGTCCCCATCCCCGGTGCGTCCCCCCAGCCCCGGTAGGTCCCCACTCCCGGGTGCATCCCCCATCCCCGGTGCGCCCCCCATCCCGGGTGCGTCCCCCATCCCCGGTGCGTCCCCCCAACCCTGGTACGTCCCCATCCCGGGTGCGTCCCCCCACTCCCGGGTGCGTCCCCATCCCCGGTAGGTCCCCCATCCCGGGTGCATCCCCATCCCCGGTGCCCCGGTGCGTCCCCATCCCGGGTGCGTCCCCCCATCCCGGGTGCGTCCCCCCATCCCGGGTGCGTCCCCCATCCGGGGTGCGTCCCCCCCACCCCCGGTGCAACCCCCCACCCCCGGTAGGTCCCCTATCCCGGGTGCATCCCCATCCCAGGTGCATCCCCACCCCCGGTGCGTCCCCCATCCCCACCCCGCTACACGGCCGGTCCCTCTCCCGTGCATCTCACCGTCCCCACCCCGGGGTCTCCATCCCGGTGCATCCATCCTCCATCCCGGTGCACCCCCCCATCCTGCGCTGCGTTCCCCATCCCCACGACCCCCTCCCCACCCCGCTGCGCTCCCCCCTCCTCCCGCCGGCCCCGCCACCCACCCACCGCTGCCGCAGGGCCGCCAAGTCGGCTGCCAGCCCGTCCCGCTCGGCCTGGAGCCGGTCACGATCGTGGCCGAGGCGCTGCAGCCGGTCCCGCAGCCCCCGCAGCTCCCCCTGCATCAGCCCCGCGGTGCGGGGAGCGGTGGCGGCGGCGGCGCGGCCCAGGGCACCCCGGAGGGCTCCGTTCTGCCGCTCCAGAGCCCGCACCCGCTCCAGGAAAGCGGCGAAACGATCGTTCAGCGCCGCCAGCTCCTCCCGTTCCGAGTTCCGCGCCGCCGCCGCCGCCAGCCGCCCCGCAGCCGCGGTGAGGGGCGGCTGCGCCCCGAGGGCGCGGTGCGGGGTGAGGGCGCGGCCGCGGCGGTTCATGACGGCACCGGGAGGCCGGAGGCTGCCAGGACCGGCCGTTTATAGCGGGAGGCGGCTCCGCCCCGTCGAGGGGGATCCCGAGGGGTTACGGGGAGTGAGGGGAGGGGTCTCCCGGCCGGAGGGAGGACCGGGGGTTGCGTGTGTCCCCTCGGAAGGGCGGGGAGAGGGGCCGGGAGTGGCCGGGGTCCTCCGCGGTATGCGGGGCAGGTGGTGCGGGCGTTCCCCCCCCCTCGAGGGGAGGGCTGGGGATCCCACTCGGGATGTGGGGCAGGGGGCTGCGGGACGGGGGATGTCCCCCCTCGGGGGCGCAGGTAGAGGAGTCCAGTACGGTGGGGAGAGGGGCTGAGGGACAGAGACCCGCCCTCGGGGAGGGGGATAGGGGCTGGCAAAAACCGGGTCCAGCCCTGTCAGGGTGGAGGAGGGGCTGCGGGACCCCGGGGGCTGCGGGGCAGTACGGGGGGCTGCAGGGGTCCCCCTCAAGTAGCATGGAGAGGAGGCATAGGCACCCCGCTGAGATGCAGAGATGGGCTGGGGGCTGCAGGGTGAACCCCATCCTCAGCTGCAGGGCTTAGTGAAACTCCCACCTCAGCTGGGTCCCATCCTGCCCAGGGTGCTCAGCCCCGTGGAGCAGGCAGTGCAGACCCCACCCAGTCCAGCACCCAAGGAAGGGGGGGCACTGTAGGTCCCTTCATTTCCTAGGGACAGCCATGACTCAGCTCTGCCAGAGCTGCCATGTGCAGCGCTGGGTAATGAATGGGTCTGTGGCCCCCCCCAGACCCCCCTTTCCAGGCAGCGAGGGCGGTGCTTCCAGGAAGGGGTCTGTGCCGGTGCCCGGAGGCTGCAGGGGTGTCCTCCAGCTCTGCAGAGCTCCGTGCCAGGAGCAGGACCACACCAGGTACCTCCCACCCACATCAGCCATGCCCAGGGTCCAATCCTGCCCACACACCCAGGGCTGGGGCTGGGGGGATGTGCTGGGGCAAGCAAGGATGGGGAAGGGCACCCACCCTCCCTGGGGGCAGTACCATGGGGTCCTCACAGCCTCAGCTGGGGACCAAACATGTTACAGGGACCTGTGGGGACAAACAGGGGGTGTGGAAGGGACGTGACCCCCCCCCCTCCCCCAGTGAGGGCAGCCCAGGAGAGCACGGCCAGCTCACAGCACAGGACCCAGCCAAGGGACCCATGTCCCACAGAGCCCCCCAGAACAGACCCTGGGCCAGCTCAGCCAAGACCCCCATCTCCCCCAGACAGACCCCCCAGGTCACGGCGGCGCGGATGGTGCTGGGACAATAACCAAGGCAAGAGAGTGGAAGGAGCAGTTTTAGTTGACCAGCACCACAGCGTGACAGGCAGAAGTGACAAGTGCCTAGTACTCCTCCTCCTCCCCCTCCACGCTGTCAGCCCCCACCTCCTCATAATCCTTCTCCAGGGCTGCCATGTCCTCCCGGGCCTCAGAGAACTCCCCCTCCTCCATGCCCTCCCCCACGTACCAGTGCACAAACGCCCGCTTAGCGTACATCAGGTCAAACTTGTGGTCCAGGCGGGCCCAGGCCTCGGCGATGGCCGTGGTGTTGCTCAGCATGCACACAGCGCGCTGCACCTTGGCCAGGTCCCCCCCAGGAACCACCGTGGGTGGCTGGTAGTTGATGCCCACCTTGAAACCAGTGGGGCACCAGTCCACAAACTGGATGGTGCGCTTGGTCTTGATGGTGGCGATGGCGGCGTTGACATCCTTGGGCACCACGTCCCCGCGGTACAGCAGGCAGCACGCCATGTACTTGCCGTGGCGGGGGTCACACTTCACCATCTGGTTGGCTGGCTCGAAGCAGGCGTTGGTGATCTCGGCCACCGAGAGCTGCTCATGGTAAGCCTTCTCGGCGGAGATGACGGGGGCGTAGGTGGCCAGCGGGAAGTGGATGCGGGGGTACGGCACCAGGTTGGTCTGGAACTCCGTCAGGTCGACGTTCAGGGCCCCATCGAAGCGCAGGGATGCTGTGATGGAGGACACAATCTGACCTATTAACCTGTTGAGGTTGGTGTAGGTGGGCCTCTCGATGTCCAGGTTGCGGCGGCAGATGTCATAGATGGCCTCGTTGTCCACCATGAAGGCACAGTCGGAGTGCTCCAGGGTGGTGTGGGTGGTGAGGATGGAGTTGTAGGGCTCCACCACAGCTGTGGAGACCTGTGGGGCTGGGTAGATGGAGAACTCCAGCTTGGATTTCTTGCCATAGTCGACAGAGAGGCGTTCCATGAGCAGGGAGGTGAAGCCGGAGCCGGTGCCACCCCCGAAGCTGTGGAAGACCAGGAAGCCCTGCAGCCCTGTGCACTGGTCAGCCTGTTGGAATACAGCCACCGGGCCAGGTCAGCCATGGCTCCACAGTCTTGTCCTCACCAGGATGGGTGCAGCAGGAGCCACCCCATCCCACGCAAGCCCATGGGCAGCCAGTTCAGCCTTTGATGTAGCAGGAGTTCCCCGAGCAGAGCTGGAGGCACAGCAGGCCCAGCCAGCCCCGGCGCCAGCCCCAGCGTGGGAAACAGAGGTTCAAAGCACTTGGGCAGCCACACCAGTCAAACCAGCAGTGCTGCACAAGCACCCAAAGCTAGGGCTCCACAGCCCCCCACGCCCCAGGCATGGCGCTCCTGTCCTCCCCACAACAGGGCTCAGCATCATGTGGAGACAGAGCTGTGCCACACCTGGGTCTGCACATCCCCAAGGGGACTGGGGACAGCCCAGTCTTGTCACTCACACCCTGGGGATGTGGGGGGGCTGCAGGTACCTCCTGGGGCAGGCCCAGCATCTATTCTCACACTGATGCAGCCCAAAGTGCTCATGTGGTGAGGACAAACTGCTCACCTTCCCAGGGACACTACCTTCCCAGGGACACCACCTTCCCAGGGACACCCCCTTCCCTTTGTCCCCAAGAGCCCCTGGGGATGGAGCCACGCTGGGAGACCTCCCAGACTGCTCACCAGCTTGCGGATGCGGTCGAGGACCAGGTCGATGATCTCCTTCCCAATGGTGTAGTGCCCACGGGCGTAGTTGTTGGCAGCATCCTCCTTGCCTGTGATCAGCTGCTCAGGGTGGAAGAGCTGCCGGTAAGTCCCTGTGCGCACCTCATCTGCGGGGGGAGAGCCCGTTAGCACCCAGCGCCCACCAACACCACCCACCCTGGGACCAACTCCCCCAACCCTAAACCCCCCTCACCGATCACCGTGGGCTCCAGGTCCACAAAGACGGCTCGGGGCACGTGCTTGCCGGCCCCCGTCTCGCTGAAGAAGGTGTTGAAGGAGTCGTCCCCCCCGCCGATGGTCTTGTCGCTGGGCATCTGCCCGTCGGGCTGGATGCCGTGCTCCAGGCAGTACAGCTCCCAGCAGGCATTGCCGATCTGCACGCCCGCTTGGCCCACGTGGATAGAGATGCACTCACGCTGCGGGGGCACAACAGGGGGCTGTGTCACTCCCAGGATTCCCCCCACCCACCCTTTGTGTGTCCCCCCCATCCCACCAGCCCAGGACCCCGCAGGGATGCGGCACCCAGGACAGGCTGCACCAGGCAGGGAAGGGCTGATCTGCAGGGCTGGAAGGGGCCCAGCCCTGCCCTGCCACATGCTGTTGTTCTGGGTCCTGGCAGGCAGGGAGGGCTGCAGGGGGGTTCTGCCCCCCCGGCCACACCCTGTACAAGGACTTGCTTAGCTCTGGGGGTCCCATCCTGCCCCCCACCCCTGGGAGTAGGGATGCTGCCTGTTGTGAGTTGAGGAGCTCAGCACCAGGGCTCATTTGGTCCCAAGGGACTGGGACCCCACCCAAGGCAAGATGGGGAGCCCCAAGGGTCCCATCCTGCCGTCCCCACTCTGTTAAGACTCACCAACACTCAGAGCAAGGAGGGGGGCTCAGCACCAGGGCTCCTCATCCTGCCCACTCGGGTCCCCACTTAACCTGGGCTTCACCCTGGGGGTCTCATCCCATGGCAGGAAGGGGGGGTGGTTCAGCTGGGGGCAGCACCCACCCAAACACTAGTTGGAGCCATTCACCCCCCACTGCCCCAGAGCCAGGAGTTGGAGTCTGCCCGTCACCAAGAGCTGTTTCAACCCACACCCCATAGGGCTGCCCCTCACACCCCTCACCCCAGTTTGGACACACCACCAGGCCCCACAGATGCAGGATCCCCCCTTCCCTTCCCCAGGCCTCACACAATTTGGGGCTGTCCCATCCCTGTGACCCCCACCCCCAGCAGCCAGACCCCTCCAGGGCCGGCACAAACTCCAGGACCAAGAAGAGTCTCACTCATCCCAACGGCTGCAGGTGGTGCCCAGGTGACAGGGTGACAGCCTGGGGCTGCCCCCACCATCCCACCCCGATGAGGGGGCATCCCCGGGGGTTGGGGGCAACAGGGTCACCCCATAATCCCCCTACCCCCTCGGGGCAGGTTCCTGTACCTGCTGGGGGATCTCCAGGGGCAGCCACTCAGGACACACCTGGGAGATGGGGCCGCACGGTGCCCGCACCCAGGGACAGGACAGGGGCACCGGTAGCAGCGGCTCCATCCACCCCGCACCCTCGGGGCACGCAGGGTCCCCGCGTCCCCCTTTCACCTCGGGGGAGCTGCCCTGCGCCGCGTGAGTGCTGCGCAGCCCCACGGGGTGTCCTAGACACGGGGTGTCCTGGGCACGGGGGGGGGGGGGACCCGGTCCACACACACCCCCACCCCACCCCCCTCCACTTCCCCAGCACCACACGCTGCCCGGGGGGATCCCACGTCCCCCGGGCTGCCCCGTCCCGAGCGCTGACCCCCCGCTCCCCCCGGCCCTGCCCTCACCATGGCCGCTCACTGCCCGAACCGCCACGGAACCGACGACGGGAGGGCAGAGGGGACCCGACGGGGCGGCCCTGCTTAGTATCCAAGGGGGGCGTGGCTTGAATGGGCGTGGCCTTAAAGGGGCGTGGCTCCGCGCTGGGACCCGCCTTGCCCCGCCCCCTCGGGCCGCGCGGCGCCGCTAGCCACGCCCCCTCGCCCCCGCCCCGCATCTGATTGGCCGGTTCGAAAGCCGGCGAGGCTGCGTAGGCGGTGACGTCGGCGGAGTGGAATGTGGCGGGCGGGGGGGGGCGGGGCGAGGGGGGGTCAGGGCGCTGTGGGGGCGGGGGGATGTTGGGGGCTGGAGGGGCCGGGGTGAAGGGGGGGGGTGGTCGCTCGGTTTGGGCGCTGCTGGGGGTCCCGGGGCGACGCCGTTCGCGGCCCCGCTGCCGTGGGAAGCCCTGCGGGGCCCCGCCGCGCCGGCTCCTGCGCCCAGCCGCCGCCCCGCTCCCCTGGGGCGGCTCCTGGAGGGAACCCGGGCAGAGGCAGTTCCTGTGGGGCTGGAAGGACGGGGTTGGGGGGGGGGGTGTCACCCCACGCTCAGCCCCGGGGAGCATCACCCTGCCCCTCCCTGCCGCCCCTCCCCCCCCCCCCATCCCCGCCCTAGGGGCTTTGGGTCACGGGCCCAGAGCCAGAAATGGGTTGGGGGACAGCCCCGGAGCCCCCTCCCCCCGGCCTCTGAACCCCACCCCGCCCCCCCGCAAGGGGGTCGCTTCACCGTGTGTGCCCCCCCCAGTAAAGGGACCCTGTCGCCATGCAGGTCTGGAAGCTGAGGGTGGAGGGACCAGGGTGTCCCCGGGGGTCCAGCCGCAGCGATGCTCCCCCCGTGCCAGGAGCCGAACACCCCTGGGGGGGGGGGAGCACCCCGAGCTCCTTGTCCCCCACCCCCAGGCTGCACCCAGAGCCCCACCGCACAGCACAATGGGACCCTCCCCGGGCACCCCCAGTGTGTGTCCCCCCCATGCTCCGGGCACCCTCGTCACCTTGGGTACATCCTCGGTGCTGGCACACGCTGCGGGGGTGGGGGGGCAGCCCCCATCGCCCCAGGTTTGGGGCTTTGATGGGGATGTGGGGAGACTTTAGGGGGCTGAGGGGAGAGCCCCTCCTCCCCCAGCTGTAGGGTCCTGATGAGGGGTGCGGGAGCTTTTGGGGGGGGTGGGCGGAGAGGCCCCCTCCCCTCCAGCAGCAGGGTGTCTCCCGCCTCGCCGCCGCCGCTCTCTGCTCCTTTATTGCAGGCTTTGCCGCAATGCGGTGCTGCCCCGCGGCTGCCGAGCAATGCTGCAGACCCCTCCCCACGGCCAGCATGGCTGCAGCCCCCTGCGCACCCAGTCCTGCCTCCCTGTGTCGCTCCCTGCCCGGGGTGGAACCCCCTTTTTGTGGGGGAGGGTGAGGGGGCTGCAAGCACCCAGGCTGTGGGGATGTGCAGTGACCCCCCCCTACTCTCTTCCATGGGGATGGGGTCACCCATTGCCCCCAGCACCCTGCCCTTCAGAGTTGGGGGTGCACGTTGGGCATGGACAGTGAGGGGTGCCACCACCCCCCCCCCCCCAGTCCAACCCCAGCTGGGGGGTGGCAGGTCCCATCTAATAACCCACCCTGTACCAGGGCCTCATCCTGCCCCCTGCAAGGTGCAGCCCCCAACCCCAGAGCTGCCTTGTCTCTCCGTTTCAATGAACCTGTCACATTGCTGGCGGCTGTAGACAGACAGACAGACAGAACACACACTTGCACACCACATTCTGTGGGAAAACAGGTTAAAAATAGCAGCAGCCAGTGCCCTGGACATTGTTGCCTCCTCCCCAGGAACCTCAGCAGCTCCTGCTGGGACCAGGACCCCCAGTCCCCACGACCAGATGTATCCCAGTTGTGGGGTGCAGGGTCACTAGTGAGGGACCCCCTGGAAGGGCCCAAACTGAGGGGGGGCTGGGCACCTCCGTGGTGCTGCAGGCAGGGAGCCAGTGGCCCTGGCATCACCCCTGCTGGGCTGTGCTGCTGGATGGGGGTGAGGATGCTGGAGCCCCCAGACATCCCCAGCCTGGGGGGGGCACAGCTGGGGGGGGCTCTGCGAGGCTGGGGGGGGGACCCTGGCGGGGCTGTTGGGCTGTTTTATTCGGTGGTGCCCAGGGAGTAGACATGGGGAGGGGGGGGGATGGGGAGCAGCCGTCACCAGGAGCCGCTGCGTTGCTACCAACAGTCAACACAGCACAGGCGGCTGGGAAGCACCCGGGGGGGGGGGGGCAGGAGCCGGAGCAGGGAGGTGGGGGTGGGGGGATGAATGGAAACTGAGCCAGATCCCCCACCCCACTGGAATACACTGGGCCTGGACATCGCCACCCCCCCACCCCTCCCCAAGCTGGTGACCCTCATGACCATGTGCAAGGGGATGGAAATTGGGGGACCCCAGGGTTTGTGTAACTCACACCAACACCCCCACCCCCCCCGGCACCACACAGCACTGGGAGGTCCCTGGGATGGTGCCCCCCCCCCCCATACCCAAGCACAGCAAGATCAGGCAGGGTGGGGACCCCAACCCCTTCCCTGCTCCCAGCCAGACCCATGGGTGGATGTTGGGGAGGGGAAGGTGAATGGGGGGGGGGTCCTACGCTGTCTCCTAGCAACCGGTCTCCTAGCAACCCCGCCACCACAGCCCGTTGCCTGGTAGCGGTCGGCGGGGGCACAAGTGGCCTTCCATACCAAAAGAGATGGTAAGGGGCTGGGGCTGAGGGGGGGGGGAGGTGGTAAGAGAACCCCTGGCACCCAGAGCTCCATGCCCTACACCCCGCATCGCCCAGGGGTCTGAGCCCCCTGCAGCTTGGTGGGGCAAGCCCTGCCCATGACACAGGGTGGGCAGCGACACCCCCAGACTGGAGAAGGGGTCCTGAGAGTTGCTGTGGGGCCCCAACACCCCAGGGTGTGCTGAGGGCTTGGGGCAACGGGGGGAAACAAAGGCAGGAGATGTTTCCAGCACAAGGACCAATCCGGTGTGGAGCTGGGGGCTGGGGGCTGGGGTGCACTGGGGACAGGGTCCCCCTAAACACTTGTTTGCAATGGGGAACAGCCAAATCTCCCAATTCTCTTCTGCTCCACGCAGCTGGGACCACCCAGTCCTTTGTTCTGGTGGGCGATGCTCAGATCCTGGCCCTTCTTTGTCTGCAGCCCCACGCCCCTCCCTGCTCCCAGCCATCTTCAGCAGCACCCCAAAAACACTGGGCTGGCAGTGTGGGACCGGCAGTGGGGACATGATGTTGGTAACAGGGGTACAGGGCTTGTGGTGGGGCCACAGGACCCTGGAGCTGCCCAGAAATCTGCAGAATGTGGGAAATGCAGAGAAAAATGGGCTTTTGGGGAGGGGGAGCATCCTGGCAGCTCCACCTGAAGCCAGCCCTGCCCATATGTGTGGTGTGGGGTCACCTTTCTGTAAGGACTCAGCCCCCCCACCCCACCCCCCAGAGCCCCCCACCTCAGGGGTACAACCCCCAGCCACTGTGGGCTTTGCAGGGACAAAAGGGAGGGGGAATCACCCGCGGAGGGGGGACACCCCAGGGCTTGGGGGGGGGGGTGGGAGTGGGTGTGGGGGGGGCCATGTAGGGGCTGCAGCAGATGGAAGGGTGGCCAGGGAATGTGTGCCCCCCTGTCCCAGCTGTGTCCCAAGCACCAGCTGCCGCAGAGCAGCTGCCACTCAGCCCCCAAAACCACCTCAGGGAGCCACCTCAGGGCTTTGTGTCCTGTGTCCTGTGTCCTCCCGCTGTCCCCAGGCACCCCACACACACTCGTCCCCAGCTGCCCTGGGGGAAGGCGCTTTCTCCCCCCCCCCTCCCCGGGCCCCATGGGGATTGTTTTGTGCTGCCTGAGCAGACAAAGAGGAGCTGGACGGGCCGAGGCATTGCCGGGAAAGGGCCACACTGCGTCCAGGACAGGCACCGGGCCATGGTGGGGACAGGGGCCAAGATGTGGCTGGGAACCAGGGCACTGGGGCATGTCCAGGCACAGCGTCTCCAGGGATGGGAGCAGGGACACGGCCAGGAATGGGGACCAGGGCGTGGCTGGGGATGGGGACAGCACCATGCTTGGGGACAGGGACGTGGGTGTGGCTGAGGAGAGGGACAGGGCAGTGCCCAGATGATGGGGTGGGGTGGGGGGGGATAGTGACACAGCGGGGATAAGGGACAGGGATGTGCCCAGTGCTGAGGACCAGGACACGGCTGAGGATGGCGACGGGGGTGCAACTGGCAGCGGGGACACACGGCTGGTGGCACAACTGGGGATGGGGACCAGGGTGTGGCCGGGATGGGCCGAGAACGACTCGCAGGGACACGGCTGGGCACGGGGACGTGGCTGGGATCACGGCCACGGCCGAGGACCGGGACTCGGGTGCGGCGGGGCCGGAGCCAGGACACAGCGACGGCCCAGACGGCCGCGGGCAGGAACCGGCGGTGACCACCGCAACCCCCCAAACCCCACCCCCCCGCTTCTCCCCGCACCGCCCGGCCTTTGTCTGCGGCTCCGGGGGGGGCATTACCTCATCCCCACCCCCCGCCAATGGCCGCCGCCGCCACCACCCCCGGCCCCGCCGCCCGCCCCGCCCCGCCAGCCCTATAAAGCCCCGCACCGAGCCCTGCGCTCTGCTGCGCCTCTTACATCGACCGCCTCAGCGTCGGGCTGTGAGACCGCCCCGGAGCCGACCGCCGCCATGGTGAGGGGGGGTGGCGAGTGGGGGGGGGGGAAGCACCGGACGGGGCCCTCGGGCTGAGCCCGGCTCCCGTTACAACGGGCGAGAGGGTTCGCTCGGGACCCGTTCGGTGGGGATGGCTGGGTGTCCGTACCCCCCGCCCCCCCCGGTGCCTTCCCCGGGGCTGAGCACCGGGCGTGGCTCCCGTTAAAGCGGGGAGGGGGGGACCCCAGGGGACCAAACCCGCACCGGGCGTGGTGGCCGCTGAACGGAGCGGGATGGGACACCCCGGTCCCGGTCCCCTGAGCCCGCACCGGGCGTGGTGGCCGCTGAACGGAGCGGGATGGGACACCCCGGTCCCGGTCCCCTGAGCCCGCACCGGGCGTGGTGGCCGCTGAACGGAGCGGGGTGGGACACCCCGGTCCCGGTCCCCTGAGCCCGCACCGGGCGTGGTGGCCGCTGAACGGAGCGGGATGGGGCACCCCGGTCCCCTGAGCCCGCACCGGGCGTGGTGGCCGCTGAACGGAGCGGGATGGGGCACCCCGGTCCCCTGAGCCCGCAGCGGGTGGGGCTCTCGTTAAATCGGTCAGAATGGGTCCCCATACGGTACTGAGCCCGCACTGGGCGTGGCACCGGGTGAAAGAAGCAGGATCGGGCTCCCCCTTCCCGTTACCGAGCTGCCATCCCGCAATGGGTGCGGTTCCCGTTAAACCGGGAAGGGCAGCAGCGCCCCCACCCCCCCCCTCCCCCCGCGCTGAGCCTTCAGCCTGAACTGGGCGTGGCCCCGGTTTAACGGGGCAGGATCGGTCCCCTGGTGCGGGGTGCCCGGGGCACAGCACCCCATCCCACGGTAGAGGACAAGGGAGAGCAGGATGAGACCCCCAGGGTGTGGCCCGGGTGAAGTGGGGACCCGAGTGGGCAGGATGAGGAGCCCTGGTGCTGAGCCCCCCTCCTTGCTCTGAGTGTTGCTGAGTCTTAACAGGGTGGGGACAGCAGGATGGGACCCTTGGGGCTCCCCATCTTGCCTTGGGTGGGGTCCCAGTCCCTCGGGACCAAATGAGCCCTGGTGCTGAGCTCCTCAACTCACAACAGGCAGCATCCCTACTCCCAGGGGTAGGGGGCAGGATGGGACCCCCAGAGCTAAGCAAGTCCTCGTACTGGGTGTGGTCGGGGGGGGGGGGGCAGAACCCCCCTGCAGCCCTCCCTGCCTGCCAGGACCCAGAACAATAGCATGTGGCAGGGCAGGGCTGGGCCCCTTCCAGCCCTGCAGATCAGCCCTTCCCTGCCTGGTGCAGCCTGTCCCGGGTGCCGCATCCCTGCGGGGTCCTGGGCTGGTGGTGGTGGGACACACAAAGGGTGGGTGGGGGGAATCCTGGGAGTGACACAGCCCCCTGTTGTGCCCCCGCAGCGTGAGTGCATCTCTATCCACGTGGGCCAAGCGGGCGTGCAGATCGGCAATGCCTGCTGGGAGCTGTACTGCCTGGAGCACGGCATCCAGCCCGACGGGCAGATGCCCAGCGACAAGACCATCGGCGGGGGGGACGACTCCTTCAACACCTTCTTCAGCGAGACGGGGGCCGGCAAGCACGTGCCCCGAGCCGTCTTTGTGGACCTGGAGCCCACGGTGATCGGTGAGTGGGGTTTAGGGTTGGGGGAGTTGGTCCCAGGGTGGGTGGTGTCGGTGGGTGCTGGGTGCTAACGGGCTCTCCCCCCGCAGATGAGGTGCGCACAGGGACTTACCGGCAGCTCTTCCACCCTGAGCAGCTGATCACAGGCAAGGAGGATGCTGCCAACAACTACGCCCGTGGGCACTACACCATTGGGAAGGAGATCATTGACCTGGTCCTCGACCGCATCCGCAAGCTGGTAGGGGCGGGGGGAAGCTCCTTGGGTCCTGAGCTGAGGACAAAGACTTGGTCCCAGTCTTGCTTCTCCTTCCAGACTATCCAGGCTGGGTTTAGCACTAATATATTAATTAATGTTAATCCTGTTGTGCCGTGGCTGCCATTGGCTGGGAGCAGGGCGCAGCGCAGCTGTGGGCTTGGAGCTGCTCCACAGCGCCGCAGCCCCCAGGCGCTGGCGGTGCTGAGCTGAGCAATTCCTCCTTTGTTCCCCTTGGCTCTTGCTGAGTCCAGCTGCCTGCAGATGGGACAGGGCTCCCAGTGACTGCATGTGGTGGCAGCTCCAGCCAGTCCCTCACAGAGCTGTGTAACTGCTGAGACTGGTGCTTTGTCCTGTTCCCTGAGGCCATCCCAAATCCTGTCCCCCTTGTGTCTAGCTAGTGGCAACTTGTAAGGTGCTTGTGAGGCCGCTTTCCCACCCGGGTGGCCCTGTGGGGCTTCCCTGGGGGATTCACCACTTCCATGAGTCAGTGTCCAGCATGCGGGACTAGGGCCACCCTGTCACACTCATTCTGGTGGCTCCTACTGGAAATCCCCTGAATCTCCTCTACAGCCACAGGGAGGAAGGAGCAACTTCTGCTGCTCAATCTAAACATGCCACTTGTGTCTCCTTGCCAGGCTGACCAGTGCACAGGGCTGCAGGGCTTCCTGGTCTTCCACAGCTTCGGGGGTGGCACCGGCTCCGGCTTCACCTCCCTGCTCATGGAACGCCTCTCTGTCGACTATGGCAAGAAGTCCAAGCTGGAGTTCTCCATCTACCCAGCCCCACAGGTCTCCACGGCTGTGGTGGAGCCCTACAACTCCATCCTCACCACCCACACCACCCTGGAGCACTCCGACTGTGCCTTCATGGTGGACAACGAGGCCATCTATGACATCTGCCGCCGCAACCTGGACATCGAGAGGCCCACCTACACCAACCTCAACAGGTTAATAGGTCAGATTGTGTCCTCCATCACGGCGTCCCTGCGCTTCGATGGGGCCCTGAACGTCGACCTGACGGAGTTCCAGACCAACCTGGTGCCGTACCCCCGCATCCACTTCCCGCTGGCCACCTACGCCCCCGTCATCTCCGCCGAGAAGGCTTACCATGAGCAGCTCTCGGTGGCCGAGATCACCAACGCCTGCTTCGAGCCAGCCAACCAGATGGTGAAGTGTGACCCCCGCCACGGCAAGTACATGGCGTGCTGCCTGCTGTACCGCGGGGACGTGGTGCCCAAGGATGTCAACGCCGCCATCGCCACCATCAAGACCAAGCGCACCATCCAGTTTGTGGACTGGTGCCCCACTGGTTTCAAGGTGGGCATCAACTACCAGCCACCCACGGTGGTTCCTGGGGGGGACCTGGCCAAGGTGCAGCGCGCCGTGTGCATGCTGAGCAACACCACGGCCATCGCCGAGGCCTGGGCCCGCCTGGACCACAAGTTTGACCTGATGTACGCTAAGCGGGCGTTTGTGCACTGGTACGTGGGGGAGGGCATGGAGGAGGGGGAGTTCTCTGAGGCCCGGGAGGACATGGCAGCCCTGGAGAAGGATTATGAGGAGGTGGGGGTGGATTCTGTAGAAGGGGAAGGAGAAGAGGAAGGAGAGGAGTACTAAACTCTCAACAAGGGTGCTGCTCGTACAGGGAACATAACCTAGTTGAAGACATGTTGTCCCCGTCCCCTCCCCACCACCCCACCCCCCGGGTCTGTAGCAGTGTGTGCACCACGGGTCTGTCCTGTTCAATGGTCTGTGCTTCAGTGGAAAAGTCTTACAGACCCACCCACTCTCTCCTTGGGTCTGAATAAAAAGCATTCCCTGTCTTATTTCTGGCTCTGTGCTTATTCCATGGTGATACCCCCCTCCTCCCCCCCCCACCCCCAATCCCTGGCACCCCCTGGGGCTTTGGCTGCACCCAGGTCCCTGTGAGAGTACCTGGGGTGCAGTGCAGCGTAGCATCCTGCTGCCTCCCATCCCATCATCCCACTCTGCCCCTGTCCTGCTGCTGGGCTGCCCTGGGAGGGGACTGGGGTGGGGGGTGTGTTGGGTTTTCTTAGTGCCTGGAGCCACATGAGACTGTGGGGTGGCTTCCCCCCTTTTGAGGGGCTGGGGAATCTCTGCATCCCCTATATCCTACCTCATTCAGCAGACAGTGGGGGGGATGCTGCTGGGGGGGGGGGAGAGGGCAGTTGACTGAGGGTGGGGTGTCCTTCATCCTTTTGGGTGTTGATGGGTGGAGCTTCCCTTTCCCTCCCCCCTACCCCCCTCCTCCATTGTGTGTCCCGGGGGTGCTACCTGTAGGGAAGAGAAACAGCCCTGCAGCATCCCCCTAGGAGGGGGACAGGGGCCAACAGCGCTGCCCCCTCGCCCTCCCCACCCCCCATCCAGAGCTCTGCCTGGGTCTAGGGCCACGCATTTCCCCCCCCCCCCCCCCCCCCCCCCGCTCCGGTCGGGGAATAAAGGAAGGGGAAGGGGCTGCGGGGCGGGGGGCCAGCCCGGTGCTGCGGTGCTGTGCCTGCCCCTTCCTGCGGGGAGAGGGGGGGGGGGCCGGGACCGGCTTTCCCCAGCCAGGACCAGTCGCCACGTTGGCAGCGCCTGGAGCTGAGCCAGCCCCGAGTGCCGTCCGTCCGTTCCCCCACCCCCCCACCCCCTCAACCACACACCCCCCAGCCCCCACCCCCTCCTCACTGCGGGTGGGCGCGGGAGCCCGGTGCGGGTACCGGCATCCGGTGCGACCGGCGGCATCATGCGGCGGCGCGAGGCAAATGGCGGGGAGCTGCGTCACCCGCTGCAATGCAGCTGCTGAGCCACCGGCCCCACGCACATCCCCCCCCACCCCACCCCACCCCGGGCCGGCCCAGACTCGGGGGGTGACCCCCTGAGAGGGGGTGGGGGTGCGGATGGGGGGGGGGGAGGGTGGTGCCGAAGGGGCCGCTGGGCTCTGGGCGCAACAGGAAGGCGGATTATTCGGAGCAAATAGCTCTGGGGATTAGGTGGGGGTTGGGGCCGGTCTGTCCCCCCCTTCCGCAGCCCCCTGGCTACCCAACCCTCCCCCCCCCTTCCTCCTTCGGCACCCTGCTGCCTCGCAGCCGGGGGGAGAACCGCACCCCGCAAAGGTCCTGGGGGGTACGGAGGGTCCCCGGGGTCGCCCCTGTTTTATTGGGCATTGCGGGGTGGGGTGGGTTGGGGTGGGGGGGGTCCCACCTGGTTGGGGTGGGGGGGGAATCAGGCAGCGAGACGGGAGATGATGCGGAGGAAACGCTTGAGACGGAGCCCCCGGGAGTGGCCGGGGTCTGCCCCCACCCCACCCCCCCAGCCCCTCAGGCAGATGGAGCGGGGTCCTGGGGAACGGTGCCCCCCCCCCCTTGCGACACATTTCCGAGCCGTGGGGGGCACTTGCACGTTGCTGTGGGAGGGGGGGGGTGGGGTACAGATGGGCTGGAAGGGGCTCCGCGGGGTGCAGATGGGCCGGGGTTGCAGTGGAGGGGGGGAAAGAGGAAAGGGGGGGGTGTCTCCAGGGCGCAGATGGGCCGGGGGGGGGCCGGGCGGTGCAGATGGGCCGGGGGCACGGCGGGGGGTGATGGGGGGGGGATACCCATCAAGTGAAGCCGATTAACGGCCTCGGGACGCGGCGGAGGAGGGGGGTGGGGATGCCGGGCGCGGCAGCACGTGCTGCCTCCCCCCCCCCCCATGTCGCAATTTTCCTCTGCAGCGGAACCGCACCGGGCGGGGGGGGGGGGGGGGGCGAAGGGGGGGGTGGGGGGGGCGGAAGCGGCCGCGCCTCCCCCCAGCCCGCGGCAAACTCGGGGTGGGGGGGCTTCGGATCGCGGGAGGGGGTTTGTGTCCCCCCCCCCGCCCCCGGTAGCCCCACGCTGTGCGGGAAGGGTCCCATCGCAAGCCCCGCCAAGGCGCTGCACCCCTCGTCGGGCCCCCCCGCCCCAACCCCCGCCCCAACCCCCGCAGCGCCAGCCCGGCAGCGGAGGGCGGGAAGAGGCGGATCGCTCCTAACGCTGCAGCCAATCGGTGGTGAAGGCCACACGGATGGGCAGTCGCGATGGCCAATAGGAGAGAGGAGGCGGGGCAACTTAGCCCGCCCCCCCGGAGCGGTATATAGGGCTGCGCCCGCGGGCGGCTCCAGCCTGGAACTTGAGTCGATTCCTTGTTTGTCGGGCCGAGTAACCGCGCTGCAGCCATGGTACGGGCGGGGGGGCTGCGATGGGGGCTTGGGTGGGGGGTGTGGGCACGGGGGAGACCCTGGAACAGCGGCAGGGGCTGGGGGGAAGCAGGAGGGGAAGGAGCGAGGGGAGCGGGGACCTCGGGAAGATAACCAGGGGTTGGGAGGGTAATAGGGGCAGCTCTGGGGGGGCGAGGGGGGCAGAGAAGGGGCTGGGGAGGAACAGCAGGAAGAGGGGTCTGGGGGGGGGGGGGAACGTGGGGGGGGAACCGACCTTGTCGGGGGAAGGATTGGGGGGGGGCGGTATGTGGATGGGGGAGGGCGGCATGTGGTGCCGGGTACCCGCCCCGGGGGGTGGAGGGGGCGGGGCGGGGCTGCGGTCGTGGTCCGTTTTTGGCGCTCAGCCCCGACCGTTAGCGTTCCCGCGCGCGGGAAGGCGCGCGGGGGCACAGCCCCGCCCCCCGCAAGGAGCACAGTCCCGCCCCTGCGTCACTTCCCCCATCCCCCCCCCCCAATCCCAATCCCCTCCCAGATCCAACTCTGAACCCCCATCCTCACGCACCTCCTGTGGCGGGGGCGAAGGGTCCAAGTTCACACCACCCCATCGTGCTCATGGTGCCTACCTGAGACCGGCCCCGGGGGGGGGGGGGGGGCAAATCCTCCTCCGAGGTGCTGGGTGGGGGGGGGCCTCACCCCTCCCAAAAAGCCAGAACCCCTCCCATCCCTCCCCCCCTTCGTGCCCGGGTGAGGAATGCGCAGGAGCCGGTGCTGCGGCGCAGGGTGCGGCCGGGAATGTGCTGGAGTCCTGGGGGCGGGGGGGAAGCGCGGGGACCCCCGGGAGATGGGGAGGGGGTGGGATGCGATGTGATGCCATCAGCCCTCCCCGGCTGCTTTTTGGTCAGCTGGTATAGCCACGTCCTACGAGGTGCAGTGAGCTTCCTCTTCCTCCTCCTCTTCCTCCCGCTGGGCATCCTCCCCCTGCCCGCGCTGCGGAGCTCTTAAGATGTCGTCCCCGTGTGCCATTTGGGAGCTGCTGGAGGGTGATGCACCCCCAGCCCGGGCTGTGCCAAATAGCAGCTCCGCTCTGTCCCCAAGTGTGTCCCCTCTGCCTCCTCCCTGGGATGAGCTCAGCTCCCCCGGGGAGGTCACACTGAACCAGCGCTGGCAGAGCTGAGGCACAGCCAATATTTGGGGTGGGGGCTGCCCCTAGCTGAGGCTGATATATACACCCCCCCACCCTCTTCCTCTACCCCCGCAGCGTGAGTGCATCTCTATCCACGTGGGCCAAGCGGGCGTGCAGATCGGCAATGCCTGCTGGGAGCTGTACTGCCTGGAGCACGGCATCCAGCCCGACGGGCAGATGCCCAGCGACAAGACCATCGGCGGGGGGGACGACTCCTTCAACACCTTCTTCAGCGAGACGGGGGCCGGCAAGCACGTGCCCCGAGCCGTCTTTGTGGACCTGGAGCCCACGGTGATCGGTGAGTGGGGTTTGGGGTTGGGGGAGTTGGTCCCAGGGTGGGTGGTGTTGGTGGGTGCTGGGTGCTAACGGGCTCTCCCCCCGCAGATGAGGTGCGCACAGGGACTTACCGGCAGCTCTTCCACCCTGAGCAGCTGATCACAGGCAAGGAGGATGCTGCCAACAACTATGCCCGTGGGCACTACACCATTGGGAAGGAGATCATCGACCTGGTCCTCGACCGCATCCGCAAGCTGGTGGGTATAAACGCAGGGTAGTACTGGTACCAGTGCAGCCAATGGGAATGGAAAACCCTGTGGTGCAACCTGGATGGCAGCAAGAAGCCAGGCTGTCCTGGTGTGTTTTATGCTTCTTGATACCTTGGCACCCTGTACCAGGTCAGGGCTTCTTGTGGCGTCTGGATCCTGTCTGGAGATCAGGATCAGCCCCTTCTTCTCTGCAGCCTGAATCCTCTTCCTCAGGGTACTGCAAGCCTAGGGTGTGCACCCTGAGGCTGGAGTGCACCTGGGGTGAGATGGGGCTTGGGGGGAAGGCTGTCCCTTCTTCACTCTGGAGTAAACCTTTCTTCATCCCTTATTTCAGGTCATATGAGGTTTCTTCTTGCTGGACTTTGACCCTTCTTGACCAACTAATCATGAGTAACTGTGCCAAGTGTTTAACTTGTGCTGGGGCAGCCTGTTCCCTCAGTTTGGGAAGGGGGTGTGTGCTTGTACCTAGCAGCCATCCAGGTTTGCTAGCTTCCTGCCCCGGATAGTGGTTCCAGATGCCCCACCATGCTGACATAAAGCACCCCAAGGCCGATGGTATGGGTCATGTTGGGTACAGGCACTGCAGGGGCTAGCTCCTCCTCTAGCAGGAGAGAGCCGATGTCCCCCAGTCACATTGAGAAGACCCCCCTATTCCTGAGATCTGAAGCACCTGGTGCTGTGTCTGGAAGTGCAGCTGGGGCACTTTGGTGGGTGTGTTCCCCTGACTCCATCCCCGAGAAGGAGCCCACCAAGACATGAGATCCTATGGAGATGATTTGCCTTCATGGATAACTCAGTAGCAAGATACATGCAGAATTACTGATAGGAGTGTTTGTTTTCCCTTCTAGGCTGACCAGTGCACAGGGCTGCAGGGCTTCCTGGTCTTCCACAGCTTTGGGGGTGGCACCGGCTCTGGCTTCACCTCCCTGCTCATGGAACGCCTCTCTGTCGACTATGGCAAGAAATCCAAGCTGGAATTCTCCATCTACCCAGCCCCACAGGTCTCCACAGCTGTGGTGGAGCCCTACAACTCCATCCTCACCACCCACACCACCCTGGAGCACTCCGACTGTGCCTTCATGGTGGACAACGAGGCCATCTATGACATCTGCCGCCGCAACCTGGACATCGAGAGGCCCACCTACACCAACCTGAACCGCCTCATCAGCCAGATTGTGTCCTCCATCACGGCGTCCCTGCGCTTCGATGGGGCCCTGAACGTCGACCTGACGGAGTTCCAGACCAACCTGGTGCCGTACCCCCGCATCCACTTCCCGCTGGCCACCTACGCCCCCGTCATCTCCGCCGAGAAGGCTTACCATGAGCAGCTCTCGGTGGCAGAGATCACCAACGCCTGCTTCGAGCCAGCCAACCAGATGGTGAAGTGTGACCCCCGCCACGGCAAGTACATGGCGTGCTGCCTGCTGTACCGCGGGGACGTGGTGCCCAAGGATGTCAACGCCGCCATCGCCACCATCAAGACCAAGCGTAGCATCCAGTTTGTGGACTGGTGCCCCACTGGTTTCAAGGTGGGCATCAACTACCAGCCACCCACGGTGGTTCCTGGGGGGGACCTGGCCAAGGTGCAGCGCGCTGTGTGCATGCTGAGCAACACCACGGCCATCGCCGAGGCCTGGGCCCGCCTGGACCACAAGTTTGACCTGATGTACGCTAAGCGGGCGTTTGTGCACTGGTACGTGGGGGAGGGCATGGAGGAGGGGGAGTTCTCTGAGGCCCGGGAGGACATGGCAGCCCTGGAGAAGGATTATGAGGAGGTGGGGGTGGATTCTGTAGAAGGGGAAGGAGAAGAGGAAGGGGAGGAGTACTAAGCGCTGGCTTCCTTCTGTTGCTGTAGCATGTCTGCTTCAAATACTTCAGCTTTCTCGTGCACTGGGTGGGATTGGGCCTGGCTGGGGGGGATGCTCCCTTCGAGCTGAGGCTCCTTTACCCCATGTGATCATGTCGATGTTCATGTGTCTGTATCACGTCTGTGAATAAAAGGCTTTAAGAGATGTGTGATCCGAACCCTCTGTGTCCGTGCTGGGAGCTGGCTGGCCCCATCCCATGGGAACAGAGTGTCCCTATTGTCTGTGCCCAGCGAGGCGGCTGGGGATGGCAGCAGGGGGTGGGGTGGCAGGGTGCCCGGAAAGCCCTTCCCGTGTTCCCTGGTGGGGTCCAGTCCCCTCCCTGGGTGCTGGGGCAGATGGGGGGGACTCCGGGGGTCGCGCTGCCTTGGCTGAGCTCGCAGTCCGCACCCCCTGTGCGGCCCAGCCTCGCCCTGCCCCCCAGGGATTATCCCCCCCTCCCCCCGGGGATTAGCGCTGAGCCAGCGATTAATGCCGGCGGCCGCGGCCCCCGTGGGAGTGGGGCCGCCCCCCTCAGCCTATAGCTGCGCCCCGCGTTGCTCTCGCCCAATCAGCGGCGCCTCATTCACCGCCGCGGACCAATGGTTGGGAGGGGGCGTGGCCGCGCCGCTCTCAGGCCCTTTCAGGCCGTGGCTGGGCGGCTCCATTGACGCGGGGACCGGACCGGACGCGGGGGTCGGGAGTCGCCACCCGCCGCTCCCCCCCCCCCCGGCCGCCAGCAGCCCCGGCCCGGCCATGCTGGCCGCGGCATGGCCCCTGCGGAGCAGGACGCGCTGGCCGTGCGGGAGCAGCTTTTCCACGACAGGGTCCGCGAATGCATCGTGAGTGCTGGGCGGGGGAGGGGGGGAGGGTGTCCGGGAAGGGCCCCGGTGAGGTGGCGGGAGAAGCCGGGGCTGGGAGCCCGTGGTTCCCCGGGAGGAGAGCGGTTCCCCCGGGGTTTTAACGGAGGGGCGTCTCTAGGGCTCGGCTGCCACCGCTGGTGCCCCACACCCGGCTTTTATCGGCGCCAGAGCCGTGGCGGGCTGCCCTGCACCCTGCAGATAGTGGGGTCCCGGGGCTGTGTTGTGATGGGTCTGAGCCGTGCTGAGCCCCTGGTGTGACTCCCCCCTGCTGCTGCCTCGCTGCTTTGCCACCCCAGCTGCTCTCTCCAGGGCACTTGGTGTCAGTGGGAAGGGGCCCTGTAGAGTCCACCCCACCCCCCATGAGCACCATGGAGGGAGACAGGTGGGTCGGGTCCCTGGGTCCTGCTGTGCCAGTCAGGGCACCTCCTGCTGTGGGCTCAGAGGTGGGGGTGACCTGGGTGTTCTGGAGCTGGTGCTTCAGACTGTGATGGGTCATGCTGGGACCACCTTGCCACAGCCCGGTTGATTGGGGCATCTTCCATCTCACCCAGGGGCTTCTGGCTCAGCAAGGCTGATGTGGGAGGTGTTGGGGGGTCTCCTGATCAGACAGAGCTTTGGGCTGCAGAGTACAACCTGCAGCAGGAGGGAACCTGCAGCCTGAAACCCTTCCCTGGGCAGAAGCAGAAACAGGAGGACCTGCTGGGCAGGACACCACCTTCCATTCTGGGGGTCTGGAGCTGGGCAGGCTCCCTGTCACCCCACCCAGCAGATCCCAGGGTAGCCAAACCCCCTGGGCTGGGTGGGAATGAGGTGACACAGCTGCTCTGCTCCACCTGTGCCAAGGTGGCGGGTTCAGCCGACCTTTCCCCGTCCCGCTGCGTACCCGTGGGGATGAAAGGTCACCCTGTTCCTCAAACGTTACTTGTTGCTGCTGGACCTCAGCGTGCTGGCAGGGGTGGGAGGGATGCTGCAGCTGGCCTTGGTGCCCAGCTCAAGGCTGTTCCCACGGCTCCACTGGGTGCTGGTGCCAACAGGCTGCTAGGGCAGGGGGGGTGCCCCATGGCATCCTCAATCTCTGCAGAGCCCTCAGCTCTGCCAGCACAGGCTGACTCAGAAATGTTGGTTGGGGTCTCCCCGTGGTCTCAGGCCCTCTGGTCTCCCTTGGGGGTACACCCACCAGTGAACCTTGATTACAGCCCCCATGCAAGGGCAGGGCCAAGCACAGCATGTCTGTGGGGTGTAACCAGAGCCAGGAGTGGAAAAACAAATAAGGTTGGAGCTGCCAGGCCCAGGTGTGGATGGGGTGGCCTGGGATGGGGTTTCCCTGTGCTGCCCACGCTCCTCTGCCTGCAGATCTGCACCCTGCTCTTCGCCAGCCTCTACATCCTCTGCCACTTCATCATAACCCACTTCAAGAAGCACACAGACTTCACAGCAGGTAGGGAGGGCAGGAGCTGCTGGGGCTGGGCAGCTGTTGGCAGCCACGTTCAGCCTCTCAAGGGCTTGTTCCTCCATCTCCTTCTGCCTCCCCTGGTCCTGCTGCAGCCCAGGCTGCTGCTGTGGCATCGCTTGCTGCAGGGGACTTCCCCAGCTGCTACAGGAGGGGAGCAGAGCTCAACCCCTCCTGTGAGCCTTTCTGCAGCCTTTAGAGGGGAGCAGGCAGGGGAGCTGCTCTGGGCAGCCCTGCACCCCCCTCCCAGCCCCATTGCTTTGGGTTTCTCCCTCTCCTGCAGCTCATGATGATGAGGATGCTGCTGTCAACAGGATTGCGTAAGTTCCTACTGGTCAGGAGGATGCTCCCAGCATCCCCCCCCCCCAGTCAGGGTGCCAGGTCCCCCCCAGCCCACAGGAGCTGGTGACTCTGGGGACCCAAACCTGGTACCAGAGCCAATGCTTGTCCCTCCCTCAGGCTGGGGCTGTGCACCTTCACCCTGGCTGTGGCGCTGGGTGCCGTCCTCCTGCTGCCCTTCTCCATCATCAGCAATGAGGTGCTGCTCTCCTTCCCCCAGAACTACTACATCCAGTGGCTGAACGGGTCCCTCGTCCATGGTGGGTGCATGGGGTGGCCCTAGGGTGCCCCAAAGGGGTGTGGGTCAAGGTTACCACCCCTGGAGCTCACCCCATACCATCCACCCCTCCAGGCCTATGGAACTTGGTCTTCCTTTTCTCCAATCTGTCCCTTGTCTTCCTCATGCCTTTTGCCTACTTCTTCACCGAGTCAGAGGGCTTTGCAGGATCCAGAAAGGTAGGTGGACCTGTGGGAGTCCTCCCTCTGTCCCCCACCCCCACCCCCAAATCCTGCTCCTCACTAAGACCTCTCTTGCAGGGCATCATGGCCAGGGTCTATGAGACATCAGTGGTGCTGCTGCTGCTGACACTGCTGGTGCTGGGCATGGTCTGGGTGGCCTCTGCCATCATCAGCAATGACGTGGCCAGTCGCCAGTCGCTCCATGGTGGGTGCTGCTGGGAATACTGGGGCTATCCTGGCTCTGGCAGGGCAGGATCAGGCCATACACTGAAGGGGAGAGGGGATACCTGGTGCTGCTGCCCTGACCCTGCTGTCTCTGCAGACCTCTGGGAATACTACCTGCCCTACCTCTACTCCTGCATCTCGCTCTTCGGCGTGCTGCTACTGCTGTGTGAGTGGTGGGATGTCCCCCTGAAGTGCCCCAGCCCCAGCAGCCTGTCCAGTGGTGGGTGCAGCTCCCCTGGGGTGTCTGGCTGGGAGCAGAGGCTGCACCCTGTAAATACAGCTGGGATCTGGAGGGGTCGTGGTTCAGGGCTGAGCCCTGGGTTCCTCACCTGGAGGTGTGGAGGCAGCTCCAGGCCCAGGGATGGGGAGGATGCTGGGGTACCCCCTGCTCAGCCTTTCCTCCCACCACAGTGTGCACCCCCTTTGGCCTCTCCACCATGTTCACTGTCACAGGGAAGCTGCTGGTGAAACCCCGGGTAAGGTGTCCATCCCCCTAGTCCCTCTCTCTGAGCCTGGGGGGTCTGTTATCCCTGGGGGTCTGTTGTCCCTGGGGCTACCCTCATGGGCTCCTTCTCCATCCTCAGCTCCTGGAAGACCTGGATGAGCAGTTGAGCTGCACAAGGTTTGAGGAAGCCACTGTGTCCCACAGGATCTCCTCTGGTGGGTGCCCAGCATGGCTGTGGGGTGGATCAGGACCTCAGTCCCCCATCAGCTCCTCAGCATCTCTTCCCTGGCAGGCAAAGCTTCTTGCTGGCTGAACTGGAACGTGGAGCTGCTGCAGGAACAGTTCTTCACCCTCCAGAGCAAGAGGCAGAAGCTGGGTGAGGACCCTGGGATGGGCCAAGCCCAGGATGCCTGAGTTCTCTCCAGCATGGCACTGGGAGCACTGGTTCCTGGGGAGCCTGTGCCCCATGGAGGGAGGGTGGGTGGAAAATGGGGCTGCCTGGGAGGGGGGGGGTGGGGGTGTGTTATGTTCCCCCTCATGTGAATATGTGTTTCCTATCCCCCCAGAGCTGCGGCATCAAGCATCACCCTGGCAGAGGAACCTGGGCTACCCCCTGGCCATGCTGGGCCTCCTGGCTCTGACAGTGAGTGTCCCTGGGCGCCTGGGGAAGGGAGGGCTGGTCCCTGGCACCACCAACCTCACCCCCAGCCACTCTGCTCCCTCTCTGCTCCCTCAGGGCATCTCTGTGCTCATCGTCTGCTTCCACGTCCTGGAGCTGCTGCTGGACGATGCCGCGATGCCACGGGGCATCCAGGTACCTGGGTGTGGGGACAGGGGGCAATGAGGGGTCATGTCCCACCCCAGCTCAGGGACTGCACCTCCCCAATGTGCCTCCTGCTCTCCTGGCAGGATGCATCCCTGGGCCAGGTCTCCTTCTCCATCTTTGGTTCCTTTGGAGCTGCTCTGCAGGTCGTCCTCATCTTGTATCCTTCAGATGGGCACTGGTGTCCCCAGGGCTGCACCCCACAGGGCCATCCCACCTCCTTCTCCTTAACGCTCCTCCTCACAGCTACCTGATGGTCTCCTCTGTGGTGGGCTTCTACAGCTCCCCCCTCTTCACCCAGCTGCTCCCTGAGCGTCAGGACACCCCCCTCACCAAGGTGGGAGCTGGAGGCTGGGGACCTCCCAGCCCCCCTTGGAGTGCAGGACCCCCAAATCCTGCACAGCTCTGTGTGTGTCCCCACACAAGGGCACCTTGGGTGTGTCATCCCACCCCCAATTCCTCTGGGTGTGGGAAGGGTCCCGATGGGTGTCCAGCACTGGGGAGCCCCTTCCCAAGCCCAGGGACCCACCAGACCCAACAAACCCTCCTTCCTCCCTCCTAGATCATTGGGAACTGTGTCTCCTTACTGGTGCTCAGCTCAGCCCTGCCTGTCTTCTCCAGGACACTGGGTGAGCCCTCAGGGGACACCGGGGTCACCCTAGAACTGGGGCGTCCCAAGAACTGGGGCATCCCAAGAACTGGGGTGTCCCAGAACTGGGGTGTCCCAAGAACTGGGGTGCCCTGACCAGCTGCCCCTCTCCAGGGATCACCCGTTTTGACCTCCTGGGGGATTTTGGCCGCTTCAACTGGCTGGGGAACTTCTACATTGTCTTCTTCTACAACATGGGCTTCGCGGGGCTCACCACCCTCTGCCTGGTGAAGAAGGTCTCCTGGACCGTCCGGGCTGAGCTGATCCGTGCCCTTGGTGAGGAGGGGGACGTGGGGATGGGCATTGGGGTGTCCATCTCCTACCCCACAGCTCTCACTCTGTCCCTCTACCCAGGTCTGCACAAGCTGCCACTGCCCAGGACGTGCTCCCAGCACCCCCGAAAGCCCTGCTAGAGCTTGGGGGGGGGGATACACAACAGGGATGTGTCCTCCCCCCTCTGTAGTGTCCCCCAAGACAGGGCTGCCAGCTGCAGAGCTGGCCCTTCAGAATCATCTGAGCCCCCCCCAGGGAGAGCAGAGACCCCCTGGGGTGGCCTGTTGCCCCCCCCCCCAGATCTATCTCAGCCTGTTGCGTTACTGAGCCGTGTCCCCGTTACAGCCCCCCCCCCCCCGCCAGGACTGCGGGGTCCCCCAAGGGGGGACCATGCTGGGTGTGGCCCCCCCCAACCCCCCCATACCCCATATATATACCTCAGAGCTGTCCCTGCTGCTCCCCCCGGGGTGCAGTTGGGTTTTTAAATGTCCCCCCCACCCTGGAGAATGTCCTGATGCTCCAGTGGGAGCCCAGTGCCCCCCCCCCCGCCCAGTCACCCCACACACCATCCCCATGTCAGCCCAGAGCTGCCAGGGGCACTGGTTGTCCCCCACCCTGAGGTCCCCAGGGGAGGAGCAGGGTTGGGGGGTGCTGGGGACAATCCCCACCTCACCCCCCAGCTCTGTGTGATGAGTCAGGTCGGGTCTCTGTTACCACAGAACTTGTTTGGAGCAATAAAATCACCTTTTTTTTTTTAAGATATAAATGTCCAAACCCCCCCCCAGGGCAGGGCTGAGCTGGGGGGGGGGGGACACAAGGGGGGGGGTCCCTGCCCTGAGAGTTCCAGTTCTGCCCCACCTCCTTCCCCCCTCCCTGGGGGCCATAATTAACCCTCTTCCTGACTTGGGCTAACGAGCTTCTTCCAGGGAGGGATGAAGGTGAGGGCAGGTCCCTGCCTGCTACCAGGGCTGATTGGAGGGGAGGGGGGGGGGCAGTGAGCTCCTTTGGGGTGCAGGGAAGAGGGGGGGGTGGGGGGGAAGCAGCACTGCCCCCACTGAGGGATACAGGGAGGGAGGGGTCGTGCAGCCAGAGCGGAAACCGCCCTAAGAATCAGCCCCCCACCCATCCTGCCCCGGCTGGGATGGAGCCAGGCTGCCCCCCCCCCCCCAATCATAGATGGGGGGGGTGAGGGGTGCCAGCACCCCCCCTCCCTCCCTCTCCCCCCTCCTCCCCCGGCCGGGGCCGAGCAGGAAGCGCAGGAAGCCTGGTTTATATTGCAGGAAATGAGGCCATCGGTGCCCGCGATTTCCCCGTGACCTGCTCCCCTCCCAGTCACCCCGGGCTGGCACGGGGACTTCGGAACCCCCCTCCCTCACCCCCCCCCCTCCACCTCCCGCGACCCGCTCCCACCCCTCCACCGCCCCGCTGCTGCCTCCTGCCCTCTCCGGGGCCGTTGGCACCCTTGGGTGCTGCACCAGAACCCGTTGGGGTGCTGGGAGAAGGGGCACAGCCCCAATCTCGGGGGGTGGTCGGTTTTAGGGGTGCCCCGTTCCCATGGGTGCTGCTATCCCCGGGGGAACCCCGTCCCAGCTCCGGGGGTTCCTCAGAGCCCGGCCCCGGGGGTACTCCGGTACCCCGGGCCACGGAGGGGGCTGTTCGGGGGGGCAGGGAAGAGCGGCGGGGCCCCGACGAGGGCGGCCCCGGGGATGTGGCCGCCGCTCCCGCCGCTCCCGGGGGCCGGGTCCGAGGCGGGGCCCGCCGGGGCTGCCCAGTGACGGAGCCGAGTGGGCGCAGGTGGGGCCGGGGCGGCTGCGGTCGGTACACGGCGCTGACCGGCACCCGGCGGAGTCGGTACCGGGGGCTGAGCCAGGAGCGGGTACCGGTACCGGGGGTCGGACCGAGCCAGGGGTGCCGGGAGCGCGGCTGTGCCGGGGGATGGAGCAGGTGCTGGGACCGGCGGCTCAGCGTTAGGATAACGGGTGTTCCCGGGGCCGCGGGGCAGCGGGAGGAGGAGGAGAGGGACCCGCGCTAGAAGAGGGGTGGTCACCGGTCCCGAGAGGCGATGACAGGAGAGCGGGGAGAGGTGCCAGGACCAGCAGAGCAGCCGTAGGACCGGGATAACGGGTCCCGGTTACGGGAGCGTCGTGCCGGGTACCGGAGCGCGGGGTTCAGATCGGGAGCGCGGGGGGGGGAGGGGACGGGGGGACCGAGGCGGGGGGTCAGGTCCCGGTCCCGGTCCCGGGGCAGCGCCAGGAGTGGGGTGCCGGGTCTCTGTGCCAGCACAGTGCCAGGAGCCGTGTGCCCGGTGCCAGTCCCGGGGTAGTGCCCGGTGCCCGGTGTCACTAGGCAGCGGTAGGGGGGGGGTTTCCCCCAGGCTCGGGCTGGGGTCGGGAGTCCTCAGGACCGGGGTGCAGCGGCAGACGAGGGGGTGCCGAGCCGGTGGGAGCGGAGCCGGTGGCGAGGGGGCCGTCCCGGTGCCCGGGCGCCGCGCTCCGAGTGGGTGGCGGCACCGGCTGAGGGGGGGTGTGTCAGTGTCCCGAGCGGCCGCGGATCCCGCAGCGGCGACGGGGCCGTGGGTGTGAGAAGGAAACGGCGCCGACCCGCCCCTGGCACCGCGACCCTCTAAAAGCCCCGGGGCCGCCGCACCGGTACCATGCCCGTCCCGGCCGCCCGTGCCCCCGGCGATTGAGCCGGACCGGCGGAGGCAACGGGGGCCGGCGGCCGGGATGCCCCGGTGGAGCCCGCTCGCCCTCGGCCTGCTCGGCCTCGCCGCCTGCCTGCTGGCCACGCCGGCGCTGGGCTGCGGCCCGGGCCGGGGCCCGGTGGGACGGCGGCGGTTGGGGCGGCGGCACCTCTCCCCGCTGCTCTACAAGCAGTTCGTGCCCAACGTGCCCGAGCAGACGCTGGGGGCGAGCGGGAAAGCGGAGGGCAAAGTGCTGCGGGGCTCGGAGCGCTTCAGGGACCTGGTGCCCAACTACAACCCCGACATCATCTTCAAGGACGAGGAGAACACGGGGGCGGACCGGCTCATGACCGAGGTGGGGGCTGCGCCCGGCCCGGTCCGGCCTCGCTCCCCGAGGGAGCGGGTACGCGGGGGCGGCGGGGGGTGGGCGAGAGCGCAGCGACCCTTCCCCGGGTGGCACTGACCCTTCCCAGGCGGCACCGACCCTTCCCAGGCGGCACAGACCCTTCCCCGGGGCGCACGGTCTTTCCCAGGAGCGCACGGACCTTCCCCGGGGCGCACGGAGCTTTCCCGGGTGGCACCGACCCTTCCCCGGGTGGCACCGACCCTTCCCGGGTGGCACCGACCCTTCCCAGGCGGCACCGACCCTTCCCCGGGGCGCACGGTCTTTCCCACGAGCGCACGGACCTTCCCCGGGGCGCACGCAGCTTTCCCGGGGCGCACGGAGCCTCCCGGGGTGCCGGGTCTCCCCCGGCCCACACGGTGCTTCGTCCCCCGGTCTGTGGCAGCACCGGAGCCCCGGGACGGGACGGTCGCGCCGCGTTGGGCGTTAAGGACCCGCCGTCGGGGATTAACGGGGAGGGGGTCCCCGGGGTCCGCCCACCGCACCGAGGGTACGAGGTACCGGCGGCCCCGCTCTCCCAGCGCCCCCGCGTCTCGGCATCGGGCCGGTACCGGAGAGATGGGTCAGCGGGGAGGGAGCGGCGCCGGCACCCGTCTCCCCGGAGGAAATCTGGGACGGCGGTAGCCCGGGCCGCGCCGCGCCGCGCCCCGCCGGGATGCTCACACGGTTGCCATGGCGAGGGACAGCTCCGCCGTCGCTATGGAGACGGGGGATGCTGCGAGTGGTCCAGGCGGCGCCGGTGGCTCCCGCGGGCCGGGGCGGCGGAGACCGGCAGGGCCGCGGGCACGGAGCCGGCCCGGGGTGCGGGCGGCTGAAAAGGCCCTTTGTGGCCGTGCCGGCATTCCCGGGGCCTGAGGTCAGCGCCGGGCTGGAAGGCGCCTATTGTCGCCGGGCCGGGCCGGGCCGGGCCGAGCGCATTCCTGCCCCCCCGCCTCTGCCGCCTCCCCGGCCGGGCCGCCCCGGGCCCGCTCCCCGCACTCCCGCCCACGCGGCCCCACGCAGCCGGGAGCGTGAAGGGACGCTTGACCTCACCGGGTGCTGGAAGGGGACATGGGGGGAAGCTCCGACCCCCTATACCCCACCTAAGTGCTGCCACTGCTGGTGGGGAGAGGGACCCCAGAAGCGCCCAGGATCCCCCACCTTCACCTTCACCTTGGGAACTGGAGTCCTGGACCCCCCTATGTGTCCCCCCAAGACCCCGTTACCCACCCTGCCCTGTCTGTCCAGTGTTGAACCCCCCCCTCGATGCCACTCTGGGACTCAGGGCTGCTCCAGGATCAGCTGCACCCCCCGGCTCTGCCTCACAGCCCCTCCGGGTTAATCAGTCACAGCCACAGCCGGGGGGAAGGTGACACTGTCCTGGTCCCCGTCCTGGTCCCCTGCCCGTTGCGCCTGGCTGCCTGTGCTGGGGAGTGGCTTTGCCATGGCACCCTGGGGCATGTTAACATTCAACCTGTGCACAGCCAAGGGGAAGGGGTGGGGTAGGGGTGGGGGGCAGCTCAGCCAAGCCCCTCTCTGCACCTGGGGGGGGGGGGGGCGACACACACAACCTGTCTGCCCCCCAACCAGCAGCCCCCTTCGGCCTCCCTTCAAGCCCTGTGCAGGCCTGGTGTCTGTCTGTCCATCTGCGTGCAGGACCCCGTGGGGGAGCAGACCAGGTGCTGCAGCGGGGCTGGGGGTGATGCCGGTGCTGGTCCTCCCCCAGCGCTGCAAAGAGCGGGTGAACTCCTTGGCCATCGCGGTGATGAACATGTGGCCAGGGGTGAAGCTACGGGTGACAGAGGGATGGGATGAGGATGGGCACCACCTCCCTGACTCACTGCACTACGAGGGCCGGGCACTGGACATCACCACTTCTGACCGGGACCGCCACAAGTACGGCATGCTGGCACGCCTGGCCGTGGAGGCTGGATTCGACTGGGTCTACTACGAGTCCAAAGCACACATCCATGTCTCCGTCAAAGCAGGTACTGCATGGAGAGGGGCTGCCTGTGGCTCTGTAATCCCCCCCCTCTACTCACCCTTGGCATCCTAGATCCATGTGGGATGCAGCCCTGTTCTGGCTGGTGTCCGGCTCCAGCGGGTTCAGCCTGTGTCTGGCTCCCCTCAGCCTTTCCTGCCACCAGATTGGCAAAACCTCCCCCCATACACTTCCTCCCCCAAATTCTGCCCTGGCCAGAGCCACCCTCGCAGGTCAGCTCCCGGTGTGGGGCACACTGAGGCTTGTTAAGCTCATCCAGGCAGCCACAGCCCAGCTTGCAGCCCCCAGTCCCACAGCTGCTCTGGCTGGCAGCCCCCGGCCGGGCGGAGAAGTGACAATTGACAGAAAGTGAAAGTGCCCATAAATGTCACCGTCCCCAGCCCTGAACAAAGGGCGTCAGTGCGGGGCAGACAAAGGGGCCCTGCAGCACCCGGCCTCCCTGGGAGCTGGTTGCAGGAACTGGGGCTTTGGAAAATACCCGCTTTGTTCCGGAGGTGGTTTGGGGGCCCCGAGGGGCAGCTCCGCTTGGGGCTGTTTCCCCTCTGGAGGTGGTGGCTGGTGGAGGTGACCAGCAAGGACAGGACCCCCCCCTCCACTTGGCTTTCTCCTTCCATGCAGATAACTCGCTGGCTGTCCGCACCGGCGGCTGCTTCCCCGGCCACGCCACCGTGACGCTGCGGAGCGGCGAGCGCCGGGGCCTGGCCGACCTGCGCCAGGGCGACTGGGTGCTGGGTGCAGAGCCGGGCGGGCGCCTGGTCCCCACTGAGGTGCTTCTCTTCCTTGACCGTGATCTGGGCCAACGAGCCTCCTTCGTGGCCATCGAGACGGCCAGCCCGGCGCAGCGGTTGCTCCTCACCCCATCCCACCTGGTCTTCACCGCCCGCGGGGCGGCCAACGGCACAGCCACCTTCCTGCCCGTCTTTGCCCGCCGGGTGCGACCGGGTGACGCGGTGCTGGCTCACCGGGCTGGCGGGCAAGGGCTGCGCCCAGCACGGGTGCTGCGGGTCTGGCGGGAGGATGGTGTAGGGGTCTTCGCCCCACTCACCTCCCAAGGGACCTTGCTGGTCAATGGGGTGCTGGCATCCTGCTACGCCGTCCTGGAGAGCCATCGCTGGGCTCACCGCGCCTTCGCTCCTCTCCGCCTCTTCCACGGGCTCCTCTCGCTGCTGCCCGCCCACGGTGAGGCCGGTAACGGGACGGTGCCAGCAGTGGGCATGCACTGGTACTCCCGCCTGCTCTACCGGCTGGCCGGGGGCATGCTGGGCCAAGAGGCTCTGCAGGTGTAGGGCTCCCCAGCCCCCCACCCCCCCCCTCCAGTCACCACACTGCTGATCATGCCACACAACTGGAAGTGGAGGGGTCTTGGGGCCCCCTTGGACCCAGGGAGGAGGCACAGGCACACACGCCTGGCCCCATGGGGAGTTTGGGGGTGTCTCTAAGCTGAGCGCTGCCCTGCAGCGTGGGGTGGTGGTGGTGGTGATGAAATCCCTGGGACAAGGTGTCGTAGGGTGGCCCAGGGACCTGGATTCAGCCCCCTCCTGTGTCCTGAACTGCCCCTCCCAGCACAGCTGGGGTCCCTGCGCCCCAAACCCTCACATGCATCCCCTGTATTTATTGCTTTATTAACTACTAGGGCTGGGATTGCTGCCTGTGGAACTGCATCGGGGGCGCTGCCAGACCTTGCCCTGGGGCCAAATCCAGCCTAAGGTGGGGGGTGCTGAATGGGCCCAACACCACCTGGGTCTGACCCTCTCTGTCCCCATCCCCCAGCGCTGGGGGGTGGGTGGGGGCTGAACAGGGTGTCTGCAGCAGGCACAGGCACCCCGTGCTGGGCCCGACTCTAACCGTGCTAACTGCTAACCTGCCCTGCTTGAGAGTTTTATTTTTCTATTTATAAATGGTAATATAAACGTGTGTGTGTCCCCACCCCCCCAGCCTGGCTGCCCAGGCAGTGGGACCTGCCCCGTGGAGCAGGGGGGCAGCCTGCTTTTAACCAACTCTGCTTTAACCCCCCCACCCTCCCAAACAAACTACTATTTAATTGAGAAATATTGATAAATAAAGAGAGTCTATGGCCCTGGGGAGCCCGTGGCTGGCATCTGAGGGGCGGGGGGCTGCGCAAAGCTGGGCCGGGGTAAGCTGGGGTATCCCCAGGGGGGCTGGGGTGTCCTCATGAGGGCTGGGAATCCCTGGGGCTGGGGTGTCCCCGGGGGGACTGGGAGTCCCTGGGACTCGGGTGTCCCTGCCGGGGCTGGGGTATCCTCAGGGGGGCTGGGGGTCCCTGGGGCTGGGGTGTCCCCGGGGGGGGCTGGGGTATCCGTGGAGGGGCTGGGAGTCCCTGGGGCTCGGGTGTCCCTGCCGGGGCTGGGGTATCCTCGGGGGGTCGGGGGGTCCCTGGGGCTGGGTTGTCCCCACGGAGGCTGGGGTATCCCCGGGGGAGCTGGGGGTCCCTGGGGCCGGGGTGTCCCCGGGGGGGCTGGGGTGCCCCTGGGGGGGCTGGGGTGTCCCCACGGAGGCTGGGGTATCTCTGGGGGGGCTGGGGGCCCTGGGGCTGGGGTGTCCCTGGGGCTGGGTGTTCCTGGGGCTGGAGTGTCCCCACGGAGGCTGGGGTACCTCTGGGAGGGCTGGGCTACCTCTGGGGGGACCGGGGGTCCCTGGGGCTGGGGTGTCCCTGGGGCTGGAGTGTCCCCACGGAGGCTGGGGTACCTCTGGGGGGGCTGGGGTGTCCCCACGGAGGCTGGGGTATCTCTGGGGGGGCTGGGGGTCCCTGGGGCTGGGGTGTCCCCGGGGGGGCTGGGTGTCCCTGGGGCTGGGGTCAGACCTCGGGGGGCAGGAGGCGGGCGCGGGTGCTCCCGGAGTTGGGAGGGGGGGGGGGGGGGGCGCAGGAGGGGGGGCAGGAGCCCGGCGCCCCCCCCCACCCCCCGGGTCAGCCCAGGTGCGCAGCCACCACGTGGCCGCAGCCGTTCCCTCCGTTTTTCATGAATGGGGCCGCGGGCACTGAGTGCGCAGGCGCCACTCCCGGGCTCCGCCCCCCTGCGCGCCGCGCGGCCAATGGGAGCGGGCGGAAGGGTGGTGTTGTGGTCACGTGCGGGGCAGCCGGTGTAGTGGCGGCGGCACCGCCCACCCGGCGCGGCGGGAGCTTTTATAGCGCCGTGTGTCGCGCCCGCCCGCGCCGCCCGCTTGGCCCACGGCGGAGCGTCTCCCTCCCGTGTCCTCCGTGGGGCTGCCCGACCCGGCCGTACGGAGCATCCCCGGGGCAGGCGGCCTCATGGCCGCTCAGGGGCAGCTGCTGGGGCCGCTGCGGGGCTCAGGGTACCGCCGGGGACTGGGGGGACACCGTGCTCGGTCCCGCGTGGGTGTTTTCCCGCCGCCGCGGGCTCGGTTCCCCGCGGAACAGCGAGCCGGTTCCCTCCCTTCGGTCACGCCCCTTCCCCTGCCCTGGGGTGGTGTTGGGATCCTGGCCCCCAGCCCCAGGCAGAGCCTCCCCTGCCCACCCACTCGTGGGGTGCTGAGGAGAGGGCAGCTGCCTGTTTGGGGTCCCCCTTCCTGTTGCCTCTGTGGGGTCAGGGGTGATGAGGATGGTGGTGTGTCCCTGCTTCTGGGCAGCTGCCTGTTTGGGGTTCCCCTTCCCGTTGCCTCTGTGGGGTCAGGGGTGATGAGGATGGTGGTGTGTCCCTGCTTCTGGGCAGCTGCCTGTTTGGGGTTCCCCTTCCTGTTGCCCCTGTGGGGTCAGGGGTGATGAGGATGGTGGTGTGTCCCTGCTTCTGGGCAGCTGCCTGTTTGGGGTCCCCCTTCCCGTTGCCCCTATGGGGTCAGGGGTGATGAGGATGGTGGTGTGTCCCTGCTTCTGGGCTGTGCCCCAAAACCTTGTGCTGCTGGGGTGACATGGGGAGGACGCTGATCCCTGGGTGGGGGGTCCAGGCAGCTGCATTCACCTGGTGCTACCTCTCTTACACCAAGTGGGGGTGGGCAAAGGTAAGTCCAAGCTCCAGCTGCTGGACTCAGGGGGCAGGTAATGCTGGGGGGTGGGTGGGTTGTGAGAGGCTGCTGGCCCTGGAGCCACCCCTGGCACCAGTCCTGCCCTCCCCCAGGACTATTACACCATCCTGCCCCCCTCCTTCAGCATCAGCATCCGAAAGTACGTCCTGGTGATGGAGCTGAGGGCCACAGCCACCCTCTCTGCTCAGCTGTCCCCACACACTCAGGGCTGGGTGCCCTCAGGGGTGGGGGGCAGTGCTGGGATCTCCCTTTCTCCCTGTAGCTTCCAGGTTGTGAAGTCCCTTAGCAACAAGCTGTCCCTCCTAGTGAGGGCAGAGCCTGGGGAGGGGGGGATAGGGAGGCCATCCCCCTTCCCATGCCCACAGCATGTGGTGGGATACAAGGCAGAGCTGTCCCTGTGGAGGTAAAGAGGGTCCCATCCCCTCCTGAAGATCTGCTGGCCCATCCTGTCTGTCCTCCTGTCTGTCCTCTGCTTTGTCTCCAGCTCTGAGGTGAAGACTGATGAAGGGAAGGAACCAGCAGAGTCCTGGTGGACCATCTTCCTTGAGCCCTTGGCTAAGGAGAGCCAGGACTGGGCAGGGTGATGTATTCTTCCTGGGGCTGGGAGCAGGGTCCTGATGTCCTTTCATCCCCAGGTGACCCAAGGGATCTTCACAAAGATGATTGTGGAGATTGACTGGGCAGGTGACACCTATGGCAGAGTGAGTGGCTGCCACCCAACTTGAGCCTGGCCCAGCACAGACCCCTTGGGTGGGGCAGACCTCCCATGCAACCTTCTCCCAGCCCACAGCAGTGGTTTTGGAGACTCAGGGGCTATATGGTCCTATACAGACCTATACAGGGGCTATATGGTCCTATCCAGAACCTCACACCTTAGACAGGCCATGGGACTCCTGAGGGGGTGGGAGTGGGCTTGGGTGCTCCATCCCAGGCAGGGAGCACCCCCTGCTTGTAGCTGCCACCCCCCTCCATGTGCACAAGGACATGCTGGGACCAGTGTTCCTCTGGTTGCTGGGAGCAGGGGCTGAATGGGGGTGTTGTTCCCTGCCCTGGGCTGTGCTGGCAGCGGCTGCTCGTGGGAGTCAGGGCTGCTGGGCTGGAACAATTCAATGTTGTGTCTGCAAACCCCCTCCCAGTCCAGGCTGGGACGGCTGTTCCCAGTACACAGGCACCCCCACCAAACCCTCAGCACCTTCCCCCTGCCCCCCCTCGGGGTGAGCACCCTGGGAGCAGGGGGCACCCAGAAAACCACAGCCTGGGCTGGCTGAGTGGAGGGGGGGTCTGCAGAGCTGGGGTGCCCAATCAGGCTAATTACTCCTAATTACCCAGTTATGCTGTTAAGAGCTGCTAGAAGGGGGGTGCAGGGGGACCCCCTCTGTGCCCCACTGGCCACTGCTGGGAGGGAGAGGGGTGTGGGGCGTTGCAGCCTGGGGGGAGAGGGGCTCTGTGCCCCCCCCCAGCCCCCCGTTCTCGGTTCCCCGGGGCTGTCCTGTCCCCGCTAGGGGTCCCGGTACCCCGGGCGGCGGCCAGGCTGATGCGGAGGGAGGATGAGGGACCGCTGGGGAGGAAGAACGGGGGGGGGAGACCCCGGACAGGGGGTCCCGTGTCCCCCTCCCATCCTCCACCCCTGGACAGGACGTTCCATTGCCCCCCCCCCGCCCCAGGAGAGGGGGTGCGGGGGGGGCTTCCCGCGTGCGTGGCCGGTACCGGGAGGGGTGCCACGGACACCCGCCGGGGCCAGGCCGCGGTTTGGCAACACGCGGGGCCGGTGGGGCGCCCGGTAAGCGGTACCGGACAGAGCAGCGGCCCCGGTCAGCCCGCTAGCGGGTAGAGCAGCTCATCCCCTACGGACACCCAAATCCCCGCCGGGGCTGCTCCATCCGGTACCGGGATGGGAGGAGGTTTGGGGGGGCGGGGGGGGGGGCGGAGCCGGTGCCGCCCCGCGTGCCCACGTGCGCGCCGCCCGCCCCGGCGCCGGCGGGGTTAAGTGTCGCGGAGGGATCCCTCCTCCCGGCAGCGTGCGCTGCGTCCCGCGCCGTCACACCCCCCGCGGCCGCAGCTCCCGCGCCGCTCACCCGTCTCCCTCCGCCCGAGCCCCCGCCGCCAAGTAGTGCGGGCGCTGAGCCCCCCCCCCCCCCCCCTTCCTCTCCCTGGCCGCGGCCCCCAGGGCGGAGAGCGGCAGCCCCGGCGGGGCTAAGCGGGCGGGGCGGGGCGGGGGCGGGGGCGGGCGGCGGGACCTACTTTCCTCTGGAAATGGCCGCGCCGGGGAGCACCGTTCGCCCCGCGCCCCGAGGCCCGTCGGCGTAGGGCGGCCCTGGGGGTAAGAGCCGGGTGGTGGGTGCGGGGGGGGGACCCGCCGTACCGGGGCTCCAACGCGTTCGGGACCGGGCCCTGTAAGGCCCCGGAAGGGAGAGGAGGCGCGTTCGGCCCCCCCCCAGGCCGCGCCGCCTCCGCCGGGCCGCGCCGCCGCCGCCGCCTCCTCCTCCTCCTCCTCCCGGCCAGGCCTCTCCGGCGGCCGGGCCCGGAACGCGGTCTCCGGCTCTCTTTGTGTCCGGTACCGGGGATGCCCACCCACCGCTCGGGGAACCGGTGGGGCCTGGGCTACTGAGCCGACCGCCTGAGCCACAGGTACGGCCGGGCCCGGCCGCGCCGGGGCCCCGGTGCCGGTCCCTGGGTAGGCCGCGGCGGGCCGTGGCACCGGGCCTGGCTGGCTCGGCCCCTCCGGAGGGCTCGGTTGCACCGGGGAAGGGGAGAGCGTGGCCCGGGCTCACCGGGGTGTTTCAGCCTCCCTAGGGGCGCGGGCAGGGCCGGCCAGGCCCTTCCACCGGCAGCTCCCCCCCCCCCCCCCATCCCCTCCACCGTCCCCGGTGCACGCCGGGGCCCTTCCGAGGAGGGTGCAGCCGCCCCGGGGAGGCCCTAATCCCCCCGGGGTTACCGGGGGACCGGAGGAGATTTGCTGGGGGGTGGGGGGCGCCCCTTTCTCCCCTGGGCCGGGACATGGCTGTGCCCGGCCGGAGCTTCTCTCTGAACCCTGTTGTGGGGGGGGGGGGGGTGGCAGGGACCGCACCGGCGTGTCCCCTCTGCCCGGTATCTCGGGGGGTGGGGGGTGGGTTCCCCCATGTGTGTCTCACAGGCAGGTTTGGGTTTCTCTTCCTCGACCCCTCTTGGTGTTTTGGGGTAGGGCTGAGGTGCTGGCACGAGGAGGGTGAGTTGGTGGCTGTGGGTTGGTCGTGGTGTTTGGGGATGAACCCACCCATCCTGGGACCCCCTGGGTGCTGTGGGGGCTTGGCCAGGTTGATGCTGGGCTTGGGGACACCGAGGCACAGGCTGGGTGTGGATGGAGGGAGCCCCAGTCACCCTGCTTTATAGCCTTGGGGCTGCCCATGTGTGTCTCTCCTGCACCCACCTCCCACCCCCTCCAATCCCCCCAGTTGAATTGTGGGGCTGCTTAATATGTGCTGGACTACCTTGGGGTATCACTGTACCCCCCAACCCCAACCTGGGGTCTGGTGGGTGGCAGAGGTGTGTGGGGAGGTACCCTCACTGTGGAGCACAGGGACTTGGGGGCTTCTGGGGAGCTGGAACCCCCCACCTGCTCGTGGTACGTGCAGGAAGGCTGCTGGGCTGAGACCCCGCAAACTCAGCGCAGGAGGAGGGGCTGCCCTACCCCTCATGCGTGGGAGTCACGGGGTGGGGGTAGGGGGGCTGGGGAAGGGCCCTTTTAGCCCTGTGCTGACAGATCTGACCCCCTTGCAGCCGCGGGCCTCCCCCGAGGGACGCCGGAGGCAGGATGGACGAACAGAAACCTCCCAGCGAGGAGAAGGACGCGGACACGCCAGGTGAGCCTGGGGCAGGGCAGGGGGCTGGGGGTGGTGGTGGTGGGGGAAGGAGGGGCTGGTGCTGCCCCCTGCCCCTCCCCATTGCCTGACGTTGCTCTCCCAGCAGCCGATGGGGCCGTGGCCTCGGAGGAGATGGGCAGTGCGGAGGGAGACCCCCTGAAACCCCCTGAAGGAGCCTCTGTGGGGCCAGAGCCAGAGAGCACAGACACGAAGGGACCTTGCCAGGCTGGCAGGTGAGGATGGGGCTGGGTGTGTGTGGGGTCCTTATGGATGGGGTGGTGTGGAACTGATTGTGGGGGGGTGTCTCACGTGTCCCTGAAACCCCCTGTTCTCCCCCAGCCCGCCGGCCCGCCGCTGCGCCCTCTGCAACTGTGGGAACTGGAGCCCACACGGGCAGCGGGAGCTGCAGCGCTTCGAGCTGGCGCCCGACTGGCCCGAGTGGCGGGGGGCACACGAGCCCCCCGGGGGTCTTGGCCAGCCCCCCGAGGGTCTTGGCCAGCCCCCCCCAGAGCTGGAGCCGGCGGGCGATGGCCCCGTGCAGATCGGCTTCTCGGAGCGGGAGACGCCGCTGCAGCTCTTCGAGGCGTCGGGTGAGTGGAGCATCGTCAGGGCGCTGGGGTCCTCGTCCCACCACCCTGGGGGCCCTTCCCAGGACCCCCCTTCTCCCCACCAGCTCCCTGGCACCTCCCACCCCTTCCTCCCCCCGGTCCCTGGAGTTCCCCCCCTTCCCCCTGACCCAGTGTCTGGCACCTCACACTTCCCCCCCGCCTCCCCTGGTCTCTTGGCAACCCCCCTTCTGCCCCCCACCCCAGTCTCTGGTACTGGCAACCCCCTTCCCACCCCCCCCCCCACCGGATTCTAGCACCCCCACCCCCTGGTCTCTGGCACCCCCCTTTCCTCCCCCACCCCGCCACTGGTCTCTGGCACCCCCCTTTCCTCCCCCACCCCACCACTGGTCGCTGCCACCCCCCTTTCCTCCCCCCTCCCGCCACCGGTTTCTGGCACCCCCCCTTCCCTCCCACCCCCTGGTCTCTGGCACCCCCCTTTCTTCTCACCACCCCTCTGCCACCGGTCTCTGGCACCCCCCCTTCCCTCCCACCCCCTGGTTTGTGGCACCCCCCTTTCTTCCCCCACCCTACCACTGGTTTCTGGCACCCCCCCTTTCCTCCCCCCCTGCCCCAGTCTATTAACAACCCCCTTCCCCTCCCCGGTCCTGTTTCTGATGCCCCACCCCTGGTGCTCCCTGGTCCCTGGCGCCCCTTCTTCCTTCTCCCCATCTCTGACACCCCCTTTTTCCCCCCATCTCTGACACCCCCTCCCCACAGGACACTGCTGGGTCCACCGCTGGTGCGCAGCCTGGTCTGCCGGCGTGGAGCAGGAGGTGACAGGGCTGACCGGGGTGGACAGAGCTGTTTTCTCAGGGATCTCACAGGTGAGCAGGTTGTGGTGGGGGGGCAGCAGAGGGGGGGGATCAACCCAGCCCCTCTGACCCCTCTGGGCCCCTTTGACCCCTCCTTGCCCCTCTGCTTCCAGAAATGTGAACACTGTCGGCGGATGGGGGCCACCATCCCGTGCCGGGCCGACGGCTGCCCCCGCCTCTATCACTTCCCCTGCGCTGCTGCCAGTGGCTGTTTCCAGTCCATGAAGACCCTGCGGCTGCTGTGTCCCCAGCACGTGGCCCAGGCTGTGCAGATGGGTGCGTGGGGGCTGCCAGCACTGGGTCCCCTCCCTTCTTAGAGGAGTGGGACCCAGGAGGGGTAGAGTTTTGGAAAGAAAGGGGTGACCCTGACAACTCCCACCCCTCTCTCTCTCTCCACCCTCTCCCCATGCAGAGGATGCCCGGTGCTCGGTGTGTGATGGGCCTGGTGACCTACAGGACCTGGTTTTCTGCACCAGCTGTGGGCAGCACTACCATGGGTCCTGCCTGGACATCACCCTGACGCCCCGCAAGCGGTCGGGCTGGCAGTGTCCCGAGTGCAAAGTGTGCCAAACCTGCAGGTGAGCCCCTTGTCCCTGTGGAGAGGGGTAGGGGGACACAAAGGAGGGAGGTGACAGCACAGCCTTCAAGCCCTGTCCCTGCTCCCCACAGGCAGCCCGGTGAGGACTCCATGATGTTGGTCTGTGAGGCTTGTGATAAGGGCTACCACACCTTCTGCATGGAGCCGGCCATCGAGGGCCTCCCTGCTGACTCCTGGAAGTGCAAGGTGGGTGCTGCTCTCATTGAGGGGGGGTACAGGGTGCCCCCAAATCCCCCTTGTGACACATCTCTGCCTCTGCCTCAGGACTGTCGGGTCTGCTCAGACTGTGGCCGGCAGCCGGCGGCGCTGGAGCCCGGCTGCCAGTGGTACCGGAGCTACTGGGTGTGCGAGGGCTGCCAGCAGCGCCGCGCCACGCAGGACGCTGGGGAGGCATCAGCACACCCCCCCCAGCCAGACCCCCCCTTCCAGGGGTGAGTGGGGATTGTTTGGGGTGATATCAGGTTGGGGGGGGACCCCCTTTGCAGGTGGGTGGGGAAGGTGTGGCCTGAGCCCTGTGTCCCTCACACCTCTTTCCCCATCCAGGCCGGTGTCCCCCGAGCGCAGTGAGCAGCCTGATGTGCCTGTCCCCCTCCCTGAGCTGGAGCCTGAGGGCTGTGATGAGGAGATGCAGCCTGGGGGGGACCCCAAAGAGGCACCCCTGGGTGATGGTGGGGCTCCTCCAGGCGAGCTGCCCCCTGATGAACTGGTCCCTGAGGAGCCCCCTCCTCTTGTAGAGCCCTCTCCTCTCGTGCAGCCCCCCCCGGAGGAGCCCCCTCCTCTCATAGAGCCCCCTCCTCCTGTGCAGCCCCCCGAGGAGCCCCCTCCTCTTGTAGAGCCCCCTCCTCCTGTGCAGCCTCCCGAGGAGCCCCCTCCTCTTGTAGAGCCCCCTCCTCTTGTGCAGCCCCCTGAGGAGCCCCCTCCTCTCGTGCTTCCTCCTGAAGAGCCACTCCCTGATGAGCAGCATGTCAAGACACCACCCCTTGATGAGCTGCTCCTTGACAGATCCCTCGAGGGCATGCCCCCCAGTGACCCACCCCTTGACAAGCTGCCCCCCAGTGACCCACCCCCTGACATACCTCCCCTCGATGAGCTGCCCCCCAATAAACCACCACTTGAGAAGTCAACCCCTGATGAGCTGCCCCTTGACAAATCACCCCCCAATGAGCTGCCCCCTGAAGATCTGCCCCATGACAAGTCTCCCACTGACGAGTTGCCCCCTGATGAGCTGCCCCCCAACGAACCACCCCTTGATGAGCTTCCCCATGAAGAACCTCCCCCTGATGAGCCGCCCCCCGAAGAGCTGCTCCCCAGTGAGCCACCCCCTGAGGAAGACCCCAGGCCACCAGGTAAATGGACTTCTGGGTCTGTCCCCTTTCCCCTCCCATGGGTGTGGGGGTTGTGCACGTGGGTCCTCTCACCCCATTGCTTGTGTGTGACCCCCTTTTCGTACTTGGATGCCCTGTTTGGGGACATGTCAGAGGTCTGAGGGTGGTCTCCAGGACCAGCTGAGCTAGTGCTTGCTGCTTCTCAACCCTGGGCTGGGTGGCACAGGGGGTGAGGGGACTGCTACAGCTCCCCCTCACCCATGGCCCCATCCTGCAGGTCTTTTCCCCGAGGTGGCTGTGGCAGAGGAAGCGCCAGCCCTGGCTCCAGAGGTGCCCCACGAAGAGGAGATGGAGCTGGAGCCAGAGCCCTTGCTGCCCCCTGAGGCAGCACCCCCACCCCCAGCTCCTCCAGGTGAGTGCAGCCCCCCAGGGTTGGGGGCAGTGTCACTGTTGGGGGCTGTGGGGTCACCATTCTCTCCCTCCTCTCCAGATCTCTGCGCCATCTCGCCCACCCACCCCCCAGGCCCCTCACTGGACCCCAAGGAGGATGAGGTGCCCGAGCCACCCACCCCAGTCCTGCCTGAGCCCCCCAGCAGCCCTGGCACAGCTATGGAGACCGAGCCCCCTGGCTCCCCACCACCTCTGCTGGGCTCCCCTGCCTGCACCCCGGCCCCTGCTGAGCCTCCTGAGGAAGAGGAGATGGAGACAACTGCTGGCGAGGGGGGGTCACCAGCCAGCCCCCATGGAGCTGGCACCCAGGCCAGCCTGGCCCCAGAGCCAGGACCCTTCCCAGACCTGCCTGAGGAGGAGGAAGAGGAGGAGGAAGAGGCACCCAGGCTGGAGCGAGAGGGCACCAGTGGGAGCTCCCCACCACTGAGTGAGGAGGACGCGCTGGAGGAAGGCCGGACTGGAGGGGACCTTGAAGCTAAGGGGTCCCCCTTGCTTCTGGAGCCAGAAGAGCTGGGCCCTGAGACCCCCATGGAAGTGTGCCCCACAGGGGAGAAGCTGCTGGGCCGTGGAGATGAGGGGGGCCCTGAACCCCCTGCCCTGCGCCCCCGGCCTGACATCCTCAACGAGATCTCCAACCTGAGCCAAGGGGACACGAGCAGCAGCTTCCCCGGCTCGGAGCCACTTTTGGGGTCCCCGGACCCTGAGGGTGGGGGCTCACTGTCCCTGGAGCTGGGGCTGACCTCTGCTGATGCCAGCCTGCAGAAGGAGGACGCCCTGTCGCTGCCCCTGGGGGCAGAGACCGACGACTCGCTGCTCTTCGAACCGGCTGCCAAGGTGGATGGGGACAAGAACCGGCGGCGCAGCTCCCCGGGGCGCTCCCGTGTCAAGCAGGTATTGAGGGGACACCCTGCCAGGCCTGATTTTGGGGGATCCACCACCCTCACTGCCCTGCTTGGGGTCATATCCCCCCTCCCTGGGCTGCCCCATGCAAGGGCTGAGCATGGGAAGGGGTGGGGTGGGGGCTGTGCCCCTCTGCTGCCCTGCTGCAGCTGGGATGTGTGGTGGGGGGTCTGGCTGGGTGCCCTGGGGGTGCTGTAACCCCCCCTCTTCCCCTCTCCTCTTGGCTTTAGGGTCGCAGCAGCAGCTTCCCAGGGCGGAGGCGCCCCCGAGGTGGGTCCCACGGGGGCCGAGGCCGGGGCCGTGCGCGCCTGAAGTCGACCACCTCGTCTGTTGACACCCTGGCAGTAAGGCTGGGCTGGGGGAGCGGTGGGGGGGCTGGGGAGGAGGAGTCCCCAAGTTTTTAAGTGTCAGGGCTGAGCACCAAGCAATCCCCCCCCTCCCATTGCCTTCCCCATCATCCCAGTCCCTTAGGACCCCCTGGGGTGGTGTTGGAGCAGAGAGTCCTTGGCAGGGGGAGGTGAGTGCTTGGGGCTGCGATGTGGGTCTGGGGGTTTCACCTCCCCAGCTATAGGGCTGGTGTGGAGTTGCCCCCCTCCCCAGGGAGGGGCTGGCTTGCAGGCAGACAAGGCCTCTGCTGCCTCCCATACCCACCAGTTTGGCACCAGCCTGTGGTTGGTGTCCCATACCCCTACCCCCAGGACTGCCCAGAGACAGAGGGTCCTTGGTGCTGACCCCCTCCTTTCTACCCCCAGCTTGCCGACGTGGAGAGCTCACCCAGCAAGGAGGAGGATGAGGATGATGATGATACCATGCAGAACACAGTTGTCCTCTTCTCCAACACTGACAAGTTTGTGCTCATGCAGGTAACCACACCAGAGGTGCCGTGGGACAGACAGGACAGACTCACGTCCCCCTCCCTGGCTCCTCTCATGGGGTCTCTCTCTCTCTCTCTCTCCCCACTCCCACCCAGGACATGTGCGTGGTGTGTGGCAGCTTTGGGCGTGGGGCTGAGGGACACCTCCTGGCCTGCTCACAGTGCTCTCAGTGCTACCACCCCTACTGTGTCAACAGCAAGGTGAGGGGGGCCAGGACCCCTGGCCCCATGTCCCTTGGGGGCTGTGTCCCTTTTGGGGGAGGCCCCTCTGGCTGGGCCCTGCATCCCTTTTGGTGGGGGAGGGCGTCCTCTGGCCAGGCCCTGTGCCCCTTTTTGGGGGCCCCTCTCTGGCTGGGCCCCGTGTCTCCTTTGGGTGGGTGGGGGGCCCTATGGCTGGTCCTCATGTCCCCTTTTTAGGGGGGGATGGGGTGTGCCTCTGTGTCCAGGCCCTGTGTCCCCTTTTTGCGGGGCGGGGGGGAGAGCCCTCCGTCCGGGCCCCATGTCCCCTTTTTGGGGGCAGGGGGGGCTCTACAGCCAGGCCCTGTGTCCCTTTTTTGGGGAGAGGCCTTTCCAACCAGGCCCCATGTCCCCTTTTTTGGGGAGTGCCTCTACAGCTGGGCCCCATGTCCCCTTTTGGGGGGGGGGACCTTTATGGCCAGGCCCCATGTCCCTTTGGGGGGGAGGGGGGGGGCTCTACAGCCAGGCCCCGTGTCCCCTTTTTGGGAGGGGGCTCTCCAGCCAGGCCCCGTGTCCCCTTTTTTGGGGGGGGCCCTATGGCTGGGCCCCATGTCACCTTTGGGTGGGTGCGGGCGGGGGGTGTGTGCTTCTACATCTGGGCCCCTTGGGTGGGGTGGGGGGGCTCTATATCCAGGCTGTGTCCCTTGGGGGGGCCCTTACAACTAGTCTGTGTCCCTTTTTGAGGGGGGGACACACTCCCCTATGCCCAGGCCATGCCCCTCACACCCTGCACGCTGCGTGGTACCCAGCACATCTCTGCCACGCTCTGAGGTGTCCCCTGAAGCTGTGTGCATCCCCCAAACCCAGGGACACCCATGACTGCACCCAAAGCTCACCCACCCCCCTCTTTCTTTCCACCCCCCTGACCCCAGATCACCAAGGTGATGCTGCTGAAGGGCTGGCGCTGCGTGGAGTGCATCGTGTGCGAGGTGTGCGGCAAAGCCTCCGACCCCTCCCGCCTGCTGCTCTGCGACGACTGCGACATCAGCTACCACACCTACTGCCTGGACCCCCCCCTGCAGACCGTGCCCAAGGGGGGCTGGAAGTGCAAGTGGTGTGTGTGAGGGGCTGGAAGGGCCACAACAGGAGGGTTGGGATGGCTTTAAATTGGTGCTGAGCCCGTTGTTTTCTCCTCTCTCCCCCCCCCAACTCCCGTCTCTCCAAGGTGTGTGTGCTGCGTACAGTGTGGGGCAGCTTCTCCCGGCTTCCACTGCGAGTGGCAGAACAACTACACCCACTGTGCCCCCTGTGCCAGCCTGGTGGTGTGTCCCGTCTGCCGGGAGAAGTACGTGGAGGATGAGCTGCTCATCCAGTGCCGGCACTGCGAGCGGTGAGCGCCTCCAGGGAAGGGGGGGTAAAGGGGGGGGGGGGGGGTGTTCTTAAGGACCCCCCCCCCACACACACTTAAGATCCACCACTTAAGTGTGGGGGGGTGTTCTTAAGTGTGGGGAGGTCTTAAGGGGGGAGGTTCTTGTGGAGGGGGTGTCTTGAAGGGGTGGTGGTGGAGGGTCTTGAAGTGGGGGGGGGTCCTTGAAGTGTTGGGGGGGTCCTCTATAAGTGGTGGTGGGGGGTCCTCTTGAAGTGTGTGTGGGGGGGTCCTCTTGTGGTGGGAGGGGCTCCTCTTGAAGTGTGTGTGGGGAGGGGGTCTTGAAGTGTGTGTGTGGGGAGGGGGTCTTGAAGTGTGTGTGTGGGGAGGGGGTCTTGAAGTGTGTGTGTGGGGAGGGGGTCTTGAAGTGTGTGTGTGGGGAGGGGGTCTTGAAGTGGGTGTGTGTGGGGAGGGGGTCCTTGAAGTGGGTGTGTGTGGGGAGGGGGTCCTTGAAGTGGGTGTGTGTGGGGAGGGGGTCCTTGAAGTGGGTGTGTGTGGGGAGGGGGTCCTTGAAGTGGGTGTGTGTGGGGAGGGGGTCTTGAAGTGGGTGTGTGTGGGGAGGGGGTCTTGAAGTGGGTGTGTGGGGAGGGGGTCTTGAAGTGGGTGTGTGGGGAGGGGGTCTTGAAGTGGGTGTGTGTGGGGAGGGGGTCTTGAAGTGGGTGTGTGTGGGGAGGGGGTCTTGAAGTGGGTGTGTGTGGGGAGGGGGTCTTGAAGTGGGTGTGTGTGGGGAGGGGGTCTTGAAGTGGGTGTGTGTGGGGAGGGGGTCTTGAAGTGGGTGTGTGTGGGGAGGGGGTCTTGAAGTGGGTGTGTGTGGGGAGGGGGTCTTGAAGTGGGTGTGTGTGGGGAGGGGGTCTTGAAGTGGGTGTGTGGGGAGGGGGTCTTGAAGTGTGTGCGTGTGTGGGGGGTGGTCCTTGAAGTGTGTGCGTGTGTGGGGGGGTGTCTTGAAGTGGGTGTGTGTGCATGTGGGGGTCCTTGAAGTGTGTGTGTGCATGTGGGGGTCCTTGAAGTGTGTGCGTGTGTGGGGGGTGGTCCTTGAAGTGTGTGCGTGTGTGGGGGGGGGTCCTTGAAGTGTGTGCGTGCGTGTGGGGGGGTCCTTGAAGTGTGCGTGTGGGGGGGTCCTTGAAGTGTGCGTGTGGGGGGGTCCTTGAAGTGTGCGTGTGGGGGGGTCCTTGAAGTGTGCGTGTGGGGGGGTCCTTGAAGTGGGTGTGTGCGTGTGGGGGGGTCCTTGAAGTGGGTGTGTGCGTGTGGGGGGGTCCTTGAAGTGGGTGTGTGCGTGTGGGGGGGTCCTTGAAGTGGGTGTGTGCGTGTGGGGGGGTCCTTGAAGTGGGTGTGTGTGTGGGGGGGGGTCCTTGAAGTGGGTGTGTGTGCATGTGGGGGTCCTTGAAGTGTGTGCGTGCATGTGGGGGTCCTTGAAGTGTGTGCGTGCATGTGGGGGGTGGTCCTTGAAGTGTGTGCGTGTGTGGGGGGTGGTCCTTGAAGTGTGTGTGTGTGCATGTGGGGGTCCTTGAAGTGTGTGTGCGCATGTGGGGGTCCTTGAAGTGTGTGTGTGTGGGGAGGGGTCCTTGAAGTGGGTGTGTGTGGGGGGGGGGGTCTTGAAGTGGGTGTGCGTGTGGGGGGGGGGTCTTGAAGTGGGTGTGCGTGTGGGGGGGGGGGTCTTGAAGTGGGTGTGCGTGTGGGGGGGGGGTCTTGAAGTGGGTGTGCGTGTGGGGGGGGGGGTCTTGAAGTGGGTGTGCGTGGGGGGGGGGGGGGTCTTGAAGTGGGTGTGCGTGGGGGGGGGGGGGGGGGGTGTCCTTGAAGTGTGTGTGTGTGTGTGTGGGGTCCTTGTAGTGTGTGTGTGGGGTCCTTGTAGTGTGTGTGTGGGGGGGTCCTTGTAGTGTGTGTGTGGGGGGGTCCTTGAAGTGTGTGTGTGTGGGGGGGTGGGTCCTTGAAGTGTGTATGTGTGTGTGTGTGTTCTGGAAGTGGGGAGGGTCTTGGTATTGGGGTTCCCCATGGGGTGGTCGGGGTGTGTAACCCGTCCCCTCTGCCCCGCAGGTGGCTGCACGCAGCGTGTGGCAGCCTCTTCACTGAGGAGGAGGTGGAGCAGGCTGCAGATGAAGGCTTTGACTGTAGCGCCTGCCAGCCCTACGTGGTCAAGCCAGCTGGTGAGCACCCAGGATGGGGACAACCCGTAGAGTTTGGGGGGGTGCTTGTGGGGGATTTGGGGGGTTCACCTTGGCTGCTTTATCCTCTGCAGTGCCTGCACCTCCCCCAGAGATTGTCAAAGCCAAGGAGCCAGGTCTGTGTGGTGCCGTATCCATTGCTGGGGGGGCAGGGGGGGGTTGGGAGGGCTTCCTGGTGCTATGGTGGGTGCTGGCTTTTGTCCCCAGCTCTGGCTTTTGTCCCCAACACTGGTTTTTGTCCCCACAGAGCCCCAGTACTTCCGTTTTGAGGGTGTGTGGCTGACAGAGACGGGGATGGCCGTGCTGCGCAACCTCTCCCTCTCACCCTTGCACAAGCGGCGGCAGCGGAAGGGCCGGCTGGGTACCCTGAATGGGGATGGGGGGCTGGAGGGGGGTGACCCCCTGGGCCCTGATGACAAGAAGGATGGTGATCTGGATGCTGATGACCTGCTCAAAGCTGAAGGTGGGTAAACATGAGGGAGGTGGGGGGTGTGGAGATGACCCCCGGGGAACCCCGTTAACGTTGTCCTCCCTGCCAGTGGGTGTTGAGCACATGGAGTGTGAGATCAAACTGGAGGCTCCAGTGAGCCCTGACCGGGACATGGGGGCTGACCTGGATTCGGGGAAGGGGCTGGAGGACCCAGAGGAGTGCAAGAAGAGGAAGCGCAAACCCTACCGGCCCGGTGAGTGCCACGCTTGGCCGTTGCCCCTGAGCTGCATCCCTGCCTCAGTCCCCACTGTGACCTCCCCAGCTCCTCTTCCTCTGCTCCTCAGGCATCGGTGGCTTCATGGTGCGGCAGAGGAAGTCCCACACCCGCCTAAAGAAGGTCTCTGTGGTGCCCACTGAGGTGGGGCGCGAGGGGCTGAGCGCCGAGGGTCACCCGGAGGAGGGTAAGGCCTGGCAGCACCCATCCCCTGGGGATGGAGTTGGGGGGGAGGGTTGTGCCCAAGCCATTCCCAGGGCGTGGGAACAGCCTTTTTTTGGGAGGGAAGGTGGTAACAGGGCTGTTGTTGCAGGGGCTCCGGGTGACCTGGCTGAGGGTGGCCTGGAGCTGGGCTCAGCGGAGGGGGATGAGAAGAAGAAGCGGCGTGGGAGGAAGAAGAGCAAGCTGGAGGACATGTTCCCCCCATACCTGCAGGTGGGATGGGGGGGGGATGTGACCATGGGGGTGTGTGTGTGTGTGTGTGTAACCCTGGGGGGTGACCCTGGGGGCTGCCCTGGTTGGGGGGTGTGTGTGTGTAACCCTGGGGGGTGACCCTGGGGGCTGCCCTGGTTGGGGGGTGTGTGTGTGTGACCCTGGGGGCTGCCCTGGTTGTTGGGGGGGTGGGGGTGGTGTGTGACGCTGGGGTTGCCGTGATTGGGGGTGGTGTGTGACCCTGGGGGGTGCCCTGGTGGGGGTGGGGGTGTGTGTGACCCTGGGGGATGCCCTGGTGGGGGGAAGGGGTGTGTGACCCTGGGGGCTGCCCTGGTGGGGGGAAGGGGTGTGTGACCCTGGGGGGTGCCCTGGTTGGGGGAGTGTGACCCTGGGGGGTGTGTGTGTGACCCCGGGGGGGTGCCCTGGTTGGGGGTGTGTGTGTGTGTGTGTGTGTGTGACCCTGGGGGGTGCCCTGGTTGGGGGAGTGTGACCCTGGGGGGTGTGTGTGTGACCCTGGGGGGCCCCCTGGTTGGGGGGGGGTGACCCTGGGGGGTGCCCTGGTGGCGGGGGTGTGTGTGACCCTGGGGGGTGACCCTTGGGGGCAGGGGGTGACCCTGGGGGGTGCCCTGGTTGGGGGAGGGGGTGCTGTGGGGGTGCTGACATCCACTCCCCCTTGGGCAGGAGGCCTTCTTCGGGAAGGCGCTGATGGACCTGAGCCGGAAGGCGCTGCTGGCGGCGGGCGGCGTGGGGGACGGGGCCGCCCGCCCCTCCCTGGCCCAGGGCGCCCCACGACCCAAGGGGGACCCCCCCAACCTGGCTGGAGCGCTGCAGGGTGCCCCCCCCAGCAGGAGGGAGACCCCTACGCACCCCCGAGGTGAGAGGGGAGCCCGAGGGGGGGGGCTGCTGGGGGCTCCGGGGAAGGTGGAGGGGGGGGGGGGCTGGGGGAGGGGGGGGGGGGCTATGGGGGGGGTGGGGGGGCAGTTTGGGGGTCCTACCCTGAGGAGGCAGCGTGGCCCAACCACGGCCTGGTGCCCCCGCAGGGGACGACAGCACCGATGGCAGCGCCGCGGCGCCTGACGACGAGGGTAAGGACGACGCGAAGGCCGAAGAGCTGGGTGAGCACCGCGGAGACCCGCGGCCGCCCCCCCCCCCCCCCCGGCCCCGCAGGCCGGGCCGGGAGCGGAGTCCTCCCAGGGGGCTATCGAGTGGCGGCCTAGAGCGGCCGCGACCATAGAGACGGAAGTGCTCTGTGGCTGAGCGGGCCGAGCTCTGTGGGTTCCTAGAGCGGCTCCCCGGTGTCGGAAGTGTGGCGTGTGTAGCGCCCCCCTGTGGTTCGGGTGGTGCTGGGCGGACTCGTCACCCTGAAGGCGATGGGGGGAACCGGGGTGCTGGGGGGGGGGGACGGGACACGGAGGGGGATTGGGGTGCTGGGGGGGCAACGGGGGGAACCTGGGGTGCTGTGGGGAATGGGGGGGGGGGAACCAGGACATGGGGGTGGGGGGAATAGGATGAACTGGGCTGCTGCAGGGGATGAACTGGGGGAAACTGGGTTTGCTGAGGGGGGGGAACCGGGCTGCTGGGGGGTTGGGGGGGGTGATACAGGCTCTTGGGGTCACCTGCTGATTCCTCTTCTCAGGGGCTGATGAGCCAAAGGACTCCCCAGACCCAGGGGATGCTGAGAAACCGGCCACGCCAGGTGAGGGGGCGCTGAGCTCAGACCTTGACAAGATCCCCACGGAAGGTGAGGTCCCCCCCCACACCCCCTCAGAGCTGAAGGGGGAGGGGGATGTCCTGGGGCTGGGACCCCCAGGTTTCTCCTCCGCTTCCCATCAGCGTGAGATCGCTGCTGCACGCTGCTTGTGATAGCTCAGCTCTTCCTTTTTACCCCCCCCCCCACCTACCTAGAGCTGCCCAAGATGGAGAGCAAGGATGTCCAGCAGCTCTTCAAGGACGTGCTGGGCTCAGCAGAGCGTGGGGAGCAGCCCCTCAACTGTGTGGCCGCGGGGATGGAGGCTGGGGGTGCAGCACAGGACCCCAGCCGGGCACAGCGACCCTTCCTGCAGGGAGATCTCCAGCTGCCAGGGCAGGGTGGGTGGAGGGGGCACAGCCCTGAGCTGAGAGGTGGTGATTTTAGGGGTGGGGGAGGGCATGGGGAGAAGGGACAGGACCTGCTGGCTGACCTGGGGGGATCAGTGTGCTGTGTTCTTAATGGGGCTGAGGTGTTTGAGCAGCAGTGGTGCCTGTGGCCAAGGAGGGTTTGGAGTATTGCTGCTTCCTCATCTGTGAGGAGAGGCTGAGGGAGCTGGGCTGGGTCAGCCTGGAGAAGAGAAGGCTGTGAGGGGACCTCACTGCAGCCCCCCAGTCCCTGAAGGGACCCCAGGAACAGGAGGGGAATGGGCTTGTTAAAGGGCAGAGACTGGCAGGACAAGGGGATGGGGTGAAGCTGGAGGAGGGAAGGGGGAGAGGAGAGATTGGGGGGAAGTTCTGTGCAGAGAGAGTGGTGAGGGGCTGGAAGGGGCTGCCCAGAGAGGGGGTGGGTGCCCCATCCATCCCTGGGGGGGTGTCCAAGGCCAGGTTGGCTGGGGCCCTGGGCACCCTTGTGTAGCTCCAGGCCTGGAGGTCGGTGTCCCTGCCTGTGGCAGGGGGGTTGGAGCTCTGTGACCCTTGGGGTCCCTTCCAACCCAAGTCACTCTATAATTCTATGAATGTGGAAAGCATTTTGGGGGTGTATGTGATCTAGCTGTGTCTGAGGGGACTCCCAGGGTGGGCAGAGGCTGAGCCCCAGCTCTCCCCTCCCTGCAACCCCTCTCCCTTCCCTTCCAGGACCCATTTCCTTGGGCTCCCTCTCTGGAGCCGTCCCCTTGGAGTCCTACTCGGGTGTTTGCCAGTCTCCATTCCTTGATAACAGGTATGTGGGGAGCTGGGGCTGACCTGCTCTGGGGGGGGGGTTCACTCCTCCCCTCACACCCCACTGGTCTGGGATGTCCTGTTTTCCCCACGCAGGGAGCGGAGCGGCTTCTTCAGCCCTGACCACTGTGAGCCTGAGAGCCCCTGGGCCAGCAGCTCGGCCGCCACCACCCCCTCAACCCCCACAACACCCACCACAGAGGGTGAGGGTGACAGCTTGTCCTACAACCAGCGTAGCCTGCAGCGCTGGGAGAAGGATGAGGAGCTGGGGGAGCTCTCCACCATCTCTCCCGTCCTCTACGCCAACATGAACTTCCCCAACCTTAAGCAGGATTATCCAGGTAGGGGTCTGGGGTGGGGTTGGGGGGGTTGTGGGGGTCTGGGAGGGGCTGTGGTTGTCTGTCCCTGGGTGAGGATGCTCTGTGATGCCTCAGGCTCCTCTTCAGAGGGGAAGTCTTGTCCTCTTTCAGCCTGGAGAAGAGAAGGCTGTGGGGGGACCTCATTGCAGCCCCCCAGTCCCTGAAGGGAGCAGAGGAACAGGAGGGGAATGGGCTTGTTAAAGGGCAGAGACTGGCAGGACAAGGGGATGGGGTGAAGCTGGAGGAGGGAAGGGGGAGAGGAGAGACTGGGGGGAAGTTGTTTGCAGAGAGAGTGGTGAGGGGCTGGAAGGGGCTGCCCAGAGAGGGGGTGGGTGCCCCATCCATCCCTGGGGGTGTTCAAGGCCAGGTTGGCTGGGGCCCTGGGCAACCTTGTGCAGCTCCAGGCCTGGAGGTTGGTGGCCCTGCCTGTGGCAGGGGGGGATTGGAGCTCTGTGACCCTTGGGGGTCCCTCCCAACCCAGAACATTCTATGATTCCATGATTCTCTCTAGTGCAGGGCTTGGCTGTGGGACTGGAGTGCTCCTTGTAGTGATGAGCTGGGGCTGGGGGGGACAATTTTACCTCCAGCTCCTGGGCAGGGAGCCTCCCTGTTGCATGAAGAGGGATGATCACCCACTTCAAGCCAGGGTGGGGTTGTCTAGGGTGGGCTAACATCACTTTTCCCCTCTCCATCTCCTCCTGTTGGACTCCCAGACTGGTCGAGCCGCTGCAAACAGATCATGAAGCTCTGGAGAAAAGTCCCTGCTACAGACAAAGCCCCCTATTTGGTGAGTGCTTGGTGGGGGGGGGTTGTGGGGTGCATTGCTGGGGGCAGGGGGGGGCCCTGGGCACCGGGGGGCTGTGAGTCAGCTGGCTTCATGTTTTTGTTAGCAAAAGGCCAAAGATAACCGGGCGGCTCATCGCATCAACAAGGTGCAGAAGGTACGTGCTGGGGTGGGGAGGTGCCCAGAGGCCCTGGCCCAGCCCTGGGGGGCGGGGGGGGGATACAGTGTGCCCAAATCCTGCCCCCTTAGCCCCTTCCCCAGCCTGCTAGCAGGGTAGAGGTGTCCCCCCTGACGACAGGGCTCTCTCTGCAGCAGGCTGAGAGCCAGATCAACAAGCAGACCAAAGGGGAGGGACTGCGCAAGCCGGAGAGGCCCTCGCTGCACCTGCGGATCCCGGTGCCGCCGGGGGCTCAGCCTGTCTACATCAGCAGCCCCCCTGCCACAGGCGAGGGCTTCCTGAAGCCCCCAGTGGGTGCTGGAGGGGGGCCAGAGTCACCCAGCGAGCTCTTCCTCAAGCTGCCCCCCCAGTCCCCTGCCCAAGTGCCTTCGCACGACCCCTACGGCTCGGCGCCCACCTACGCGCTGGAGCCCCGTTTTCCCTCGCCCCTGGGCCAGAGCCCCACAGCAGGTGCTGCCTTCCAGCCCTTCCCTGGCCAGCCCCAGCCCCTTACTGGCCAGCCCCAACCCCTCCCTGTCCCCCGCACTGTCCCAAGCTCCCAGCCCCCTGATTTTCACTCCACACCCCCCGGTACCCCCCGGCACCAGCCTGGCACCCCTGACCCTTTCCTAAAGCCCCGGTGCCCCTCCTTAGACAACCTCTCAGTGCCAGGGAGCCCTGGGGCACGGCCCCCTGAGCCCCTGCTCTCTCCCCTGCCTTTTGGGGAGCAGAAAAAGGGCCTAGAGGTGAAGAAGGAGGAAGTGGGGAGTCTGGGGGTCTGCTCCCCGAGCTACACCCCCGCTGTGGGTTACGGGGACTCCCCGGGTGGTCCCCACCTCTCTGCTGCAGAGCTGAAGGCAGCTGACGTCTTCAAAGCCCCCATGACCCCCCGGGTGTCTCAGGTAGAACCGCAGAGCCCAGGGCTGGGGCACCGGCCCCCTGATCCCCATCCCATGGCCCCCTCGCCCCCCGGACACCCCGATCTCTACCGCCAGTCACCCTACCCTGACCCCTACTCGCAGCCCCCGTTGACGCCCCGGCCGCAGCCCCCCGAGGCCTGCTGCACCCTCCCACCCCGCTCCCTGCCCTCAGAGCCCTTCTCCCGTGTCCCTGCCAGCCCACAGTCCCAGTCCAGCTCCCAGTCACCCCTCACCCCCCGACCCCTCTCCAACGAAGCCTTTTGCCAGTCCCCTGTCACCCCCCGTTTCCAATCCCCGGACCCTTATTCCCAGCCACCCTCCAGACCCCAATCCCGGGACCCTTTCACCCCTCTACACAAACCCCCTCGGCCCCAGCTGCCAGAACCAGGGTTCAAATCGGTGCCCCTCTCGCACAGCCCGGCAGCTGGTGGGGGTTTTGGGGGCACCCCAGCAGGGGAACCCCACACCAAGGCAGCGGGGGGGCAGCAACCCCCCTTCGCCCGCTCCCCCGGCGCCAGTGTCTTCCCAGGCAGCCAGCCCCCCATGCGCTTCACCTTTCCCCCAGCCATCTCAGAGCCACTCAAGGGCTCCCCATCCCACCAGCCCCATGGGATCAACAGCCATTACGTCCCCAGTAAGCCCCAGAGCTCAGCCTACGCCTCGTCCCCTGGCTTCCACCAAGCCAGCAGCCCCCTGGGACCGGGTGCTGCGGCTGCTGACACCTACAGCCTCTCACCCCTCCGGCCCCCCTCGGTCCTGCCGCAGCAGCCCCCAGCTGCCCCACAGCAGCAGCAGCAACAGCAGCAAGATGCCTCCATGTCCTTCCTGCCCCGAGCTGCGCTGGGGCCATCAGCTGACAAGAGGGAGGAGGCAACAACAGGGCTCCCAGCACCCCCAAACCGGGATTTGACAGAGCTTTCCGGTGGCCAGGATGGGGCTCTGGGCACCATGAGCCAGTCGGAGCTGGAGAAGCAACGGCAGGTGAGGGTTCACCCATGGTAAGGTCACGTCTGATGGGGTTTAAGAGGGGGGGTGAGGGAGGAACCAGGACCACCGTGGTTGGGGTGGGCTTGAGGAGCCCAGCTCCCGCTTGCAGCTCCTTCCCCAGGGGCACGGAGCGGGTGGTGCAGATGCCTGGGGGTGTGGGGAATGTCAGTAGAAACAGCCAAAACCTTCTGTGAGGTTTGTAGGTGGGTCCTGGGCTGAGCAGCTCCTGTGCCTGTTTGTCCTGACTCTGGGTTCTTCACAGCGCCAGCGGCTCCGGGAGCTGCTCATCCGGCAGCAGATCCAACGCAACAGCCTGCGGCAGGAGAAGGAGAGCGCAGCAGCAGCAGCCGCCGCCGCCTCGCCGGCAGGCTGGACCCCTGATGCTGCCAGCCAGGGCTTCGAGCTGAGCAGGGGCATGGCCCCCTACCAGCCCCCACAGGTAGGAGAGCTTGGGATGGAGCAGCTGTACTGGGGAGGCCTTGGATGTTTGGGGGTGGGGGTGGGGAGGAGAGGCCATACTGGGAGACCACTGAGCCTGGATGGAAGGGCTGACGTGTCTTTCCCTCCTTGTGCAGGACAAGGCTCTTCTGGGGACACTGGCTACAGCAGCTGGTGCTGGGAAGCTGCCCGGCTCTGTCATGGTGCAGGCAGCATTTGGGCAGGACGAGCGGCTCTCCCGGCCCCTTCCAGCAGCGACACCGTCCACCCTGGACATCAATGGGAGGTGAGTGCCTGGCACTGGGGTGATGGGCTCGCTGAGGGGGTTTAGCCTGGTGGGGCACACCCCCCCCAACTCCAGCTTGTGGGGCAAGGGGCTGGGGGTTCGCTGGGTGCTTGGCATAGCCTTGAAAGGATGGGGACATCCCTGTCCTGGCAATGCTGAGCTTGTTCTGACACTGGTGTCTTGCAGGGCGGCGGTGGGACCCCCCCAGGCCTTTTATCCCCGTGGGGTCTTCCCAGCACCATCCCCCCAGCAGCAGCAGCAGCAGCACCTCTGGCAGCAGCAGCAGCAACAGCAGCAGGCAGCTGCAGCCCTACGGCTCCCCGTCCCCTCCCGCTTCGCCCCCCCAGCCACCGGCACCTCCGTGGGCAACCTGGGCACCCGGCTACCGGCACCCGCCGAGACGGTGACCACACCAGCCACCCTGGGTGCCCCCTTCATCGAGCTGCGGCACAACATGCAGAAGGGAGCTGGGGGGGTGGTGGGCCCCCCCTTTGCCCCCCAGGCACCTCGACCCCGTTTTTACCTGACCGGGGGAGAGGAGGGCACCCCCCAGGGGCTCTGCCCTCCTGTCATGCCCATGCAGGCGCTCCCTGCCCCAGCACTGCAGCCCCAGAAGATGCCGCTGCCGCCCGCGTCTCCCCAGGGAGTGGAGATGAGCAACAGCCACCACCAGCCTCACGCCAAAGCAGCGGCACCCCCGGCACTGCAGACCCCCAGCCTGGAGCTACAGCACATTCCCCCGCGCCCGCTGTCCTCTGGCTCTGCCCTCCGCCCTGAGGGTCCCAAGGATGGTCCCACACCAGACCCTGGGCCAGCTCAGACCCCTGGGAAGAGCCACCTGAGCCTGGAAGGAGGGCGTTTGCCCTGTGAGGTGCCAGTGGAACCGGATTTGGACGATGATTTCGGTTCCCACAAAGACCTGGAAGATGATGACGACTTGGCCAACCTGAGCCTGGATCCAGACGTGGCTAAAGGGGACGATGACTTGGACAACCTGGACAGCCTGGAGACAGCAGACCCCCACCTTGACGACCTGCTGAACGGTGATGAGTTCGACCTGCTGGCCTACACAGACCCCGAGCTGGACACTGGGGACAAGAAGGACATTTTCAACGAGCACCTTCGCCTGGTCGAGTCGGCCAACGAGAAGGCTGAGCGTGAGGCCCAGCTCAAGACGGAGCCGCCGATGCCCAGCTTGAAGCTCCCGGATCACGCCGACAGCAAAGATGTGGTCCCCTCCACAGAGGATCAGGAGGTGCCCAAGGAAGGGCTGGTTCCTGGCGCAGGCTTGGGGCCTGCTCCTTGTCCCCCAGGCCCCACGCTAGCTCCTGAGCTGGCTTTCAAGGCCCAGGGGGCGGAGGCGAAGGCCGGCTCGCTGCCTGCTGAGGTCAAGCCCAAGCTGGAGGACAGCTGCCTGAAGACCTCTCCCTGCCAGTTCACCACCGGCGGCCCCGAGCGGGTCCCCATCAAGTCAGAGGCCATGCAGGGTGCCTCTGCCTCCCTGGGGCTGAGCCTCAAATCCAGCCAGACCCTCCTGAGCCCTGGGGCCGGCCCAGCTCGTCTTCCCTTGACTCATTTCCCAAACAGCAGCCACACTGGTGTCCCTGTACCAGAAAAGGACCCTTATGCTGGCCCGGGCCGTGGGCTGCCCCCTCCTCAGCTGGGCAACCAGAGCAACCCCTTGCTGGAGAAGTTTGAGCTGGATGGTGGAGCCCTGGGCTTGGGCAGCGCCCAGCATTCGCCAGCTGATGACTTGGACAAGATGGAGAGCTCACTGGTGGCCAGTGAGCTGCCTCTGCTCATCGAAGACCTGCTGGAGCACGAGAAGAAGGAGCTGCAGAAGAAGCAGCAGATGTCAGCACACCTACCCCGGGGTGCCCCCCACCTCCCAGCCCCAGGGCACCCCATGCTGCACACAGCAGTTGCTGGGCAGCCCCCTGAGGGGCAGCCACCCCGTCTGGGTGCTCCACAGCCCCCCCTCCAGCTGGGGCTGGTGGCCAGACAGCCGCTGATGCCACCTCAGCCCCCCCGGCTCGGTACACCCCAGCAGGGCCCGGCGCTGGCCCCCCATATGGGCATGGCCCCTGGGCAGCCCCACGTGGTGACAGCCCCTCACAGCGTGCAGGTGGCCCTGGCACAGCCACAGCAGAGCCAGCAGCAGGTGATGGTGCAGAAGCCCATGGCTGGGGTGCAACCACCCACCCTGGGCCTGAAGCCCCCCCAGCTTGTCATGCAACAGCAGTTGGCCAACAGCTTCTTCCCAGACACAGGTAGGGGCTATGGGCTGTTGTTTTTTGGGGGAGAGGGGGGGGTACAAAGGGCTCTCTTGGGTGTGGGGGGATGTAGCACTGAACACTCTGTGGTGCCATCCCCTGACTCTTGGCAGACCTGGACAAGTTCGCAGCAGAGGACATCATGGACCCCATCGCCAAGGCCAAGATGGTGGCACTGAAGGGCATCAAGAAGGTCATGGCTCAGGGCAGCATCGGGGTGGCCCCGGGCATGAACAGGTCAGTGGTGCTGTGGGGTGGAGGGGTGGGCAAGATTGGGCTGGGCAGAGGTGGGGGGGGACGTGATGGGGCTGGGCAGAGGTGGGGGGGGCGTGATGGGGCTGGGCAGAGGTGGGGGGGGCGTGATGGGGCTGGGCAGAGGTGGGGGGGGCGTGATGGGGCTGGGCAGAGGTGGGGGGGGACGTGATGGGGCTGGGCAGAGGTGGGGGGGGACGTGATGGGGCTAGGCAGAGGTGGGGGGGGGCGTGATGGGGCTGGGCAGAGGAGGAAGGGGTCGTGATGGGGCTGGGCAGAGGTGGGGGGGGACGTGATGGGGCTGGGCAGAGGAGGAGGAGGGGGAGGTGTGATGGGGCTGGGCAGGGTGCCACAGCCCCAGCTCACCCCTTACTTCCCTGTTGTCCCCCCACCCCAGGCAGCAGGTGTCCTTGCTGGCTCAGCGCCTCTCGGGGGGCCCGGCTGTCTCCGAGATGCAGAATCACTTGTTGGCTGGGAGCGGGCAGGTGAGTGGGACCCCTGAGTGGGGGTGAATGGGGGTCCCCTTGGGGCTCTCTGCCCCTCTCTCCAGGAGTTCACAGTGCCCCAGGGAGTTGGAGGCTGTAGAGAGGGTACAGGGGGCACTGGAGAGGTGGCACAACATGATGCATGTCCCCAACACTCCCCTCTCTCTTTCTCTGCCAGGAGCGAAGTGGCACCGACCCGACCCAGGCTCGTCCCAACCCACCCACCTTCGCCCAGGGCGTCATCAGTGAGTACCAAGACGATGGGGAGGGGGTTCCAGGGTGGGTCTGAGCAGGCCAAGCTGGGTCCCAGAGCCAGTTTTCCTGCTGATCTGAGCCTTCTCCCTGCTCCTGCAGATGAGGCTGACCAGCGGCAGTACGAGGAGTGGCTCTTCCACACGCAGCAGCTGCTGCAGATGCAGCTGAAGGTGCTGGAGGAGCAGATCGGGGCGCACCGCAAGTCCCGCAAGGCGCTGTGTGCCAAGCAGCGCACCGCCAAGAAGGCTGGCAGGGAGTTCCCTGAGGCTGATGCTGAGAAGCTGAAGCTGGTGACAGAGCAGCAGAGCAAAATCCAGAAGCAGCTGGACCAGGTAGGACCCCTGGGTATGGGTGGGCTGCCTGCTCCCCCACGTCAGCACCTTGTTGGTGTGTGTGTCCCCCCTCTCCACCCCATGCTGACACCTCGCTGTCCCTGGCAGGTGAGGAAGCAGCAGAAGGAGCACACCAACCTCATGGCTGAGTATCGCAACAAGCAGCAGCAGCACCAGCACCAGGCCTCTGCTGTCATGGCCCTGAGCCCCTCCCAAAGCCCCCGCCTCATGTCCAAGCTGCCTGGGCAGCTGCTCTCAGCACACGGTGTCCAACAGCCGGTGGGTGCTGTGGTGGGCACGCAGGGCCTCGGCCAGCAGCCAGGGCAGCCCGGGGGGCTACGCCTGCCCCAGGGTGGTGTGTCCATGGCCATGCAGCAGGGCCTGTCCTTCATGGGCCAGCAAGCTGTGGGGAACAGCCCAGTGCCTGGCACCTCCAACACCTTCTTTGCTGGAAACCCTGCCCTTCGAGGACTGGCTGCTGACAGCCGCCTGATGCAGGAGAGGCAGCTCCAGAGGATGCAGCTGGCTCAGAAACTGCAGCAGCAGAACATGCTGGGACAGGTGTCGCTGCAGCAGCAGCCAGGAGGGATGGGACAGGCATCCATGCAGCAGCCAGGCACGATGGGACAGCCGGGAGCGATGGGACAAGCATCCATGCAGCAGCCAGGAGTGATGGGACAACCAGGAGGGATGGGACAGGCATCCATGCAGCAGCCAGGAGTGATGGGACAGGCATCCATGCAGCAGCCAGGCGCGATGGGACAACCAGGAGTGATGGGACAGGCATCCATGCAACAGCCAGGAGTGATGGGACAGGCATCCATGCAACAGCCAGGAGTGATGGGACAGGCATCCATGCAACAGCCAGGAGCGATGGGACAGGCATCCATGCAGCAGCCAGGAGCGATGGGACAACCAGGAGGGATGGGACAGGCATCCATGCAGCAGCCAGGAGTGATGGGACAGGCATCCATGCAGCAGCCAGGAGCGATGGGACAACCAGGAGGGATGGGACAGGCATCCATGCAGCAGCCAGGCGCGATGGGACAGGCATCCATGCAGCAGCCAGGAGCGATGGGACAAGTATCCATGCAGCAGCCAGGCGGGATGGGACAACCAGGAGGGATGGGACAGGCATCCATGCAGCAGCCAGGAGTGATGGGACAGGCATCCATGCAGCAGCCAGGCGCGATGGGACAACCAGGAGGGATGGGACAGGCATCCATGCAGCAGCCAGGCGCGATGGGACAACCAGGAGGGATGGGACAGGCATCCATGCAGCAGCCAGGCGCGATGGGACAGGCATCCATGCAGCAGCCAGGCGCGATGGGACAGGCATCCATGCAACAGCCAGGCGCGATGGGACAGCCAGGAGCGATGGGACAGGCATCCATGCAACAGCCAGGCGCGATGGGACAGCCAGGAGCGATGGGACAGGCATCCATGCAACAGCCAGGAGCGATGGGACAGGCGACCATGCCGCAGCAGGGAGCGATGGGACAGCCAGGAGCGATGGGACAGGCGACCATGCAGCAGCCAGGCGTTGCTGTCATGGGACAGACCTCAATGCAACCACAGAACATCATGGCACAGACATCCATGCAGCAGCCAGGCATGATGGGACAAGCTTCAATGCAGCAGCCCAGCGTGATGGGCCAGGGCTCCATGCAGCCAACAGCCATGGTGGGCCAGCAGCAGCCCCCAGCACCGGCTCCGCAGCCGGGGGCTGTGGGGCAGCCCCTGGTGCTGAAGCAGCCGGGGCTGATGGGCAGCCAGCAGAGCCTGTTGGTGCAGCAGCTCTCACCCCAGCAGCAGCAACAGCAGCAGCAGGGCTTGCTGGGCCACACACAGGCACCAGGGCTGCAGCACCAGGCGATGCTGGGCCACCCTACGCCCCAGCGGCAGGTTCTCTTGGCCCCCCACCAGCAGCGGGTCCTGGGCTCACCCCAGATGACCCCGCAGACTCCAGGGATGCTGGGCCACCGGCTTGTGCTGTCCCAGCAGCTGGGACAGTCACGGGCGCTGCTGACCCCCCAGCAGCAGCAGAACTCAGTGGCCTCCCAGCCGGGCCTCCTGGGGCTGGGCCAGGGGCAGCCCCCCATCCAGCACTTTCCGCAGCATGGGGCGGTGGGCCAGGTCCCCTCTGTGCTGCACCTGAGTCAGGGAATGCAGCCGGCCCCGGCGGTCCTGGCTGCCAAGGACCTGCCCGCCGCGGGGGATGGCAGTGCCCTGACTGCCGAGGGTAGTGAGAGCGGGGGGCAGCTGCACGGGGGGTCCCAGGAGCAGCAGGGAGGAGCCCTCAACCCCCCAGGGCTGAGTGGCCCAGAGCCCTCTGCTCCCAAACACCAGGCTGAGCTGGGGCAGGGCCAGCAGCTCCTCTTGGCTTCCCCCCAGCCGGGTGTCCTGGGCTCACAGCCGGCGCTGCGGGCAGCCCCGGGGCAGCTGGGCACGCTGCTCGCCCCACCGCTGCAGAGCCCTGGGGCCACTTGCCCTGAGCTGTCCCAGCAGCATGGGGACACTGCTGGGGTGGCAGAGCCGCCCCTGGGCTGCGGGACAGGCCAGGCACAGGGTATGGCGGTGCCGCGGCTGCCGGAGCAGCCAGGCAAGGGGCCGTCGGGCTCGCTGCAGGGGCAGCCACCACCCCCACGGCTCCAGAGCCCCGGGCAGCACAAAGCAGGGCTCACGGTGCTGTCACCAGGCACGGCCCCGCTCCCCCCAGGTCTGTTGGGGCAGGTTCCAGGCCCAGTGATGGGCCAGATCCGTGCGCAGCTCCAGGGTGTCCTGGCCAAGAACCCGCAGCTGCGGCACCTGACGCCGCAGCAGCAGCAGCAGCTCCAGGCCCTCCTGGTTCAGAGGCACCATCAGAGCCTGATGCAGCAGCAGCAGCAGAGCCAGGCACTCCGGCCCCCCGGCTCCTTCCCCGGGCAGGCCCCGGACAGTGGTTCTCTGGCCCCTGTGGCCCGTCAGCCCCCTCGCCCGTTGGGGCCCCTCTTCCAGCCGCGGCCAGGTGCCCAGGCAGAGGCACAGGCCGGCTTTGCCACGGAGCAGGGGCGGGGGCAGCCCCCCCAGCAGCCCCTGGCTGACCTGGTGCAGGCAGCCCTGGCTGCTCGGGGCCCCCAGCCCGGCCTCATCCGGCTCCCCACGCCGCCAGCCCCCTCTCCCCTGGGATGTGCATCCCAGCACCTTGCCAGCCCTGAACAGAGCCCCCAAGAGCCAAAGAAGATGTCACCGGGGGTCCCAGCCTCAGCCCCCAGCCCCACGGCACCAGTGGATCAGGTACTGACACCCACACCCAGTGGAACCCTCCCCGACCCAGCACGGGGCCCCTGGAACCCTGAGGCGCCTGGTGCAGACTCAGCAGACCCCGGTGACACCCATGTCAACGGGGCTGTGCCGGAGGGGACCCCATCGACAGATGAGCACCCCCAGGTTTCGGTGAAGCAGGAGCCCAAGGAGGAGGCAGCGGTGGCACAGTGTGAGCTGGATGGAGATGAGGCAGCAAAGCTGGAGGCCAATGGGGATCCCGGGGCTGGGCAAGCCAACAGCCTGCTGGCATCGGGCGGCCGCTCCGAGGCTGGGCACCTCCTGCTGCAGAAGCTGCTGCGGGCCAAGAACGTGCAGCTCTTAGCACAGAGCCCAGGAGAGCTCAACGGGCACCTGGAGAGCCGGGGTGCTGGGACAGATCCGCGGCCGCAGCCGGTGCTGCTGGGCCGGGAGGTGAGTGAGGGGCTGCAGAGTGGGATGGGGAGGGGGTGATGGCTGTGGGGACAGGCTCTGCATGGCTGCTCCTCCTCTCTCCTTCCCCAGGACCCCTCCATCGCCAGGAAGCCAGCAGCCACTAAGCCCAAGCGGGTCCAGAAGGGCACTGAGCGGGTCCCGGCCTCCCGTAAGAAGCTCCGGAAGGATGAGGGGCTGCGCCCCGGCGAGGCGCTGATGAAGCAGCTGAAACAGGTAACGGCTGCGGGCTGGGGGTGGTGGTAATAGGGTTTGTCCCCTTCCACCCCTGTCCCCTGCTCACTGCTCTGTGCCCAGGAGCTGTCGCTGCTGCCGCTGACCGAGCCGACCATCACCGCCAACTTCAGCCTCTTCGCCCCCTTCGGCAGCAGCCCCATCAATGGGAAGAGCCAACTGCGGGGCGGCTTCGGCAGCGCCGTGCTGGACAGCGTCCCCGACTACTACTCCCAGCTGCTCTCCAAGGTGAGACCCACCCCAAGCTGCTCCTATCTTCCTCCAGCCACCATTGGTGGATGAGAAACTCCCTGTGAGCCAGCAGTGGCTCTTGCAGCTCGGAAGGGCGATGGGATCCTGCGCTCCATCAGCAGAGGGGTGGCAGCAGGGACAGGGAGGGGATTGTCCCTCTCTGCTCTGCCCCATCTGGAGTCCTATGTCCAGAGCTGGGCCCCAACACAAGAAAGATGTGGGACTGTTGGAGAGGGGTCAGAGGAGGGACATGAGGTTGATTAGAAGGGCTGGAGCAGCTCCCCTATGGAGAGAGGCTGAGGGAGCTGGGCTGGGTCAGCCTGGAGAGGAGAAGGCTGTGGGGGGACCTCACTGCAGCCCCCCAGTCCCTGAAGGGACCCCAGGAACAGGAGGGGAATGGGCTTGTTAAAGGGCAGAGGCTGGCAAGACAAGGGGGATGGGGTGAAGCTGGAGGAGGGAAGGGAGAGAGGAGAGATTGGGGGGAAGTTCTTTGCAGAGAGAGTGGTGAGGGGCTGGAAGGGGCTGCCCAGAGAGGGGGTGGGTGCCCCATCCATCCCTGGGGGTGTCCAAGGGCAGGTTGGCTGGGGCCCTGGGCAACCTTGTGTAGCTCCAGGCCTGGAGGTCGGTGTCCCTGCCTGTGGCAGGGGGTTGGAGCTCTGTGACCCTTGGGGTCACTTCCAACCCAACCCATCCTATGATCTCAGGGTCCTGGGTCATCCTGCTATGTTCACCCCACTCTTTCTCCCCAGAACAACCTCAGCAACCCACCCACACCACCCTCCTCGCTGCCCCCCACGCCACCCCCCTCTGTGCAGCAGAAGATGGTGAATGGTGTGACAGCCCCTGAGGAGCTGGGTGAGCAGCCCAAAGATGCTGACCCAGCCCGGGAGCCCCACGGCCAGAAAGGTGAGTGTGGGTGGCACAAGAGTGACATGGAGTCCCTGCTGCCACCACCACCTGCCTGTGACACCTCTCCCCTTCCCCACACAGACACACCAGCCGTGGAGGTGAAGAGCCTGGACCTTCTGGCAGCTCTGCCCACCCCACCACACAACCAGATCGAGGATGTCAGGTGAGCCCCTGGCAGCAGTGACACCCCACCCCCCCTTTGAGGGTGACACCAGGCCTTGCCCTTCCTTGACCCCTCTTTCCATGCAGGATGGAGAGTGATGATGAGAGCGACTCCCCTGACAGCATCGTCCCTGCCTCGTCCCCTGAGAGCGTGCTGGGTGAGGAGCTGCTCCGCTTCCCCCTGCTCAGCGAGGCCAAGCCAGAGCTGGAGGAGCGTGTGCTGTCCCCCATCATCCCCATCATCCCCCGGGCCAGCATCCCAGGTGAGCTGGGCTGTGCTGGGGGGGGTGGGGGGTGTAGACCAGGCAGGGGCAAGGCAGGACAGGGAGGGGGAGGTTTCCAGGCAGGAGCAGGTCTATGGGGTGTAGAGACAGGGTGTGGGGAGGAAGGATCGGGTAGGATGGGGTCTGTGCAGTGAGTGGACACAGTAGGAGGGGAGTTACTGGATGTGTGGGCTGGGGAAGGGTCCTTAGGGTGCAGAGCCTTGAGTGTGGCCCTGTGTGCTGGCACCAGCCTGCTTCCTGAGGGTTTCCCTCTCTGCTGGGTGCTCTGTCCCTTGTCACCACACTCCAGTTTGTCTCACACAAGGTGGTAGGTTCCTGGCAGCGTTTCTGCAGGGGTCCTGGGTGGCTGGCTGGGTGGGCTCACGGGTGGCTGTTGGTGGGGCTGAATTTCTGCAGCTCTAACCCACCCCCCCCCCCCCCCTTTCTCCTCCCTACACCAGTGTTCCCAGACACCAAGCCCTTTGAGGCTGCAGAACCCTTTGGGGCCCTCCCTGGGAAGGTGGGGGCAGCGGGCCCGGGCGCCCCATGGGAGAAGGGCAAGAGCAGCGAGGTCTCCGTCATGCTGACGGTGTCTGCAGCGGCCGCCAAGGTGAGCGAGGGGCTGAGGGGGAGGTGATGCTCTGGGGATTGCTGTGGTCACCTCCTGGGGTGACATCCTGGACCCATCCCCTCTTCTTCTTGCCCAGAACCTCAACGGGGTGATGGTGGCCATGGCTGAGCTGCTGAGTGTGAAGATCCCCAGCTCCTATGAGGTGCTGTTCCCCGATGGCCCCGTACGAGCTGCTGTGATTGAGGCCAAGAAGGTGGAGACAGAGATGGCTGGTGAGCATCTGCCTCCTTCCCCTGGGCTCTCCCCAGGCCGGGATGTCCCCCAGGCCAGGCTCCCTGTGACAGGCTCCCTGTGTCTCCCTCAGGGGTGCTGGGCAGTAAGGAGAAGGTGGCCCTGGGTGCCAAGGTGCCGGACCGCAGCTCGGAGTGGCTGAAGCAGTTCGACGCGGTGCTGCCAGGGTACAGCCTCAAGGGCGAGCTGGACCTCCTGACGCTGCTCAGACAGGTCAGTGGGGGGTTTGTGGGGCTCTCCCCAGGCTCAGGGGTTACCTGTAAGGCTGTGGTTATGGTGGGGGGGCCTTTTGGGATAAGGTGGGACTCCGTAGAGGTGCGTGGGGGTCCCCCTGTGATGGCAAGGTGGCACAGAGGGCTTCCTGTGGAGCTTTGTAGGGTGGAAGGGCAGAGGTGAGGGAGGTCCCTGCATGGCTGGGAGCACAGTGGGGTGCTGTGGGGTCCCTGCCAGGCCAAGGACCCCTCACCTTGCACAGGGAGGTTGGGGTTTGCCCACCCCTGAGGCTCTCTGACCCACACCCCACTCCCTGTGCCTCAGGAGAGCCCTGCACCTGAGAAGACCCTGCACCACTGCTACGTCAACAACGTCTCCAACCTGGACGTGCGGCAGCTCTCGGTCATGCCCCAGGAGCCCTCGCCACCCCTGTCCCCCTCTGTCCCCTCCCCATCCAGCCCTGCTGAGGCTGCCAGGGTCCCTGACCCCGAGGCAGCCCACGAGGCAGCCCCAGCCCCCGAAGCAGCCCCGGTTCCCCCCTCACCCCCACCACCAGCCCCTTCACCAGCCCCCCAGGAGGAAGGAGCCACAGGCCCCCACTCTCCACCCCGCTTCAAGCCGCGGTCGCGGCCGCCGGAGGACGGGGATGAAGCGCGACCCCGGCTGAAGAAGTGGAAAGGGGTGAGGTGGAAACGGCTGCGCTTCCTCGTCACCATCCAGAAAGGGGGGGTCAAGAGGGACGGGGACAAGGAGATCGCCGAGTTCATCGACAAGCTGGGCACCACCCTGCGCCCCGAAAAGGTGCCCCGGGACCTCCGCAAATGCTGCTTCTGCCACGAGGAAGGTGACGGGGCGACGGATGGGCCGGCCCGCCTGCTCAACCTCGACCTAGACCTTTGGGTCCACCTGAACTGTGCCCTGTGGTCCACGGAGGTCTACGAGACTCAAGGTGGGGCCTTGATCAACGTGGAGGTGGCCCTCCACCGCGGGCTGCTCACCAAGTGCTCCCTGTGCCAGAAAACCGGCGCCACCAACAGCTGCAACCGCATCCGCTGCCCCAGCGTCTACCACTTCGCCTGCGCCATCCGGGCCAAGTGCATGTTCTTCAAGGACAAGACCATGCTGTGCCCCTTGCACAAGCTGAAGGGCCCCTGCGAGCAGGAGCTGAGCAGCTTCACCGTCTTCCGCCGGGTTTACATCGAGCGGGACGAGGTGAAGCAGATCGCCAGCATCATCCAGCGCGGCGAGCGGCTCCACATGTTCCGCGTGGGCGGGCTGGTCTTCCACGCCATCGGGCAGCTCCTGCCACACCAGATGGCTGATTTCCACAGCGTCACAGCCCTCTACCCTGTGGGTTACGAGGCCACAAGGATCTACTGGAGCCTGCGGACCAACAACCGCCGCTGCTGCTACCGCTGCACCATCTGCGAGAACAACGGCCGCCCCGAGTTTGTCGTGCAGGTCATCGAGCAGGGCCTGGAGGACTTGGTCTTCTCAGACTCCTCGCCACAAGGTAAAGCCCCCAGGGGGGGACCTGTGGGTGCAGGTCACAGGAGGGGATCCTCTCCCTCTGCTCTGGCCTGCTCAGGCCCCACTGGAGTGTTGTGTCCAGTGCTGGGCTCCCTGGGATCAAAGGGACAGGGATCTCCTGGAGAGAGGCCAGAGGAGGGACAGGGAGATGGTTAAAGAACCTGGAGCATCTCCCCTGTGAGGAAAGGCTGAGTGAGCTGGGGCTGTTCAGCCTGGGGAGGAGAAGCCTGAGAGGGGATCTAATCAATGGGGATCAATAGCTGAAGGGTAGGACACAGGGGACATGGGCAGCCTCTTCTCAGTGTCTGTGGGGCGATGGGCTCAAGTTGGAGCACAGGGAGTTCCCCCACCAACATGGGCAAGAACTTTTCCCCAGTGAGGGTGAGGGAGCCCTGGGACAGGCTGCCCAGGGGGTGTGGAGTCTCCATCTCTGGAGAGATTCCAGCCTCATCTGGAATCTCACCTGTCCTGGGGAGCTGCTTTGGCAGGGGGGTTGGACCTCATGATCTCTTGAGGTCCCTTCCAACCCCTGTGATTCTGTGATTCCTCCCTCCCCTGTCCTGCTGATGGCTGAGATGCACCAGAACAGGGAGGATGGGGCAACGGGAGGTCCCAGGGTGGCTTGATCTGGGAGGGTAGGTCCCCACTGGGGGGTTGGCTTGGCATCTTGCAGCAGGTCCCTGGCTCCAACTCCCCCTTCTCTTGGCAGCTGTCTGGAACCGCATCATCGAGCCGGTGGCGATGATGAGGAAGGAGGCAGACATGCTGCGGCTCTTCCCCGAGTACCTGAAGGGTGAGGAGCTCTTCGGCCTCACGGTGCACGCGGTGCTGCGCATCGCCGAGTCGGTAGGTCCTGGGGGGGCTGTGGGGGTGGTTGGGGGTGAAGGGGGGGTGGGAGTTCCCAAATGCTGTGGCTGTGCTGGCAGGGCTGGAGCAACCACAGTGCTGCCCCTCCTACCCGGGACCCCCTTCCCCTCCTACCCGGGACCCCCTTCCCCTCCTACCCGGGACCCCCTTCCCCTCCACCCGGGACCCCTTCTTCCCCACCCATGACCCTTCCCCTCCACCCGGGACCCCTTCTTCCCCACCCATGACCCTTCCCCTCCACCCGGGACCCCTTCTTCCCCACCCATGACCCTTTCCCTCGACCTGGGACCCCTTCCCTTCCACCTGTGACCTTTCCCCTTGACCTGGGACCCCTTCTTCTCCACCCGTGACCCTTCCCCTTGACCTGGGACCCCTTCTTCTCCACCTGTGACCCTTCCCCTTGACCTGGGACCCCTTCTTCTCCACCTGTGACCCCTTCCTCTTCCTCCTTGTCAGCTGCCTGGTGTTGAGAGCTGCCAGAACTACCTGTTCCGTTACGGGCGCCATCCTCTGATGGAGCTCCCACTGATGATCAACCCCACCGGCTGCGCCCGCTCTGAGCCCAAAATCCTCACCCACTACAAGCGGTACGTAGGGCTGGGATCCCCCAGGGTGAGTTGGGATCCCTGCTCATCCCTTGGCTCTGACCCTCCCCCCTCTCTAATCTTGTCCTCACCCCTGGCAGACCCCACACCCTGAACAGCACGAGCATGTCCAAGGCTTACCAGAGCACGTTCACGGGGGAGACCAACACACCCTACAGCAAACAGTTCGTGCACTCCAAGTCCTCCCAGTACCGGCGCCTCAAGACAGAGTGGAAGAACAATGTCTACCTGGCACGGTCCCGTATCCAGGGCCTGGGGCTTTATGCAGCCAAGGACATAGAGAAACACACCATGGTCATCGAGTACATCGGCACCATCATCCGCAACGAGGTCGCCAACCGGCGGGAGAAGATCTACGAGGAGCAGGTGAGGCCTTGGTGGGCTCTAGAGGGGTACAGTGGGGTTGGGTATGGCCCCTGACCCCCTCTCTTGGGCCCCTAACCCCCTCTTTTTCCTCCCTCCCCAGAACCGTGGTATCTACATGTTCCGCATCAACAACGAGCACGTCATTGACGCCACGCTAACGGGGGGCCCAGCTAGGTGAGTGCAGCAAGTTGCTCTGGAGTGGGGGGACCACCCAACCCATCCTTCCCCTTGGGTTGGCATTGATCATCACCTCCACCACCCCCCCAATATCATTGTCCTGCCCCCTGGGTTGGCATTGACCACTCCACGCCCCCATATCCCTGTCCTTCCCCCTGGGTTGGCATTGACCACCACCCTCACCACCCCCCCTTATTCCTGTCCTTCCCCCTGGGTTGGCGTTTACCACCATGCCCCCATATCCCTGTCCTTCCCCTTAGGTTGGCATTGACCACCACCCCCCCAATATCCCTGTCCTTTCCCTTAGGTTGGCATTGACCACCACCCCCCCCCATATCCCTGTCCTTCCCCTTGGGTTGGCGTTGACCACCACCCCCCCATATCCCTGCCCTTCCCCCTGGGTTGGCATTGCCCACCAGCCCCCCAATATCCCTGTCCTTCCCCCTGGGTTGGCATTGCCCACCAGCCCCCCAATATCCCTGTCCTTCCCCTTAGGTTGGCATTGCCCACCACCCCCTCTTATCCCTGTCCTTCCCCCTGGGTTGGCATTGACCACCACCCCCCCATATCCCTGTCCTTCCCCCTGGGTTGGCGTTGACCACCACCCCCCCATATCCCTGTCCTTCCCCCTGGGTTGGCGTTGACCACCACCCCCACTACCCTCCTTACCCATGTTCTTCCCTCTGGGTTGGCATTGATCATCACCCCCCCTTACCTATGTCCTTTCCCTGGGTTGGCATTGACCACCACCACCACCACCCCCCAATATCCCTGTCCTTCCCCCGGGGTTGGCACTGACCACCCCCCAATCCCTGTCCCCCTGTCCTCCCCAGGTACATCAACCACTCATGTGCCCCAAACTGTGTGGCCGAAGTCGTGACCTTTGACAAGGAGGACAAGATCATCATCATCTCCAGCCGCCGCATCCCCAAGGGGGAGGAGGTCAGGCAGGGCCAGGGGGGTTGGGTCGGGGGGGGTCATGGGGGCACCAGGCTCTGAGGGTGACTCTCTCCCTTCTTCCCCCCCCTCTCCAGCTCACCTACGACTACCAGTTTGACTTCGAGGACGATCAGCACAAGATCCCCTGCCACTGTGGAGCCTGGAACTGCCGCAAGTGGATGAACTAAGGCTGGGAAAAGGGGCCCCACCCCCCGACCTCGGAGACCTCAGCAGCGGCCCCCCCACCCCCCCTCCACCCCCCACCCCTCCAAACCTCGGAGACCTCACCGAGCCCTACAGGGGGGGGCTGTGGGAGGTGCCAGGCAGGCAGCAGCCAGGCTATGGAGGAGGTGGTGGCATCCCAGGGGGAAAGGAAGGAGAGCGGCTGCTGCTGCTGCTGCTGCTGCTGTGGAGCCGCCGGCCCAGCCCCCCCGAGCGGGACGGACAGACAGACAGACAGACAGACAGAAGGACGAACGAACTGGCAACTCAGGGTTTTCTTTGCTTCGTCCTGCGAGGAAACATAAAAGGGGGGAGGTAGAAAGAGAGGAGGAGGCGGGGGAGGAGGTGTGACACCCCCCCTCCTACAACCCCCCCCACCTCCCATACCCCCCCCCCACCACCACCTCCCTTTTAATTAAAGAAGGGGGAGGAGAAGGAGGGGTGGGGAGAGAGGTTCTGGGGAGGGGGGGGGTGTGTGTGTAAAGAACAGAGCTGTCCCAGCAAAATCCAGTGTGAGTTGGGAACTGGTTTGGATCCTGGATCTATTCATTAATAATTATTTTTTTTTCTTTTTTTTTTTCTTTTTTCTTTTTTTTTTTAGAAGAAACTAATAATATTTGCTCGCTAATTACCAAGGTAATTACCAATTACAAGACTCCTCTTGAGCTCGACAATCCGGGCTCTGCCCCGTCGGCACCACGGCGGCCAGAGCTCGCTCGGTTCCTTTTTTGGATCTCTCTCTCTCTCTCTATTTCTTCTTTTACTTTTTCTGGTTGTTTTTTGTGTGTGTGTGGATGAGACACCCCACCCCCAAATCCCCCCCCCAAACCCCTGTGGGGAGGCACCTGTGGTGAGGGGCTCCCCCCCTACAACCCCCCCTTTCCCTTTCCCTGACAGACACAAGGAGCTTCTGCACCCAAACCTACCTCATTTTAAGTGTTAGATGGGTTTTTTGTTTTGTTTTGTTCTTGGGTTGGTGTTGTTTTTAAATGTGAGCTCCCCCCACCCACTATTTTCCCCCCTCCCCATCACTTCTCGGGGGGGGGGGGGGGGGGGGGCTCTTTCCCTCTCCTCCTATTCTGGATGAGGCTCTTCAGCCTGTCCCTAGTGGGGGAAAAGGGGGGGGGCAGTGGGACACCCTTGCCCTCCCTCCCCAGGAGGTCCTAGCTGTGCCCTATGCTGAGGTGGGAGGGGGTAATGGAAGGGGGGGTGCCAGCCCCTCTCCCTCCTAGGGAGGGGGGGGGGTGAGGCCCTGTTGCCCTATCCCCCCCCTACTCAACTCCCAGCACCCAGGGCTGGGGCTGAACCCGGCTGCTGTGGGCACAGAGGTTGGGGGGGGGGGGGGGGGAAGGTTATTTATCTATTTATACCTTATATTGTATATACTAGATGGGGGGGGGAATGGGGGGGCTCTTTGTGCTCTGCTGGGCTGAGATTTGGGGTGCAAGGGCATGGCCGGGGGGGGGGGGGGTGTGTGCAGCGTTTTTAACCCCCAAGCTGGGGGGAAAGGGGGGTCTGGAGCCTCCTGCCAGGTTGGGGGGGGGCTCAGAGAGAGAAGTGGTCACTGGGCATTACATCCCAGCCCCCCCTTACCCCCCCCCACCCCACCCCCCCCGCGCTGGCCGCGGTGCCTCCCCCACCCCTCACCCCCTCCAGGGCCGCTCCACCCACCCCCACCCCCCCCCACACTGGGGCGGCCCCTACCAAGCTGCTTGGGGGATAGGGGGGGGTGTGAGTGAGCTGGGGGGGGGGGGTGTCTCCTAACGCACAATCGCACAGCGTGGGGGGGGCCGCACCCCCTCTCCCCACCCCCCGGGGGGCGGGGGGGTGTGGGGTGGTGTCTGCACCCCTCGGGCCTGTTGGTGGGGTGTGTGTGGTGTGTGTGTGTTTGTGAAGGGGATGGGTACCCCTCCACCCCCCTCAAAATCCACCCCACCCCCCCCCCCCGCCGCCCCGCCCCGGGAGGCTCTTTAAAGCTGCTTCCGCTGCAAAAAAAAAGGTTTAAAAGAGACAAAAAAAGATGTTTTAAAGCAAAAAAACACCCAGAAAACGGGATAAAACTTTTTAAAGAAGGGGAGGGGGGGGGGAGGGGCAAAGGGGGTGTTTTAACAGCGGCCCCGGGCGGGGCTGGGGCTGGGGCTGGGGCCGAGCAGCGCCGGGCCGGGCCCAGGGCCCGTTTTAACCCTTCCGCAACCACTGGATGTTCTTTTCAATAAAGCGCGTGAGAAGCCGGGCCGCTGCCTCCAACTGATGGGGAGAGGAGGGGGGGGAAGCGCTGCGCGGGGCACTGGGAGGGTGGGTGACACCCTCCCCCCTCCCCTAAAAGAACCCCCCTCCAATGTATCAGCTGCTCCCGGCGCCCCCAGGAGTGTGTCCTGCCTCTGTGTTGGGGGGGGTGTCCTGGGGGTTGGGGGGTGGGACGGCTTCCCCCCCCCCCCCGCGACTGGGAGTGGTTTGGTCCGTGTGGTGTGTGTGGTGGTTCCCCCCCCCCCCCCGACCTGGAGTGAGGGGAAAGGTCACCCAGCGGTCATGGGCGCGCGCTTCCGGTCACGTGGGAGGTACTGGCGGAAGTGCGAGTTGGGAGCCGGGCGGAAGTGGGGCGGCGGCGGCGGCGGGACGGAGCGGGGGCCATGGAGGTGGGTGTGGGGAGGGGAGGGGAGGGGGGGGGTGACAGCGCAGCCTGAGGGCAACGGGGCTGGGGGGGCGTGGGAAGGAGGGACGAGGGAAGGGGGAGGGGTGCGGGACGGGGCGATACAGGACCGGGCGGGACGCGGGAGCCGGAGGGATACGGGACGGGGGGGACGCGGGGCCGGGGGAGACGCGGGACACGGGGGGAGAGGGGACCGGAGGGACGCGGGACGGGGGGATACAGGACCAGGGGACACGCGAGACCGAGGGACGCGGGACCGGGTGACGCGGGACCGGGGGGGAAGGCAGGACCTGGAGGGATACGGGACGGGAGGGGCGCGGGACGGGGTGGACGCGGGACGGGGTGGACACGGGACGGGGGGACGCGAGACAGGGGGACACGCGAGACCGTGGGACGCGGGATCGGGAGGGACGCGGGACCCGGAGGGATACGGGACGGGAGGGGCGCGGGACGGGGGGGACACGGGACGGGGGGACACGCGAGACCGGGGGACGCGCGAGACCGGGGGACGTGGGACCGGGGGGGATACGGGACGGGAGGGACGCGGGCCGGGGGGGCACGGAACCGGGGGACGCGGGACAGGGGGGACACGGGACACGGGGGATACGGGACCGGGGGACACGCGAGACCGGGGGACACGGGACCAGGGAGGGTGCGGTACCGGGGGACGCGGCACCGGAGGGATACGGGACCGGAGGGATACGGGGCCGGGGGGACACGGGACCGGGGGGATACGGGGCCGGGGGGCCGCGGGACGTTGGGGACACAGGACGGGGGGAGCGCGGGGCCTGGGGGGGGGGAAACGGGACGGGGGGGGGGGATACGGAACCGGGGGACGTGGGACCGGTTCCGACCCGACCCGACCAGCCCGTGTCTGCCCGCAGGATCCCGGCCCCGGCCCCGGCCCGGCCGCAGAGAGCCCGGCAGAGCTGAGCCCCGCGGGGCCGGAAGGTGAGTGTCACGGGCTGGGGGTTCCCAGTGGCCTCAGGGGTCCCTGAGGGGGTTCCCAGGGTGTGGGCAGCCCCACGGGTGGGTGTCCCAGGGCTTGGGGTGTCACCCTGACGCCTCCTGTCCCCAGGGGAGCCTCACCGAGGCGCCTACACCAGCTTCATGAAGTCCCACCGCTGCTACGACCTGATCCCCACCAGCTCCAAACTGGTCGTGTTTGACACTTCCCTGCAGGTAGGTCAGGCCTGGGGGGGCTGGATCAGGCCTGGGGGGGCTGTGTAAAAGCCTTGGGTGTTGGAGGAGAGGGGTGTGGGCTGCTGGGGGGATGCCCCTGCTCCCCTTTTGGGTGCTGGGTCCCTCCCATGGCGTGGCATTGCAGGTGAAGAAGGCTTTCTTTGCGCTGGTCACCAACGGTGTCCGGGCCGCCCCGCTGTGGGACAGCAAGAAGCAAAGCTTTGTGGGTGAGTGAGAGGGGTCAGGGGGGTCCCAGTGGGTGGGGGGGGGCTGGTGGGACCCTGCTCACCCTGTCTGTATCCCCCCCCCCACAGGCATGCTGACCATCACTGACTTCATTAACATCCTGCACCGCTACTACAAGTCGCCCATGGTAAGGCTGGGGTGGGGGTGGGGGGTTTGAGGGGGGGGGGTCTGAGACACCAGCCCCCCACCCTGTGTGCCCTGTCCCCCACGGGGACACAGGACTGTGGCTGATCCCAGTTTCTCTCCCTGTGCCCAGGTGCAGATCTACGAGCTGGAGGAGCACAAGATAGAGACATGGAGAGGTGAGAAGAATGGCTGCCTGCTGCCTCCTGCCCACCCAGCCCTGCCTGGGGTGGCCAGACCCCACCCCCTCCCCCCCCAAATCTGCACCCTCCCCACCCACGGTGCTGCCGGTCCCCTCAGCTTCTCCTCTCCCCGCAGAGGTCTACCTACAAGACTCCTTCAAGCCACTGGTCTGCATCTCCCCCAATGCCAGGTACCCCCACGCTGTGAGGAGTAGGGGGCACAGCTGGGTATGAGGCCAGGATCTGGGTAACACCCCCCCCCTGCTCCCCCCTTTTCTGCCCCACAGCCTCTTTGACGCCGTCTCCTCCCTGATCCGGCACAAGATCCACCGCTTGCCTGTCATCGACCCTGACTCAGGGAACACCCTCTACATCCTCACCCACAAACGCATCCTCAAGTTCCTCAAACTCTTTGTAAGTCCTGGCCCTGCCCCGGGGGGCCACCCCAAAACCAGCTGGACCCAGACTGTGCCAGGTACCACCAGCTCCGGGGCGCTGGGGTGGGCGCAGCATCAGCACCTTGTAGGTGCTTGGTGGGAGGGTCCCCCCAGGGTGCTGCATGGTCTATCTCTGCCACACACCCCCCCCCCTTTATCCTGGGAGACCCCAAACCCTGCTCTGCACCCCAGTGCTCTCTGCTTTCACTCCTAGGACCCCAGCCTAGGCCCCCCACAAGTCAGGGGCAGCCAGAGCTGGCAGCATCGTGAGGCCTGGGGCGTAGCAGGCCAAGCCAGTGTCAGCACTGTCCCCCTCCCCGTCCCCTGCAGATAGCAGAGGTCCCAAAACCCGAATTCATGGCCAAGACCCTGGAAGAGCTGCAGATTGGCACCTACAGCAACATCGCCGTGGTGCGGACCAGCACCCCCATCTACGTGGCGCTGGGCATCTTTGTGCAGCACCGGGTGTCTGCCCTGCCCGTGGTGGATGATTCAGGTAAGGATGGGGTCTGCTGTGGGGTACAGCACCTTCTGCAAACCACCCACTCAGAGTTCCATCCCCTGGAACTTGACCCTACAGACAGCTGGGTGCTTCTCACCGCCCTTCCTCTCCCTTCCTAGGGCGGGTGGTGGATATCTACTCCAAATTCGATGTTATTGTGAGTACTGGGTGGGTGGGTGGGGTGTTGCTGAAGGGCTGGGGAAGGGGAAAAAAAACCCACAGGACCAGGCTGTGTCCCCCTAAGCCTTTTCCCTGCCCCAGAACCTGGCTGCTGAGAAGACCTACAACAACCTGGACGTGACGGTGACGCGGGCGCTGCAGCACCGCTCGCACTACTTCGAGGGCGTCCTCAAGTGCTACAAGCAGGAGACCCTGGAAGCCATCATCAACCGCCTGGTAGAGGCTGAGGTAACGTGTCATCCCCCCCCCAGGCCCAGGGTGAGGGGCAAAGTTGGGGGGGCAGCCTCCCCATAGCACCCTTAGCCTGTAACACGCCCACCCCGCCCCCCAGGTTCACCGGCTGGTGGTGGTGGATGAGGGCGACGTGGTCAAGGGGATCGTCTCTCTCTCAGACATCCTGCAAGCCCTGGTGCTCCCTCAGGGGCCCTGAGGTGGGGTGGGGAGGGTGGGGTGTTAAGCCCCCTCCACGTGCCCACCCCCCACACCCCTCATCTCCTGCCACACCGGTTTCCCCACCCTGGACTGGTGGGGATGCCCAGGGTGGGGACCCCACTCACCAGCAACAAGCCAGCAATAGCCTCCTGCTGTGGGGCAGCTCCCCCCTCAAAGGGGGTTGGGGGGGGATGCCTGTGGTACCCCACACACCTCACCCTGTACCCCGAGGCCACGTTTGCCAGGCTGGGAGGGGGTGCTGGGGGCAGCCCCCAACTCCACCCAGGGGTGGGGTTCCCTCTGCAGCCCCTTGTCCCCCACACCCACCATGCGGGCTCACTTTTCATCACCCTCACTTGGCTTCCTCTGGCCTGGGGGTGCCACCCTGTGCCCCCCACACCAGCTCTGCTCTGCCCCCCACCCCCCGGGTCTGCACCCAGCCACTGCTGGAGAGAAACCACGAATAAACAGACCTGGCACAAACCTGGCTGGTGTTTCGGGGGGTGGGGGGGGCTTAGAGAGAGAGTTTGATGTCACCCCCCCCCACCCCGTGGGACAGGGGGGAATCTGCTGAGCTCACCCAGCCCCTAAATCCCTGTTTGTTCTGCCTGTGGCTCTTCTAAAAGTCAGGGATTGGGGATGGGAGGAGGATGGGGACCGGGTGGGGGACAGGAGCTTTGGGGAGGGGGAGGGGGCAACGCTTTGGGGTCTGGGGTCCCTGTGGGGTGCTGGGGGGGGGGGGTCACTGCCAGCCTGGAGGGCTGGGTTTGCTGGCAGTGCCGCTCAGGGGAGGTGCAAGGCCTGGCCCTGCTGAGCGTGGCACATTCCTGGCCCGGGGTGGGGTAGGGGGGGAGGCTCAGACGTGACCCCTGTCACCACCAGTTCACACCAGCGCTGGGGTCCGGCACCGGCCGCCGCGTCGCGGCGCGAGGTGAGAGCCAGGCTGGGGTACCCATGGGGCTGGGGGGGGCCCGGAGGGGGGGTGGGTCTGGTGCCATACTGGGGGCTGGTGCCCGTGCCGGTGCCGTTGCCATGCTGCCGCCGGAGGGTTGCTAAGCTCCGCTCGCGGAGCCCGCGTGGGCTGCAGCGCTCGGTGCCAAACCCGGCGTCGCCGCGCGTTGTCGCAGGGGGGGGAAGGGATCCTGGGGTGGGGGGCACCCCCTGGGACGGCTGGCGAGGTCCCTGCGCTGTGCCAGGCTCCCAACTGCCGGGCCTGCCTGGGAATTCGGGGGGGTGGGGTAGGGTGGGGGTGTGTGTGGGGGGGGGATATAGAGTGACACCCGTGGCTGCTGGCCTGGCGCTGCCACCGGGCAGGCCGCGGGGGTCCCCGGGGGTGCACGTGCGGCGGTGGCTGCGGGTGTGTGGGGGGAGACGCCGCGCGGCTCCGGCGAGGCTCTGGCGAGCGTGCGGCTGCGGGGCCCCCCCGGCCCCCCTACGGCAGGGACACCCACCCCCCCACCTCGGTGCCACCGGGGCCATGCTGGGTGGCCCGGAGAGGGGAGCGGGGCGGCTGCAGATCTGCGAACGGACCAAGCTGCTGCTGGTGGAGATCGACACGGTGGCGTGTTGCAGCCCAGCGCCCGGCATGGCTGCGGGGTGCCGGCCTGAGCCCCCCTGGACCTACCGCCGCATCGCTGGGGAGTACGCGTGAGTGGGGACGGGTAGGTGGGGGGGGACCCTGTCCTGTACCCTGAGCCCCACCCGGGTGGCACACACACACACATCACACACCCCCCCCCCTCTCCCCTCTCCCTGGCCCTCGCACCCCTCATGCCCTCCTCTCTGTCTTGCAGGTACCTGGAGAAGCGCTTCGTGGCAGAGCTGGCCCCCCCCTGGCCCCCGACACCCCCAGCTCTCCCCCAACGCCTGCAGGACTTTGCCACCCCAACCCCCCCAGGGCACGAGGGCCGGCCCTGGGCACCCACAGCCCACCACCCCCCCAGGCAGCCCCAGGGGCCGGGGGTCAGCGGAGCTTGGGGTCGGCCACCACCCCCCTGTGCGCCCCGTCCCCTGCAGCAGGGGGGCAGGCCGGGCCCCCCCAGCTACGAGGCCCATATGCAGCGGGTACAGGCGGCTCACGGCCGCCGTGGGGGGCCGCCCCCCTACATCTCGCCCCCCGCCTACAACGGCCCCCACCGCACCCTGCAGCTCCGGCCCCCGCGGGCGCTGCGCAGCCCCCCGCCAGCACCCCGGGGCCGCAGAGCTCTGCCGAGGGGCTGGAGCCACACGCTGCCCCGGGCAGCCACCGAGATGGGGCACCGGCGGCCCCACATGCCGCAGCCATCCCCGGGGGGGGCCGGTACCCCCCGGTACAGCCAGACGCTGCCCCGACCGGCAACCAGCCGGGAGCGGGTCCCGGGGCAGGGGAGGGGGCGGCGGGGTACGGGGGGCCACGTGCTCATCGACGCCACCCGCGTGGTGGTCCGGGCCCAGTACGTCCCCCCCCCCCAGCGGCAGCAGGTTCGCTACACCGGGGGGACCCCGGAACCCACCCCGCCCCCGGGCAGCCCCCCGGCGGCCCCCGAGGCTGCCGCTCCCCCGGCAGCCCCTTCACCGCCTCGGGAGCCCCCCGGCAGCCCCCCGAGTCCCTGGCGGAGCCCGGGAGGCTGCGGGGGTCCCCGGGGCCGGCCCCCTCCCCGCCGGCCGGTGCTGTACGCCCAGGCGCTGCGTGAAGCCGTGTCCCGCATCCGGCGGCACACGGCGCCCGACTCCGACTCGGAGGCCGAGGGGGGGTCGGGGGGGTCCCGCTGGCGGCACCGCCACGACCCCTGTGCCTACAGCAGCAGCAGCAGCAGCCTGGAGAGCACCGGAGCCCCCCCGGGGGCTGCCAGCCCCCCCCGAGCCTGAGGGGCGGTGCCGGTGGGGGGGGTGCGGTGCCCGAGGGGCGGAGCTTGGCGGGGTGTGGCCGGCGGCGGGGGGGGGGCTGCGGTTCCCACGGGGGGACCCCAATAAAGCTGCAGCGTCCCGGCGGGCAGCCTCTGCTGAGTGTGTTCTGAGGGGTCCCAGCCCCCCCGGCGTAGACCCCACACACACACCCCCACACCCCCCCCGTACACCCCCTCCTCGGGCCCCCCAGCTCTGCGCCCACCCCCAGCACGGACAGACACCCCCAAACACCCCCCACCCCCCCCGGATGGACATCCCTCCCCCTGCGCTCCCGGTGGCCCCGGGAGTCCCAAGGAGAGCGAGTGGGGATGCACCCCCCCCACCTCGAACCTCTCTCCCCCCGCCCCTCGACCCCCCCCCGCCTTCCCCGGGTGCCCTGTAATGAGTAGGTGAGCGCAGCAGGTCTGGCCCCCGGCCACCAGCCCCACGTCATGGCCGGGGGGGGACCCCGGGTGAGTCACCGTTGGGGTGGTGGGGGGGAGAGATGCTCCCTCTCCCCCCCCCGCCCCGTCGATGGCCACCACCTCTTAGTCATGCTGCGGGGGGGGGGTTGGGGGGGGGGGTGCGGGGGGGGTGGAGGATCCCCGTGGCCAGAGGAAACCGCACAAATAACGTGTCCAATTTGCACGTTATTTAAAACCGGCTCCTCCCCCGCCCCCCCTGAGCGACCCTGTCATTATCCCGGTGACACCGGCTGGGAGGTCACAGCGTGGGGCAGCTGGCGCAGCAGGGGACCGGCCCAGGCGCTCGGGGCCCCCCCCGTGCCCCGTGGGGAGGGGAGGGGGGGGGGGCTGCTCTGTGAGCATCAACCCACACGCCCCCCCCCCCCCACACACACACACACACACACTCCTTGAGCCCTCAGCACAGACCCAGGGTCCCCACAGCCCAGCGCAGGGTGGCCACAGCCCTGCCCAGGCTGCTCCAGTGCTCGGTGATGGTCATCACCAGCTGGCACAGCACGGTGTGGTGTGGCACAGCTCGGCGCAGGGTGGCACTGACTGGCACAGATCAGCATGGCCTGGCACTGGTTGGCATAGCTTGGTGCAGGGTGGCACCAGTTGGCACAGCTCAGCATGGCCTGGCACTGGTTGGCACAGCTCAGTGCACAGTGGCACTGGTTGGCACAGCTCGGTGCATGGTGGTACCAATTGGCACAGCTCAGCATGGCCTGGCACTGGTTGGCACAGCTTGGTGCAGGGTGGCACTGGTTGGCACAGCCTGGCAGCACACTGTGGCACCAATTGGCACAGCTCAGCATGGCCTGGCACAGCTTGGCACACTGTGGCACCAGTAGGCACAGCTCGGTATGAGCCGGAAGAGTTTGGCATTCCTTGGAGCAGGATGGCAGCCTGGCACAGCTCGGCACAGTTTGGCACAGCTTGGCACAGCTTGGCATGGCCTGGCATGGCCTGGCACTGTTTGGCACAGCCTGGCACAGCTCAGCAAATCTCAGCACAACCCGGCACAGCCTGGCACAGCCTGGCATGGACTGGCATAGTGTGGCACAGCCTGGCACAGCCTGGCACAGCTTGGCACAACCTGGCATGGCCTGGCACAGTGTGGCACAGCCTGGCACAGCTCAGCACAGCCTGGCACAGCATGGAACAGCTCGGCACGGCCTGGCACAGTTTGGCACAGCTCAGCACAGCCTGGCACAGCTCGGCATAGCCTGGCACAGCCTGGCACAGCCTGGCACGGTGTGGCACAGCCTGGCACAGCCTGGCACAGCTCGGCATAGCCTGGCACAGCCTGGCACAGCCTGGCACGGTGTGGCACAGCCTGGCACAGCCTGGCACAGCTCAGCACAGCTTGGCACAGCCTGGCACAGCCCACTGTGTCCTCAGCACAGCCGGTGGCAGCTCGCTGTGGCACCGTGTGGTTCACCGTGGCCCGACACCGCCCGGCACGGCCGGGCACGCTGCCCGCTGTGGCCTGGGGTGTCCCAGACGCGGGGGAGGGCGGCCCGGCCCTTCCCGTGGGCTCAGCTGCTGCCCAAACCCTCCCGCCCCCCGCCGAGAAAATCACCTTCTAATTCGGGCCGCGACGGCGCCGGCACCACCCCCCGGACCCCCCCAAATTCACCGTCCCGGGGTCCCCGCGGGCAGTTTTGGGGGGGGCCCGGGAGTGCCCACGCGTGGGCCCGGGGTGTCCCGCCCGGTCCCGGGGTCCCGGAGCCCGTCGCGGTGCCGCCCGCGGCCGCCAGATGTCGCCGCGCAGCCGGTGACCGACGGCACCGACGGCAGCGGGGAGGGGGGCACCGGGAGTCCTGCCCCGGGGGTCCCTGCCCGTGCCTCGCCCCGCTCCTCCGGCTCCCGGACAGCACCGCGGGGACCCGTGTCCTGGCGCTGTCACCGGTGCCAGCCACGTCCCCAGGCGTGTGCCAGCGCCACCAACCGCGTGTGCCGGGTCCCCACGGAGCCGCATCCCTCCTGGGGACAGGATGGGGACGGTGCTGCCCGTGGGCTGGTGCCACCAGCCAGCTCTGTCCCTCTGTCCTGCACCCCTGGGCACTGCCCTGTCCTTCTGTCCTGCACCCCTGGGAATGACACCCCTGGGAATGACACCCCTGGGAACGACAGACATCCCTCTGTCCTGCATTCTGTGTGGTGGCTGGTGACAGCCACACCATGCCTCTCCCCAGCGTGCCACTCGAGTCCCCTCTGCCCCGTGGCCACCCATCCCCATCCTCATCCCCTCCCCATCCCCATCCCCATCCCATCCCCATTCCATCCCCATTGCAACCCCACCCCATCCCCATCCACATCCTCATCCTCATCCCCATTCCCATTCCCATTCCCATCCCATCCTCATCCCCATCCCCATCCCATCCCAACCCCACCCCACCTCATCCCATCCCCATCCCCATCCCCATCCCCATCCCCATCCCCATCCCATTCCCATCCCTATTGCAACCCCACCCCATCCCCATCCTCATCCTCATCCCCATCCCCATCCCCATCCCCACCTCACCCCATCCCATCTCCATCTCCGTCTCCGTCTCCATCCCCATCCCCATCCCCATCCCCATCCCCATCCCCATCCCCATCCCCATCCCATCTCCATCCCCATCCCATCCCCATCCCATCCCCATCCCCATCCCCATCCCATCTCCATCCCCATCCCATCCCCATCCCCATCCCCATCCCATCCCCATCCCAATGACCACCGGGCTCTCCCAACCCACCCGAAGGAGCCGGTGGGAAGTGAGGGCGGGGTGGGGGGGACACAAGGAGCGGGAGTTGAGGGAGGGGGGGTGTGTGTGTGTTACCGGTGAATGCAGCATTGTTGCGCTGGGGTTGGAGTCACAGATAATTACCTCAATTAGTTACAATGGCAGAGTAATAAATACAGGCTTAGCGGCTCCTACCCCACTGCGGCTTCTCAGATTAATCCAGCCCGGGCGAGCGGAGCTGAAAGGAGTGATGGACAATTCATTAAACTCCCCGAATGCCACACAAGGCACCCGTGAAGGACGGCGTTAGCCCCCGGCGGCTCCGGCTTTGTCCCTAATTGTTCGTCTCGGGCATTGGTCACCTATCTGGGTGTGGGTGACGGCGACGGTCCCCCCGGGGCTGGCATGCCCCGGGGATTAGAGGCCAGCCCCTGCCACGGTTGCTGGGCGCTCTGGCCCTGCGCTGGAGGAATGCGACGCTTTGGGGAGGGGGCTGCTGGACAAGACGGGTGCTGATGGGCTGAGGGCCCACGGGGAGGGGAGGTGGGATGGGATGGGACCGTGTCCCTGACAGCGGTTAACGGGGCGCAGGATGGGGGACGGGATGGGGATGGTGCTGCCCCTGGGCTGGTGCTGCCACCCAGACTGTGCGGCTGGGTACGGCTCTGTCTGTCTGTCCTGCAGGGCTGGGCACTGCCCTGTCCTTCTGTCCTGAATGACACCCTGGGAATGGTGTCCCTCTGTCCTGCACCCCTGGGCACTGTCCTGAATGACACCCCTGGGAATGACACCCCTGGGAATGATGTCCCTCTGTCCTGCACCCCTGGGCACTGCCCCATCCTTCTGTCCTGAATGATACCCCTGGGAATGACACCCCTAGGAATGACACCCCTGGGAATGATGTCCCTCTGTCCTGCACCCCTGGGCACTGTCCTGAATGACACCCCTGGGAATGACACCCCTGGGAATGACACCCCTGGGAATGATGTCCCTCCGTCCTGCACCCCTGGGCACTGTCCTGAATGACACCCTTGGGAATGACACCCCTGGGAATGACTCCCCTGGGAATGATGTCCCTCTGTCCTGCTCCGCTGGGCACTGCCCCATCCTTCTGTCCTGCACCCCTGGGAATGATGTCCCTCTGTCCTGCATCCCTGGGAATGACACCCCTGGGAATTATGTCCCTCTGTCCTGCACCCCTAGGAATGACACCCCTGGGAATGACGTCCCTCTATCCTGCACCCCTGGGCACTGCCCCATCCTTCTGTCCTGCACCTCTAGGAATGACATCCCTCTGTCCTGCATTTCATCCTGCCCCATCTCTCCACCCTACACATCTGGGCAGCCCCCCCACACACACATCCCCTCACCCCAACCCCTCCGAGGCATGGGGAGGGAGGGAGAGAGGGGGGATCCCAGCCCCATCTCGCAGCCACCATCCAGCTGTTCCCCAGCTTCCCAGCTGTGACAGGCTGGCACGGGGGCGGGACCGCCTTGTCCCTGTCCCTATCCCTGTCCCTTCCCCGGCCCCGAGGCTGCGACAGCAGCTATTTCCAGTGCCTCCCGTATTTGTACAAGCCGGGGTGTGTGTGTGTGTGTGTGGGGTGGGGGGGGAAGGTCTGGACCCTGCAGCCGGGCGCCTGCCCCGCACCCGGAGCGCCCCTGCCCGCCGTGGGGGTCGTGGCTTCCCGAGGTGTCCGGCGGTCACCGGAGCTCAGGAAAAGCTGAGTAACAGCGAGGTGACTTAGAAGAATGTCATTATCTATATTCCTGACTCGCTACCGCAGGAAAACAGGCTATTTCCATGCCCTCTGCCTGTGCAGAATTTAGCAGGCAGATAACTCCCGGCAGGCAGGAGATGCTGGGGTGGGGGGGTGGGGGGGGGTGGGGGGTTATTTTGGGATGTATTCCTTTCCAGTCACTTTTTTTTTCCCCCCTCACGTTATTTTTTTTACTGTGTTTTTACCTTGGCACGGACAGCGGGGGCCCTCGGGGTTTTTTTTTTACCCCCCCCCTCTGGGTCTAGACATCAACTTTTCCACTATCGGTTCCGGATGGGGTGGGGGGTGGGGGGTATATTTTGGGCAGCAGCAGCGTCATCCCACTGTCTTTGATGCTGTTGGATCTTCAGGCGCCCCAAGAGGTTCCCAGCTCCCAGGCAGCACAGGTTGAGGGGGGGTATCCCCGCTATGGGTGGGCACTGATGGGACTGGGGGGTCCCTGGGCATCACCCCCCCCCCCCTCCCGAGGCTGAATGTCACCGTGCGGTTCACCCTGTGGCAGCCGTGGGGATGGAGGATGCTCCAGGGTGTGGAGTTACAGTGCAGGGCGGGGAGGTCCCCAGGCTCCTTCCCCCGCTCCGGGGGATGCCTGTCCCGTCCCAGGAGGATGCCCACGCTGATGGGATGCCTGGCCCGAGGGGATGCCTGGTCCTGGAGGGATGCCCTTCCCAGGGATGCCCATCCTGGGGCTAAGCACACCCCTGCGGGATGCTCATCCCAAGGGAAAAGCCGTGCCAGGGGGACACCCACCCCGTCCCGGAGGCATGCCCCCCCCCTTCCCCATCTCGGGATGCCCATCCCAGGGGATACCCCCCACCCCCACCCCCCTTTTCAGGGCACTCCCTGCACCCCACCTTTGCTGTAGCTTTTCCCTGGCTGCAGCCAGACCCCACGCACGGGTGTGGGGGCCAGTGGCTGATCCCAGCTCCCCACACACACACCCCCACCTCGGCCCCAGTAACCTCAGTGCCCTCCCCAGCTCCCCCCCCCCCCCCTCCCCCAGAGCCGAGGGGAGCCGTCAGCCCCGGCCGGGGCTGGTGATGGACGATGCTCATTCCCTGTCTGTCGTCTTGTACCTCCCGTGGCCGCTCCCAACTCCCGGCCCCAGCGGCACCAGTCCCACCGCCCCAGCAAATTCCAGTGCCGGGGATGTCGCAGCCCAGGTGCCATGGTGATGGGCGCCCCCAGCCATGGGGATGGATGCCCCCGGGGCCGGGAGAGGCGGCAGGGATGGCTGAGCTGGAGACGGGCACAGCGGGGAGAAAGAAGGGGGTCTGTGGGGAGGGAGTGACAGAGGGGAGGAGGAGAAGGATGCACGGACTGGAGGGACTGACGGACACAGAACGGGGAGGTGAGTGGACAGAGAGGTGGACAGACAGAGCAGGAGGAGGGCAGGGAGGACCAGCTGCCCCATGGTTTGGGGGATATTGCTCTGTTCTCCCCCCTCCCCACCCCTCAGCCTCCCCCCCCCCGCCCCGAAAGGAATGGGGGGCAGGACTGATAAAAATATATCCTTTATTCTTCTCTAAAGTCTATCGGTGAAACCTGTAACGAAGCATCAGCAGCATTATTATTATTAATTATTATTCTCTTTAATTATAAAAACCTGGGCCTGGGGCCAGCAAAGCAGTGGGGGGGTGGGATTGGGGTTGGGGGGCATCAAACAGTCCATAATAAATATTTTATTTACAGTGAGATGGGAACCCCACAGAGCTGGAGCATCCCTGGGGTGGCTGGAGGGTGGGGTGCGTGGCACAGAGCACCCCCCCCCCCCCCCCAGGTGGGATGGGATGGGATAGGGGTGCCCCACACCCACCCATGGGCGCCTTCAATCCAACCAGCATCCCATCATTGGGGGTGGCGCAGAACCCCCCTCTGGGGCTGGGGCAGGGTGGTCCCTGGGGAGGATGGGGTGGGTGAGTGGGTGGATGTTTGGGGGTGGGGTGGGGGTGGGTGTGTGTGGGGTGGGGGTGGGGGGGGTTGTCACAGGCACTCGTGCAGCACCTGGGTGTTGGTGCAGTTCAGGCAGCTGACGTGGCAGCACCAGTGGAAGGTGCAGTTGCAGCGCTCGGTGACGCGCTGGGTGCGCGTGCGGTACCCCCGCCCGCAGCACAGCAACTCGCACCCATCCAGCCCCGGGGAGGAGCTGTTGCAGGAGCGCCCGGCCGTCCCCGCCGTCCCCGTCTTCCCGCTGTAGGTGCAGAAATTGGGCGACTTCTCGAAGTAAACGAGGTCGTGGGGAGAAGGGGGTTTGTGGGCCGGGTTCTCGGGCTCCAGGTGGTGCAGCTCTACCCGGGAGGCCCGGTTGCTGCCCTTGTTGCCGTAGATGACGCGGGAGGCGCCGTCGAAACGGTCCTTGAGGACGTCGCCCACGGCGCGGAAGGTGGGAAGCCGCATCCAGCACGTGCGGACGGTGCAGGAACCCGACATCCCGTGGCACTTGCACTCCTGGCGCATCTCTGAGAAGACTGTCTGCGAGTTGAAAGGGGAGGTGGAGGGTCGTGAGCAGCCAAGGAACCTCACCCTGAAGACCGCCAACCCGCATCCCGCTTCCCTCACCGCATCACGTTATGCTCAGCCCACCCAAAGCTGGGGTGAGGAGAGAGTAGGACACCTCTCCGATGGAGCCCAACCCATCCACAGGGATAGGTTGGGGGGTCTTGCTGGCCATGCCTATCCCCACCACCCCTGGAACCCACTTCAGCCCACCCAGGCACTGCCCGCAGCCCCCTCACCATGCGCCCGGCCTCGTTGTTGTGCAGGTTCATGAGGAAGCGCAGGTCCCGGCCCTTCTCACTGGAGTCCACAAACTCCCTCCCGAAGAGGCGCCCGAAGTCAATGTTGTCACTGCAGCCCCCCCAGTGCCAGTCGGGCCCCCCGGGGCCACGGCGCCGGTAGTCACAGGTGCAGGACTCGATGGAACCCTCTGAGCACGACCGGGCCACCGAGTGCGTCACACCGGCGCTGGTGATGGCGAAGATGAACGCCGTCTCCCGACACCCTGCGGAGGGGAGCGGGGGGGGCCTCAGGGTGCTGCCAGAACAGGGAGGGGGCACCCACCAGCACCCCCAACCCGCAGCTGTCACAGGGAATGGCATGGGGAACGGTGAAGCACCCCACACACCCCACACCCACACCCACCCCATGGGGAACTGGGGGTGCTTTGCCAAGCATCCCGCTTAGGAGCATCGCGGTGGGGAGGGGAGGGGGGGTGGATTTAAGGAGGTGGGGGGGGGGTGTTGTCCGGGGAGCCTCACCCCTGTTGACGATTTTGCCGAAGATGTTGGGGCCCTGGGAGGTGGGGCAGTTCCAGCGGCGGTTGCGGAACTGCCACTTGCACTCCTTGATGGCGGTCTGGAGGCCGGAGCTGACGCTGTGCAGGATGCCGGGGTTCTGGCGGATCAGCTTGCGCTGCTTGCGGCTCAGCAGCTGCAGGCTGGGGTCCAGCACCAGCTGCACGTTCTTGGAGTCTGTCAGCAGGTTGGTGGATGAGGCCACGTTGATGATGCCCCTACAGCACAGGCAAGGTGGGGTGGGGGGTGGGGGGTGGAGGGGGGGTGTTGGTCAATAGGGAGGGATCCCCAGCATCCTGTTCCCCACTTTAACACACACCCCACAATACCCCACCCTGACCCCTGGCTCCTCTCTGCTACAGGAGCATCCTCCTCCCCGGACATCCCCATGTGTGTTTAGTTGGGGGGTGGGGGGTGTGTGTGTCCCCCAATTACACCTGCACCGCCCCATCCCCAGGCACGGGGCAGCCACCTCCGAGTGGTACCAACCCCGCTCCCCCTCCCCGCTCCCCGGTGCCGGTACCGGCGGACTCACCACCACCGGCCGCTGTTGTTCACCGCCAGCGTGTTGGAGAGGGAGGAGAGGGCCAGAGCCCAGAGCGCCCGGAGCGCCAGCCCCAGCGCAGCGGCTCGCATGGCTCCGGCACCGGGAAGCCCCGGCAGAGTGCGCGGGCGAGCGGCCGCCGGGGTATTTATGGTGCCACGGAGCCCCCGGCCCGGCCGCTACATCCACGCGTGTTTCCGGACGCGCGGGGCGCGGGCAGGGCGGGCGGCTCCGAGGAGGGCGGCCGCGGGGACACGCGGGGAACGCCGAGCGAACGATCCGGCCCCTGTCCCGGCCCCGGGATGCGGCCGGTGCCCGCTGCCCCGGACGCGCGTCGGGAGCGCGGTGCCCGCCGCTCCCTGCCCGGTTCCCGGGGCGCGGCGTCGGGCGCTCCGTGCGCGGTGCCCGGTGCCCGATGCCGGTGCTCGGCTCTCCGTGAGGGGTACCCGGTGCTCCGTGCCCTGTGCCGGTGCTCGGGGGTCGCTGCACGGCTGCCGGCGGCTCCCCAGGGAGGCGGCGCGGCTGGACTCGGCTCGGCGCGGCGGGTGCGCAGCGCTCAGCACCCGGGAGCATCTTCCAGCCCCTTCCCTCTTATAGGGGCGGCGCGGAGGGTCCCCATGGGCCGGTCCCGCCGAGCGGGGCCTCCCCGCGTCCTCGCCCTAACAATGGGGAGCGGCGGAGCCGCGGCACCTCTTATGGGGCGGCCGGAGCGGCGGCGCCGGGCCTGTCCGTCACGGCCCGGATTAGCCCGGCGGGTGGCTGCGCCCCGGCCCCGTGCCCAGAGAGCGGCCGGGGCGGGGGTGGAGGGGGGCCGGCTGCCGCCCCACGCTTCCCCCGCCCGGCCCCGCGCACACGCTCTACCGGCACCGGCACCGGCACCGGCACCGGCAGGGGGGATCCCGGCACGGACCGGTCCCTGAGTAAGGAGGAGCCCGGGATAGCCCGGGACGGCCCGGGACAGCTCCGGGTGCGCGGAGGCAGCGGGGGCCGGGGACAGCCCCGGATCTCCCGGGACATCCCGGGGCGCACGGGGGAGTGGAGTGACGGGTCCTCCGGGGACAGCCCTGCGGACACGGTGGGATGGAGTCCCGGGACACCCCGGGGCGCACAGGGGACCGCGCTCCCTGGATGGCCCTTGGGACGCTGTCCTGGGACCCTCGGGGTTTGGCGGGGAGGGGGGGGGGAGGCAAATGTGCGGGGACCGTCGGGGCCGCGCCGGTCCCCGGTGCCGGTGCGGGGCTGTCGGGCCCCGCTGCCGTTCCTGCCGACCCCCGTACCAGTCCGTGCCCGGCGCGACGGGGCGGCCGCGTCCTCTCGCCGCTCGGGGCCGGGCTGTCCCGGGGGGTGGGGATGCGGACGGGGCCCGACCACCGGCCCCGCACCCCTGGGCCACGCGTGAACGTGATCACGGGCGCCCGCGGTCTGCACAACCGGCCCGGACCGGCGCTGAGCGTTGGAAGGATGGATGGACGGAAGGAGGGGAGAGGGATGGAGGGGAGAGGGATGGAAGGGAGAGGGATAGAAGGGAGAGGGATGGAGGGGAGAGGGATAGGAGGGAGAGGGATGGAAGGGAGAGGGATGGAGGGGAGAGGCATGGAGGGCTGAGGGATGGAGGGGAGAGGGATGGAGGGGAGAAGGATGGAAGGGAGAGGGATAGAAGGGAGAGGGATGGAAGGGAGAGGGATAGGAGGGAGAGGGATGGAAGGGAGAGGGATGGAGGGAAGAGGGACGGAGGGGAGAGGGATGGAGGGGAGAGGGATGGAAGGGAGAGGGATAGAAGGGAGAGGGATGGAGGGGAGAGGGATGGGAGAGGGATGGAGGGGAGAGGCATGGAGGGCTGAGGGATGGAGGGGAGAGGGATGGAGGGAAGAGGGATGGAGGGAAGAGGGATGGAAGGGAGAAGGATGGAGAGGAGAGGGATGGAAGGGAGAGGGATGGAAGGGAGAGGGATGGAGGGGAGAGGGATAGAAGGGAGAGGGATGTAGGGGAGAGGGATGGAGAGAAGAGGGATGGAAGGGAGAGGGATGGAAGGGAGAGGGATGGAGGGAAGACTCGAGGTGATGGATGGAATGGCTAGGGAGGGAGGTGGGGGTGCCCGGGCCGGGGTGGGGGCAGGCAGGGTGCCTTGGAATGCCCATGAACCGGGCACGGTGACGCAGGGCCGGTCCTGGCACGTGCCTCCGTGAGGACGAGGGTCTGTCCCTACTGCTCCCCGACCGCGGGGGGGCGTAGTGAGCGTGACACCCCCCCACCCCCACCCCTCGGGGGTTGTGGGGGGGGAGTTGAGTTGTGTCAGGGGGGGTAATCCCCCCGCGGCCGTTTCCCCGGACCAGTCATGCGGGGCCGGATTAGCTCCGCTCGCCCGGCACGGCCCCGGGCCGCCGCTCACGCTTTCAATTCAAGGACAAAGCCCAGGCCGGCGGCTGGGGGGGGGGGGGGCGGGGGGGGGGGCGACGACTCACACCGGACCACCAGCCCCCCCTCACCCCCCATCATGCCTCCCCTCAACCTCAGCCCGGGAGGGGCCCAGGGCCGCCCTGGGGGCAGCTCCACGACGGCTGCTACTGCCCACCCCCCCCACCCCCCCACCCCCTCCATCCCCCCTCCCGCCCGCCCCTGGTTCCCGGCCGGGCCAGGCGGTGTCCGCGCCCTCGGGCCGCCGCCCCGTCGGGGCTCCCGGGGCTGAGGTCAGCGGCCGCGGGGAGGCCCCGGGGTGCGGCCGGGAGGGCCCTGCCCGGCGCCGTGCCACCAGCGGCGGGGCCCGGACACGACACTGTGTGTCCCTCCCTCCCCCCCCGCTCCAGCCCGGGGGTCCCCGCACCCCCTGCCCGCTCTCCTATCCCGTTCCCCACTTTCTGTCCCCATCCCCCCCCCCCCCGACCCCTTCCCCCCATCCTCTCTGTTGCCCCCCGACGGCAGCCCCGGGAGCGCGGTGCTGGGGATCCCCCCGGCCACGGGGTGTCCGCGGGACCCCCGTCAAGGGGCAGTACCCTGGTACTGCCGGTGCCCCCGGGGCAGCCGCCCTTACCTGCCCGGGGAGGGGCGGGGGATGGGGGGGGGGTGTCACACGTCCCGTCCCTCTACACCGAGCCGGGGTGGACGGACGGACGGATGGACGCAGGGACAGACTGACAGCAGGACAGCCGGCCGGGTCGAGGGATGCGGGGGGAGCCGGGGATGTCCCACACCCGCTGCCGACCCCGGCCCGCCCCGTGAGCACCGGGACGGGCTCGGTACTGGGTCGGGCAGGGAGACCCCCCCCCCCCCCAGCCTGGGGCAGGGCGAGAAGCCCTGTGCGGGAGGGGCGTCCCCGGGACCCCCGTGCAGTTATTAGGGTCCCCCGCCCCCCCCCATGCAGTTCTTGGGGTCCCCATCCCCCCCCATGCAGTTCTTAGGGTCCCCATCCCCCCCATGCAGCACAAGGGGTCCCCATCCCTCCCATGCAGTTCTAGGGGTCCCCACCCCCCCATGCAGCACAAGGGGTCCCCATCACCCCCATGCAGTTCTTGGGGTCCCCACCCCCCCATGCAGTTCTTGGGGTCCCCATCCCCCCCATGCAGCACAAGGGGTCCCCATCACCCTCCATGCAGTTCTTGGGGTCCCCACCCCCCCATGCAGTTCTTGGGGTCCCCGCCCCCCCCTGCAGTTCTTGGGGTCCCCATCCCCCCCCATGCAGCACAAGGGGTTCCCATCACCCCCCATGCAGTTCTTGGGTCCCCACCCCCCCATGCAGCACAAGGGGTCCCCACCCCCCCCCATGCAGTTCTTGGGGTCCCCATCCCCCCCATGCAGTTCTTGGGGTCCCCATCACCCCCCATGCAGTTCTTGGGGTCCCCATCCCCCCCATGCGGTTCTTGGGGTCCTCACCCCCCCACGCATTTCTTGGGGTCCCCATCCCCCCCATGCAGCACAAGGGGTCCCCATCACCCCCCATGCAGTTCTTGGGGTCCCCATCCCCCCCATGCAGTTCTTGGGATCCCCACCCCCCGCATGCAGCACAAGGGGTCCCCATCCCCCCCCATGCAGTTCTTGGGATCCCCACCCCCCCCATGCAGTTCTTGGGGTCCCCACCCCCCCATACAGCTCAAGGGGTCCCCATCCCCCCCATGCAGTTCTTGGGCTCCCCATCCCCCCATGCAGTTCTTGGGGTCCCCGCCCCCCCCATGCAGTTCTTGGGGTCCCCATCCCCCCCCATGCAGCACAAGGGGTCCCCATCCCCCCCCCATGCAGTTCTTGGGGTCCCCATCCCCCCCCATGCAGCACAAGGGGTCCCCATCACCCCTCATGCAGTTCTTGGGATCCCCATCACCCCCCATGCATTTCTTGGGGTCCCCATCCCCCCCATGCGGTTCTTGGGGTCCCCACCCCCCATGCAGTTCTTGGGGTCCCCATCCCCCCCCATGCAGTTCTTGGGGTCCCCACCCCCCATGCATTTCTTGGGGTCCCCATCCCCCCCATGCGGTTCTTGGGGTCCCCACCCCCCATGCAGTTCTTGGGGTCCCCATCCCCCCACATGCAGTTCTTGGGGTCCCCTTCCCCCCCCATACAGCACAAGGGGTCCCCATCCCCCCCATGCAGTTCTGGGGCTCCCCATCCCCCCCATGCAGTTCTTGGGGTCCCCGCCCCCCCCATGCAGTTCTTGGGATCCCCATCACCCCCCATGCAGCACAAGGGGTCCCCATCCCCCCCCCATGCAGTTCTTGGGGTCCGCATCCCCCCCCATGCAGCACAAGGGGTCCCCATCCCCCCCCCATGCAGTTCTTGGGATCCCCATCCCCCCCCATGCAGCACAAGGGGTCCCCATCACCCCTCATGCAGTTCTTGGGGTCCCCACCCCCCCCATGCAGTTCTTGGGGTCCCCATCCCCCCCCATGCAGCACAAGGGGTCCCCATCACCCCCCATGCAGTTCTTGGGGTCCCCACCCCCCCCATGCAGTTCTTGGGGTCCCCATCCCCCCCCATGCAGCACAAGGGGTCCCCATCACCCCCCATGCAGTTCTTGGGGTCCCCATCCCCCCCATGCAGCACAAGGGGTCCCCATCCCCCGCCATGCAGTTCTTGGCGTCCCCATCCCCCCCATGCAGCACAAGGGGTCCCCATCCCCCCCCATGCAGTTCTTGGGGTCCCCACCCCCCCATGCAGCACAAGGGGTCCCCCCCCCCCCATGCAGTTCTTGGGGTCCCCATCACCCTCCATGCAGCACAAGGGGTCCCCATCCCCCCCCATGCAGTTCTTGGGGTCCCCACCCCCCATGCAGTTCTTGGGGTCCTCGCCCCCCCCATGCAGTTCTTGGGGTCCCCATCCCCCCCATGCAGCACAAGGGGTCCCCACCCCCCATGCAGTTCTTGGGGTCCTCGCCCCCCCCATGCAGTTCTTGGGGTCCCCATCCCCCCCATGCAGTTCTTGGGGTCCCCATCCCCCCCATGCAGCACAAGGGATCCCCATCCCTCCCATGCAGTTCTAGGGGTCCCCACCCCCCCATGCAGCACAAGGGGTCCCCATCCCCCCCATGCAGTTCTTGGGGTCCCCATCCCCCCCCCGCGCCGGGGGCTCTCCCCCGCCCCCCATGTGTGTGTGTTGGTGCACGGGGACCCCCGTTTCCCTCCACCCCCCCCAACACCCCCCTGTGCATCCCCCCGCACTGCTGCAGCCGCTGCCATGGAAACGGCTCGCGGCTCTCGCGAGCTCGGCGTGTGTGTGTGTGTCCCACACCCCCCCCTCTCCCCGCGGGGTGCGGGTTAAGGGTTGGGGGGGGGTGGGGGGGGGGAGGCGGGAAGCGGAGGTGGGGGGGTGGTGAGAGAGAGAGAGAGGGGGGGGAGGGGGGAGGAGGAGTGGGGGGGGGGGGATGTGGGGAGGGGGTGGGGGGGGCACCGGGCGCTCTCGCGAGATCGGCGCGCTCGGGCCTCCGCTTCCGGCGGCGGGAGCGGTGCAGAGTCAGCTGCGGGCGGGGGGCGCCACCGGCACCGGCACCAGGTGCGGGGCTGGGGGTGGGGGGGATGTGTCAGCGGTGGGGTGGCGGTGGGTGCGCTGCCGCGGGGGAGGAGGAGGAGGAGGAGGAGGAGGAGGAGGAGGAGAAGGGGGGGGGACACGGCGTGTGTGGGTGCTCGGTGCTACCGGGGGTGATGGGGGGGGGGTGATGGGGGGGGGGGGTGATGGTGGGGGGAGCATCGCACCGCACCGGGAGGGGCTGATGCGGTGGGGTGCGGGGGTGAGGTGGGGGGGGGGGTGCGGGGGTGATTTTTGGGGGGGGGTGCGCTGCAATCCGGGGTGGGGGCGGCGCGTGTGAGGAGGGGGGTGGGGGGTGTGTGGGAGGGGGGGTGGGGGGTGCTGAGATGCGGGCGGTGAGGAAGGGGAGGGGGGGGTAGGGAGAGGGATGCGCTGAGGGGGATGCAGGGGGGCTCCGGGGGCGGGCGGCAGCTCACGGTGGGGAGGGGCGCGCTGCGGGGTGGGGGTGGGGGGGTAAGACCGGGTTGGGGGCGGTGGAGGGTGATGGGAGCCCTCCTCCCCCCCCGTTGGGAAAGCTGCAGGGCCTGGGGGGAGTGGGGGGGGGGCTGTGCATGGCTGGGAGGTGCAGGGGGAATGTCAGGGCTGAGGTGGCAGCCGTGCCTCAGTTTCCCCCCAGTGCAGAGCCTTGGCCTGTCCCCTTGTAGGGTGCAATGTGTGTGGGGGAGAGAAAGAACACCCCCAGCCCACCCCCACCCCCCCCTCAATCCCAAGCTGCACACAGGGGCTCCATCCCCAGTGTGTCCCCCAAGCCTTGCATCCCCCCCCCCCAAGACATGGGGTGGTCTCTGATCCACACAGCCCCCCCCCCAAAAAGAGTGTGGGTGATCCCTGAAATCCCACAGCCCCCCCACCCCTTCCCCATCCTAGCTGCCAGGCCTCCCCTCGCCCCAGCGCCTGCCCCGTGCCCCCGCAGGATCCGGCCTCACAGCCAGCGCTGCCGTCACCATGGGCAACATCTTTGGGAACCTGCTGAAGAGCCTGATCGGCAAGAAGGAGATGAGGATCCTGATGGTGGGGCTGGACGCTGCTGGGAAGACCACCATCCTCTACAAGCTGAAGCTAGGGGAGATCGTCACCACCATCCCCACCATAGGTGTGTGTGTGGTGGGGGAGAGGGACCCCCACCCCTCCACCCCCTTTAGAAAGGGGTTTGGTGGCCCCCCCCCCCCCCCCGTGCCTCAGTTTCCCTCTGCTGTTGCTCCCTGCAGGGTTCAACGTGGAGACGGTGGAGTACAAGAACATCAGCTTCACCGTGTGGGATGTGGGTGGGCAGGACAAGATCCGGCCCCTCTGGAGGCATTACTTCCAAAACACCCAGGGTAGGTGTGTGTCCCCTCCCCTGGGGGGGTGGTGGGGGGTGACAGGGCTGGATGGGGAGTGGATCCTGGGCTCCCAGCAGCTCCTGCTCACTCCCCCCTGCCCCTCCCCAGGGCTGATCTTCGTGGTGGACAGTAACGACCGGGAGAGGGTGAATGAGGCACGGGAGGAGCTGATGAGGATGCTGGCAGAGGATGAGCTGCGGGACGCCGTCCTCCTCGTCTTTGCTAACAAGCAGGTGGGGCTGGGCAGGGGGCAGCTGCCCTCATGGTGGAGCTGGGACCATCCCTGGGGCGTTGGGGCTGCTGTCTGGATGGCTGGGGCAGGAGCAGGCCCGTGCTGGTGGCATCGGGGGGTGGTATTGAACAGTCTGGACCATGCCTACTGCTGTGATGCTGGGGCTTAGCAGAGCTGTGCCCATCCCCATGGCATCAGGGCTGGTGTCTTAACACCTGAGAGGTTCCTCACCATGACATGGGGGCTGGTGCAAGACCCTGTGCCAGGATGGTGCCCATCCCCATGGCATCAGGGCTGGTGTTTAATACTCCTCAGGCTGGTCTGTGCCCATCCCCATGGCATCAGGGCTGGTGTCAACACCTCAGTGGCTCCTCTGTGTGACATGGGGGCTGGTGCAACCCCCTGTGCCAGGATGGTGCCCATCCCCATGGCATCAGGGTTGGTGTTTGGTACTCTCTCAGGCTGGACCATGCCCATCCCCATGGCATCAGGGCTGGTGTTTAATACTCCTCAGGCTGGTCTGTGCCCATCCCCGTGGCATCAGGGCTGGTGTCTTAACACCTGAGAGGTTCCTCACCATGACATTGGGGCTGGTGCAAGCCCCTGTGCCAGGATGGTGCCCATCCCCATGGCATCAGGGCTGGTGTCTTAACATCTGAGAGGTTCCTCACCATGGCATGGGGGCTGGTGCATGCCCCTGTGCCAGGATGGTGCCCATCCCCATGGCATCAGGGCTGGTGTCAACACCTCGGTGGCTCCTCTCTGTGACATTGGGGCTGGTGCAAGCCCCTGTGCCAGGATGGTGCCCATCCCCGTGGCATCAGGGCTGGTGTTTAATACTCCTCAGGCTGAGCCATGCCCATCCCCATGGCATCAGGGCTGGTGTCTTAACACCTGAGAGGTTCCTCACCATGACATTGGGGCTGGTGCAAGCCCCTGTGCCAGGATGGTGCCCATCCCCATGGCATCAGGGCTGGTGTCTTAACACCTGAGAGGTTCCTCACCATGACATGGGGGCTGGTGCAACCCCCTGTGCCAGGATGGTGCCCATCCCCATGGCATCAGGGCTGGTGTTTAATACTCCTCAGGCTGGACCATGCCCATCCCCATGGCATCAGGGCTGGTGTTTAATACTCCTCAGGCTGAGCCATGCCCATCCCCATGGCATCAGGGCTGGTGTCTTAACACCTGAGAGGTTCCTCACCATGACATTGGGGCTGGTGCAAGCCCCTGTGCCAGGATGGTGCCCATCCCCATGGCATCAGGGCTGGTGTTTAATACTCCTCAGACTGGACTATGCCCATCCCCATGGCATCAGGGCTGGTGTCTTAACACCTGAGACGCTCCTCACCGTGACATTGGGGCTGGTGCAAGCCCCTGTGCCAGGATGGTGCCCATCCCCATGGCATCAGGGCTGGTGTTTAGTACTCTCTCAGGCTGGACCGTGCCCATCCCCATGGCATCGGGGCTGGTGTTTAATACTCCTCAGGCTGGAGCATGCCCATCCCCATGGCATCAGGGCTGGTGTCAACACCTCAGTGGCTCCTCTGTGTGACATTGGGGCTGGTGCACGTCCCTGTGCCAGGATGGTGCCCATCCCCATGGCATCAGGGCTGGTGTCAACACCTCAGTGGCTCCTCACCATGACATTGGGGCTGGTGCACGCCCCTGTGCCAGGATGGTGCCCATCCCTGTAGCCTCAGGGCTGGCGTTCACTCACCCGTGGTGGGATCGTGGCCCACCCCCATGGCTCTGGGGCTGGCCTGTGACCTTATCTCTGCCCTAGGACCTGCCCAACGCCATGAACGCGGCGGAGATCACGGACAAGCTGGGGCTGCACTCCCTGCGCCACCGCAACTGGTACATCCAGGCCACCTGTGCCACCAGCGGGGACGGGCTCTACGAGGGCCTCGACTGGCTCGCCAACCAGCTCAAGAACAAGAAGTGAGCAGGAAGCCACCCAGCCCCAGCCCCCCCTGTCCCTGCACCCCCAGCTGCCCCCTGCCCCCCCCCCCCCCACCGGGGCCGTGCCAGGCCCCCCCACCCCCAGCCGCCCCCTCCCCATCCCGGTTGGGTTTTGCTTTTCTGGCACCGGTTGCTGGGGGGGGGGGGGGGTTATTTCGCCTTTTTTTTGGGGTCTCCTTGGTTCCCCTCGGATCTCGTGTGTGCGTGCGTGGAAATATAGCTCTATATAACGGATTTGGGGGGGCAGAGCCCCGGGAAGTGGGCTGGGGGCTGGGGGCTGCCTTTCGGTGCTGCCCTGCCTGGGGTGGGGAGGGGGGGGGAAGCCATGCCGGGGGCGGGGGGGGGGGGGGCACCCCATCCCTGTGCATGTCTGTGCACCCCCTCGCCTTCCTCTGGACCAAATGTGGGAGCAGCAGGGCCGCTAAAGGGGGGCATTTGGGACCATACACTCCTCCCCCACACCCAGCACCCCCAGCCCAGCCCCGCATGCCCCTCCGGGGGTCCCACACGTCCCCATCCCCCCTGTCCCCCCCCCCCCCCCCTCACTCCATGTCACTTTGAGGCAGGTCTCCTCCCCCCAACAGCGCGACCCCCGCAGAGGGGGGGACAGGGCTGCTGGGACTGAGTCCCCACGGCCGTGCCGTCTCCCCCCACCCTGGCCACCTGCACCCCAACCCCATGCCAGCATAGTGATTGTATGTCCCTGCCCCTCACGGACGGACAGACAGCCCCATACTGTACCCCACCCCCCCCTACCCCCCCCATCCCCTCCCCAACCTCACCCCCTGGCACCGTATTTATACCCCTGGTCTGTGCTTGGTGTGACGTGTCGCTGCGGCTCTGCCCCGTCCGGGGACGTGTGTACTCGCCCCCTCACCCCGCGCCTGAGATGGTGGGTGACCCCCTCCCCCCTTAAGTCCCCCCTTGGATATTAAACATGTTTTATGTAGCCCTGTCCCATAGTTCTTCTTCTGCAGCCCCCCCTCCCCACACCTCCCAGCACGGGGGTCCCACAGAGGGGGGATGGTGATGGACAGCCCTGGGCTGGTTTTAATTAGAAAGAGCTTAGTGGGGCAAAAAGGGGGGGGGGGTGGTGGTGAAGGGGGGTTGAGGGAGGGCCCCCCTTCCCAGGCTCATCTTGAGGGGAATATTGGATGAAATGGTAAATCCCATTAGCACTAATCCCAGCCGGGGCGTGGGGACAGCGCCAGCGCTGGGCTGGGCGTGAGCGGGGCTCAGCTCCCCGGTGTCACCCCGCTACGGGCTGAGAGTCCCATCTGTGGCCTGTCCCCTGCCTGGGTTTCCCCTCTGGGTTGGTGGTTTGGAGTGTGTGGGTGGGGGGGGCTCTGTGTCCCCAGGATCACCCCTGTGTTGGTGACCCCCAAACCAGGGTGCAGGGCCAGCTGCCTGGCTCCATCCCGCATGGGGTGGGGGTGACTGGGGTTCCCCAGTGGGCTTGGAGCTGGAACTGGTGTGTTCCCACTGGCTGGACTGGTGGCTTTGTCTGGTGGGGGCCCGTCCCAGCACTGACCCTACAGCCCTAATCCCATTAGTACCCCAGCCCTGAGGCTTCCCCACCTCTCGGCAACCGGGGCTGGTATGTGGGGTGCACCGGTGGGGCCGACATGCCGATGCCGTCGCCCAGGAGCTGCACCAGGGCCTGTACTGGCACCACCACCACCACCAGTGGGGCGAGGGAACTGGGGTCCCCAGTGAGTGTTAGTGCCACCCCCACACCCACCCCAGCCGGGGCTGCTCCCCATGTTCCCTGGCACTGGGTTGCCCCAGGGACTGGTGTGTCCCCCCTCCACCAGGCACGGGGGTTTTGGGGGGCATTTGGTTTCACACAGGGTGACAGCCCAGCCTTGGGGGTCCCCCCTGGTCCAGCTCCTCTCTTGAGAGGGGCTCAGCTTCCTGGTCCCACGCGTCCGGGGATGCTGGAAGGGGTGTTGGGGTGCCAGGAGGAGGGGTGCCGGGAAAGGATGCTGGATGGGTGCTGGACGCGGTGCTGGACGCGGGCGGCTGCCGGTTTCTCCGGGCTTTGCTGCCGCCTGCTGGTACCGAGCCCCGACGGCGCCGGGACCACAGGTGCTGCAGCGAATCACCGGGACGACCCCCATCGCCCAGACCCCCGCCCGGACCCCCCGTCCAGGGTGACCGTGGGCGGCCGACAACTCCCAGGAGCGACGGGACAGTCCCCGGGCAGAGACGCATTCCCGGTACCGGCCCGGTTTTAGCAGCACCGGAGCGCGGACGGACGCGCATCCCCGGGCACCGAGGGGGCGTCCAGATCGGGGGACCCCCCCCACACCCCCCACCCACCCACCCACCTTGCCCCCCGCTGGGTTTCGGGGCACCTCCTGCCGCCCCGACGGCGCGTCTCCCGTCCCAGTGCAGCATCCTGGGGTCGGGCAGGGGTGGGGCCGCGGGGGCCGGGGGCGGTACCCGGGGAGAGCCCGGGGGCCGGGTCGGGCCGGACGGGGCGGTCCCGGTGCTGCCGCCGCCGCCGCCGCCGCCAGCCCGGCCATGCCGCCCCCCGCCGCGCTGCTGCTCTTGGCGCTGCTGCTGCCGCCGCCGCCGCCGCTCGTCCGCGCCGCCGAGAGCGAAACCGAAAGCGGAGCCCGGGGACTGCGGTTGGAGACGCTGGTGAGGCCGGGGCGGGGGGTGGGGGGAACGGGGGGGGGGAGCGCGGAGGAACGGGGCGCACCGGCCACCCCCCCTTCGGAGCTGGGACGGGGAGGGGAACGGCGACCGACGGTCCCGGGGGTGGCGGGGGGGCACTGCCGGGCGCTGCTGCTCGGGAGGGGGGTTAGGGGGGCACCGGGGAGCCCGGCCTGGGCGGAAGGCGCACGGGGCACCGGGGGAACCGGGCTGCGGGCTTGGGGGGGCAGCAGGGGGAGCGGGAGGCCGGGGCTGCGGAGGGGAAGCACGAGGGGTCCGGCTCACGGACGGCGGTCGGGGGGGGGACCCTTGGGTAGGGGGAGTGTGTGGACCCCCTGGCCGGGGCGAGGAGGGGAGGGGGGGTCCCGTCCCCTCTTCTTGAGACCCCTGGTTGCAGGTGGCCCCCCCCGAGGACTGCACGGAGCTGTCGGCGCCGGGGGACACGGTGCACATCCACTACACGGTGCGGGGCGGCCGGCGGGAGGAACACGTCAGCACTGCGCTCCCCGGGCGGGGCGGGGGGGGGCGCGGCTCCGGCACCGGCGGCGGGGCCCCTGGGCGGGGATGGGGCCGGCACCGGGGGCTGTACGGGGTGACACCCCCGGGATGGGGCCGGGGGTGGGGGCTGCATCGGGGTGACACCCCCGGGATGGGTCCTGGGCTGGCATCGGGGGGTGCATCGGGGTGACACCCCCGGGATGGGTCCTGGACTGGCACCGGGGGGTGCACAGGGTGACACCCCCGGGATGGGCCCTGGGCTGGCACAGGGTGACATCCCCGGGATGGGTCCTGGGCTGGCACCAGGGGCTGCATCGGGGTGACACCCCTGGGATGGGTCCTGGGCTGGCACCGGGGGTTCCTTCGTGGTGACACCCCCGGGATGGGTCCTGGACTGGCACCGGGGGGTGCATCGGGGTGACATCCCCCGGATGGGTCCTGGACTGGCACCGGGGGTGCATCGGGGTGACCCCAGTACAGGCATGGCTTGGCACTGGGACTGGCACTGGGACCAGCATGTTTGGCCCAGAATGGTCCTGGCGTAGAGTGGGGTGTCCCAGGGGTGGCTTTGGGGTTGGCAGGGGGCTGGGGGTGGCTTTGGGGTTAGTAGGGGGCTGGGGGTGGCTTTGGGGTTGGCGGGGGGCTGGGAGTGGCTTTGGGGTTAGCGGGGGACTGGGGGTGGCTTTGGGGTTGGTGGGGGGCTGGGAGTGGCTTTGGGGTTGGCGGGGGACTGGGGGTGGCTTTGGGGTTGGTGGGGGGCTGGGGGTGGCTTTGGGGTTGGCGGGGGGTGGCTTTGGGGTTAGCAGGGGGCTGGGGGTGCCTTTGGGGTTGGTGGGGGGTGGCTTTGGGGTTGGCAGGGGGCTGGGGATGGCTTTGGGGTTGGCAGGGGGCTGGGGGGGTGGCTTTGGGGTTAGCAGGGGGCTGGGGGTGGCTTTGGGGTTGGCAGGGGGCTGGGGGGGGTGGCTTTGGGGTTAGCAGGGGGCTGGGGGTGGCTTTGGGGTTAGCAGGGGGCTGGGGGTGGCTTTGGGGTTGGCAGGGGGCTGGGGGGGTGGCTTTGGGGTTAGCAGGGGACTGGGGGTGTCTTTGGGGTTAGCAGGGGGCTGGGGGTGCCTTTGGGGTTGGTGGGGGGTGGCTTTGGGGTTAGCAGGGGACTGGGGGTGGCTTTGGGGTTGGCAGGGGGCTGGGGGGATGGCTTTGGGGTTAGCAGGGGACTGGGGGTGGCTTTGGGGTTGGCAGGGGGCTGGGGGGGTGGCTTTGGGGTTAGCAGGGGACTGGGGGTGTCTTTGGGGTTAGCAGGGGGCTGGGGGTGGCTTTGGGGTTGGTGGGGGGTGGCTTTGGGGTTAGCAGGGGACTGGGGGTGGCTTTGGGGTTGGCAGGGGGCTGGGGGTTGCTTTGGGGTTGGCAGGGGGCTGGGGTTGGCTTTGGGGTTGGCGGGGGACTGGGGGTGGCTTTGGGGTTGGTGGGGGGCTGGGGGTGGCTTTGGGGTTGGCGGGGGGTGGCTTTGGGGTTAGCAGGGGGCTGGGGGTGCCTTTGGGGTTGGTGGGGGGTGGCTTTGGGGTTGGCAGGGGGCCGGGGGTGGCTTTGGGGTTAGCAGGGGGCTGATGGTGGCTTGGGGGTTGGTGGGGGGTGGCTTTGGGGTTAGCAGGGGACTGGGGGTGATTTTGGGGTTGGCAGGGGGCTGGCGGTGGCTTTGGGGTTGGCAGGGGGCTGGGGGTGGCTTTGGGGTTAGCACGGGGCTGGGGGTGGCTTTGGGGTTGGCGGGGGGCTGGGGGTGGCTTTGGGGTTGGGAGGGGGACTGGGGATGGCTTTGGGGTTGGCGGGGGGCTGGGGGTGGCTTTGGGGTTGGCGGGGGGCTGGGGGTGGCTTTGGGGTTAGCGGGGGGCTGGGGGTGGCTTTGGGGTTGGCAGGGGGCTGGGGGTGCCTTTGGGGTTGGTGGGGGGTGGCTTTGGGGTTAGCAGGGGACTGGGAGTGGCTTTGGGGTTGGCAGGGGGCTGGTGGTGGCTTTGGGGTTGGCAGGGGGCTGGCGGTGGCTTTGGGGTTGGCAGGGGGCTTGGGGGGTGGCTTTGGGGTTGGCGGGGGGCTGGGGGTGGCTTTGGGGTTGGCGGGGGGCTGGGGGGGTGGCTTTGGGGTTGGCGGGGGGCGGGGGGTGGCTTTGGGGCTGGTATTGGGACCGGCACTGGGGACCAGCTCCAGAATGGGGGTGGGACAGCCCTGGGACCCTCATGGGACAGCCTTGGGTGCCGGTGTCTGTGCAGGGCAGTCTGGAGGATGGGCGGATCATCGACAGCTCCCTGAGCCGGGACCCGCTCCAGGTGGAGCTGGGCAAGCGCCAGGTCATCCCTGGTGAGTGAGGGAGGGGGCTGGGGGTGGGGGGTCAGTTTTTGGGGCTGGGGGTGGGGGTTAGCAGGGTGGGGGAGGCTCCCAGCACTACTCACCCCTCTCCCCTCCCCTCTCTTCACAGGCCTGGAGCAGAGCCTGTTGGACATGTGTGTGGGGTAAGCAGAGCAGTGGGGCTGGGGGTGGGGGTGGGGGGGTGGGCATTGACCCCTTCCCCCTCCTCCTACTCCTCCTCCTCCTCCAGTGGCCCCAGTGCAGTTTGCTGTGGGCCCAGCCCCGTGGGGCAGAGGCACCACTGGTCTCTCCTGCTGGCAGGGAGAAGCGCAGAGCCATCATCCCCCCTCACCTGGCTTATGGCAAGAGGGGCTCCCCTCCCACCATCCCAGGTGAGCACAGCCCTTGGGGGGAGTCCTGTGGATCCCTGTGGGGTACCCCAGAGCTGCCACTCAGGCTCTTTTCCCCCCCTACACCCCCCTTTCCCCCTCCCCAATTTCAGGTGATGCTGTGCTGCGGTTCGAGGTGGAACTGGTCAGTCTGTCCCGGGCCAGTTACTGGCAGAAGGTGGTGAATGAGGTGCTGCCTCTGCTGTGCCTGGGGCTGGTGCCAGCACTGCTGGGGCTCATTGGGTACCACCTCTACCGTAAGGCCAGCAGCCCCAAGCTCTCCAAGAAGAAGCTGAAGGAGGAGAAGAAAAACAAAGCCAAAAAGAAATAAAGCCTTCCCTTTGGCGTGGTGGCTTCATCTGTGGCTTCTCTGGCCAGCTCTGGGAGCTGTGCTGGTGGTGGGGAAACAGCAGCAGGATAGGGCTGCACCCCCCCCCCACCATCCCCCAAACTCCTGTGGTGTGATGTGGTGTGGGGGCTGAGGAGCTGATGAGGGAGGTGACAGACCCCCTCCACACCCCCCCTCCTGATCAGAAAGAAGCCCCCAAAGCAGGTTTTGGAGCAGTTTGACTCTTTTACAGTGTGTCTGGGTGCACGTGGTCTCTGTGGTGCCCCTGAGCTGGGCTGGGCACCCCAGTCTGCAGGGGGACTCTCAACTGGTGCTGATGGAGCAGGGGATAGGTGCCAGGAGGCTGCTGGGGTGTGTGGCTCCCTGCTGACCTGGTGCACAGCGTCCCCCTGACACCAGGCAGCTCCCTGGGGATGCAGCTCTTGTGCTCCACCACGAGGAGTAGGTTGGGATCTTTGAGCTCCTTCCAGCTGATGGAGATCCCCTCCAGGTACTGCCTGAGCAGCTCCCTCAGCTGTTGGTTCCTCTGGCTCAGGGCCTCCTGCTCCTGCTCCAGCGCCTTCTCCTCCAGCTTCGCCTTGCTGAACCGCTGCCAGAAACGCTCCAGCCCCACCGAGTCCCACATGGCCTGGGTGAGAGGTGGGGAGGAGGGCAGGGCCATCCCCAAGGATGGATCCCATCCCCAAGGATGGGATCCCATTCCCAAGGATGGATCCCATCCCACAGGATGGATCCCATCCCCAAGGATGGAATCCCATTCCCAAGGATGGATCCCATCCCCAAGGATGGATCCCATCCCACAGGATGGAAACCCATTCCCAAGGATGGAATCCCATCCCCAAGGATGGATCCCATCCCACAGGATGGATCCCATCCCCAAGGATGGAATCCCATCCCACAGGATGGATCCCATCCCACAGGATGGATCCCATCCCCAAGGATGGAATCCCATCCCACAGGATGGATCCCATTCCCAAGGATGGAATCCCATCCCACAGGATGGATCCCATCCCCAAGGATGGATCCCATCCCACAGGATGGATCCCATCCCCAAGGATGGAATCCCATTCCCAAGGATGGAATCCCATCCCACAGGATGGATCCCATTCCCAAGGATGGAATCCCATCCCACAGGATGGATCCCATCCCACAGGATGGATCCCATCCCCAAGGATGGAATCCCATCCCCAAGGATGGATCCCATCCCACAGGATGGATCCCATCCCCAAGGATGGGATCCCATCCCCAAGGATGGAGCCCATCCCACAGGATGGATCCCATTCCCAAGGATGGGATCCCATTCCCAAGGATGGATCCCATCCCACAGGATGGAATCCCATCCCCAAGGATGGAATCCCATTCCCAAGGATGGATCCCATCCCCAAGGATGGAATCCCATCCCCAAGGATGGATCCCATTCCCAAGGATGGATCCCATCCCACAGGATGGAATCCCATCCCCAAGGATGGAATCCCATTCCCAAGGATGGATCCCATCCCCAAGGATGGATCCCATCCCACAGGATGGATCCCATCCCACATGCCCCCCCCCCCCCCCAGCAGCACCTGGGACCCCAGCGCTGCCACCTCACCTGGGCCAGGGGCTCGGTGGGCACCTCCTCAAGGACTCTCTGGCTCTCTCGCTGCTCTTCCTCCCCTAGTGAGGAAGAGTAGAAGGGCAGCACCTTCTCCTCCTCCGTCTCCAGCCCACGGCACATCTCAGCCAGCCGCAGGATACGCTGGGCCTGGGGGAGCACGAGTGAGGGCAGGAGGGGGGGGACAGTGACACCCTCCCCTGGGTGCTCCTGCTGCCCACAGCCTCACCTTCTTCACCACTCGTGTGAGCACCTTCAGGGCAGCACCACTCTGCACGGTGAGCCCAGCCAGGTCACCGTGGGCCTTCACCCCAGCCTGGTTCAGCTGGCTCTTCAGCTCCTGGAGCTGCCTGAGGACCTTGTCCTTCTCCTCCCGGGCGCAGCGCTTCTGCTCCCTGCTCTCCCTGAGGTGAGTTGTCAGCTGGCCCTTGGTGGTTGTCACCAAATCCTGGGGACAGGTGAAATGTAGAGCATCAGGATGGGGGTGTCACCACTCCTGGGGGTCGCCACCCCCGTGCCCTGCTGCCACCTGGAGCTTTTGAAGCTTCTTTGCCTGCATCTCTATCTCCCTGGAGTTCTTCTTGTCCTTCTGCTTCAGCGCCTGGAAAGTGACCTTCTGGTGCTCGGTGGCTTCTGTGTAGCTCTGCATGGCCTGCTGGAACTGCTCCCAGAGCTCCTCCACCTTCCTGCCCAGCTGCATGCGGCTGTACTGCTGCTCCTGCAAGCTCTGGGGGGACAGACAGGGGTGTGGGTGACCCCACCACCTCCCAAACCTCACCTAAAAGGCCCCTCCGCCGCTTCTTCCCCCTGCCTTGTTCTTCATGTCATCCCTGGTGCTCTGGAAATTCAGCATGGCCTCGTGGTCACTCCTGATGTGATCCTGCTCTGCAGCCAGCTCCATGTCCTGCAGGTAGCAGCTTTCCTGCTCATGCTGCTCAAGGATGGTCCTCCTGGGGAAAGAAAGCATGCTGGAGCTGCTCGTGGGCAGCTGTGGCCACCCTGAGTGGGCTGGGAGAAGGCTCAGCACCAGGTCAGGATAGCCAGTGGGTGCTGTCCCCCCTCTCTCAGTACCTCTCAGCCTCAAATTCCTTCTTGAGGGCGTCCAGCTGGGTGCTGTACCCCTCCTCCAGGCAGGCCAGGCGGCTGCTCTGCAGCTGCAGCAGGCGGTCGATGTTGTGCAGGTGGCTGCGCAGGGCCTGGGCGTGCTGCTCCTCTGCCTCCTCCAGGTCCATGGCCAGGGACTGAGGGGGGTCACGGGTAGAGGGGGAGTCCCAGCACCTCTCCCACCCCCCCACACCCCCTTCCAGCCCCGCTGCTCACCTCGATGACGCTGTCCTTGCAGTCCATCACCCGCGCAAAGGTCTGGCTGAGGATGGTGATGTCCTTGTGGAGCTCCTTGGCCTTGGTTTCCCGCAGCACCGCCCGCCACTGCGTGCTCAGCTTGTGGAGGTTCAAGGCGCTGTCACGCTCCTCCTTGGCCAGCTTGTCCTGCAGAGGGGGTTCTGAGCGGTGGGGAGGGGGTCCAGGGCTGGGCAGCGTGTGGGACCCCGCACCCCCCCCTCACGCACCTTCAGGAACAGGGTGAGCAGCTCCCGCTTGGGCTCGGCCGCCTCCTCCTCGGCCGGCAGAAGCCCGTCCTCCCCCGCAGCGGGGGCTGCTGCCCCCAGGCTGCGGCGTTTCGCCGGCATGGCGGCTAAGGGGCACACACACGGGTGTGACGGGCGCGGCGGGGGACACCGGGGGTCCCGGCCCCGGCCCCGTTCCCCTGCCCGCCCCCGGCGCCTCCCCCCCTCCCCCAGGCCCTCTCCGCTTCGGGGTCCCCCCAAGCCCCATCGCTCCCGCACCCCTCCGGAGCCAGCCCCCTACCCAGCGCCCCAGCGCCTCCCCCTGCACCGGGAAGGCGTCGTGTCCCCGTCCCCCCCCGCCCCGTTCCCCCAGCCCGGTACCGGCCGCGGCCCTCCGGTAATCCCGCTCCAGCGGCCGGCGTCTCCCGTTCCCTAGCAACCGCCACTTCCGGTTTGAAGGCGGGAGCGAGGCGCCGCTTCCGGCCGCGGCCGGCCGGGCTCCCCCCTTACCCTGGAGGAGCAGCCTCGTACCCTCGAGAGGGCGGGTTCCAGCGGTCCCCACGCTTCGCCGCGATTGGTTGTTGTGCTTCCGGCCGGCGCGGCGATTGGCGGGCCAGCGCTGTTGTGGGCGGGGCTAGTCGGCGGCGGGGGGTATATATAAGGGCGCTGCGGCGGCCGGGCGCGGGGCCGGCGGCCGCGCTCTGCGCCGTGGCCATGCGGGAGCGGAGGCCGGTCCCGGCCGCCCCGGCCCGCTGCAAGCTGGTGCTGGTGGGCGACGTGCAGTGCGGCAAGACGGCCATGCTGCAGGTGCTGGCGAAGGACTGCTACCCCGAGGTGAGCCGGCAACCGGGGCTGAGCACCGGGCACCGGCAACCGGGCACCGGGCGCTGACGCTCTCGGTGCCGTTACAGACCTACGTGCCCACGGTGTTTGAGAACTACACGGCGTGTCTGGCCAGCGAGGAGCAGCGGGTGGAGCTGAGCCTCTGGGACACCTCCGGTACCGGGAGGGTGATGGGGGATGGGGGGGCTCCCGTCGGTAACGGGGGATGGGGGGGGCACCCCTCGGTAACGGGGGATGGGGGGGGCACCCCTCGGTAACGGGGGATGGGGGGGGCTCCCGCCGGTAACGGGGGATGGGGGGGGCTCCCGCCGGTAACGGGGGATGGGGGGACTCCCGCCGGTAACGGGGGATGCGGGGGGCTCCTCTCGGTAACGGGATGGCGGTGGCAGCCCTGGCCCGGTGGATGGGGGGTGGTATTTGCTGGGAGAAGATAGTTTGGGGGCTGGGGGGCTGCTGGGGTGGAGGTTTGGGGGTCCCTGGGTGGGTGGGGGGGTAGTGGGGTGTGATAGTTTGGGGGCTGGGGGGCTGCTGGGGGTGGAGGTTTGGGGGTCCCTGGGTGGGGGGGGGGGCAGTGGGGTGTGATAGTTTGGGGGCTGGGGGGCTGCTGGGGGTGGAGGTTTGGGGGTCCCTGGGGGGGGGGGGGGGGCGGTGGGGTGTGATAGTTTGGGGGCTGGGGGGCTGCTGGGGGTGGAGGTTTGGGGGTCCCTGGGTGGGGGGGGGGCAGTGGGGGGTCCCCACAGTGGGGTGTGTTGGGGTCCCTGCGGTGGGGGTGGCTGCGGTGGGGCCACTCGGGGGGCTGATTCCCTTACGCTGGGGGGCACTGGGCTGCTTGGCTGCCAGGGAATCCCTGGGGGAGGAGGGCACAGGCTGGGGGGGATGTGGGCCTCACCCCTTTCTTGGGGGGGGCCCCCGCACCGCTGGGAGACCCCCAAAATAGGGTCTGGGGTGCTGGGATCCCATTGCCCTCCCTGCAGGGCTGCCTGTGGTTGGGGGGGGGGGGGGAGGGATGTATGTGTGTGATGGAGCATCTGGGTACCACTCCTCCCTGGGGTCCCCCTGTGAGGGTTGAGGTTTGAGGTTGGGGGGTGGGGGAGGAAGAGAGGCCCCGGGGCAGCCCTGCCCTGGCACTGCAGTGTCCCCCGCTTTGGAAGGGGGGGGTCCCCGTCACCCGCGGTCCCTGCGTTGCTATGGCGATGCGCTGGCGCAGCCTCTTTGCTATTCTGTGCACGGAGCGTCTGGGCTGCCAAACCCTTCCGAGGCCCTTCGGGGTCGGGGGCGGCATTAGGAGGGCACCCTGGGCTTCCCCCCTCACCCCGGAGGGGCACCCCACTGTCCTCATCCCCCCCCCAGCCTCCCCATGCAGTCATCAGTGCTGTGCTGGTGGCCCCAGCTCCCTGAGGACCCTGTGGGGGTGGCAGCCCCCCCCAAACCCTCCCCTGCATCCCAGCTGCCCCCCAACACCCCAGATTACTGGGGGGGGGGGATGTGGGGAGCAGCTGTTACATAAGCACCCTGGATCTGCTCCCCCCCCACCCAATTAGGGGCGGTGGGGATGTCAACATGACCAGAGGTGATTTATTTAGTGGGGGGGGGTGTGTCTAAAGCTGTGTGCCCCCAAAATCAGGTTGGGGTTGGGGGTTGGGGGGGCTGTTGCCCTTTCACAAGCACCTCCTGCCTGGGCTGCTGAGTCCCTTGAAGGGTGGTGGGGGGGGGAAACTGTGCAGTGACACCCCCTTTTTCTCCCAGGCTCACCCTACTACGACAACGTGCGTCCCCTCTGCTACAGCGACTCGGATGCCGTCCTGCTCTGCTTTGACATCAGCCGCCCTGAGACCCTGGACAGCGCATCCAAGAAGGTTTGGAGGGGTGAAAGAAGCCCCTCTGGGGCAGACAGGGAAGGTTTGGGGTCTCTTCTTATTGACAGTGGCTCTCTACCCCCCCCTTATCCCCAGTGGAAGACTGAGATCCTGGACTATTGCCCCAACACCCGGGTGTTGCTTATCGGCTGCAAGACAGACCTACGGACAGACCTAAGCACCCTGATGGAGCTCTCCCACCAGAAGCAGGCACCCATCTCCTATGAGCAGGTCGGGGGGGGCTCACAGAAGGGGTCTGGGGGGTGTATGTGTGTGTGTGTGTGGAGGAGGGGTTGGGGTGCTACGCCGAGCCCCTCACGGTGTTGGGGTTTTAGGGCTGTGCAGCAGCCAGGCAGCTGGGAGCAGAGAGCTACCTGGAGTGTTCAGCCTTCACCTCAGAGAAGAGCGTCCACAGCATCTTCCGGACCGTGTCCGGCATCTGCCTCAGCAAAAACCCCCTGCAGCCCCCCAGGAGCCCCCCCCGCAGCCTCTCCAAGAGACTCCTGCACCTGCCCAGCCGCTCTGAGCTCATCTCCTCTGCCTTCAAGAAGGAAAAAGCAAAAAGCTGCTCTGTCATGTGAAAAGGGGGGGAGGTGGGGGGGTGTCATCAATACCCCCCACCCCCAAAGCCCCCCCCCCCCCAAGCCCCACCCCCCCCGAATCCCCAGGATAGGGGGTGGGGGGTGGGTAGGACAGGGCTGTGGAGCCCCCTCCAAGGAGGAGGAGGAGGAGGAGGGGGGGGGGGTGCCTGCTGCCCTCCCATCACACAGCTTCCCCTGCCAGCCCCCAGCCTGGGGGGCAGCCCCTGTGGAGCTACTGGGGTGGGGGGGTGTGGGGGAAGCACAGGGGGTGGTGGTGGGGGGGGGATGCTTGATAGCTGCTTCCCAACCCCGCAGCCCAGGCGAGGGCTCATCCATGGGCTCATCCTGTTCCCCCAGTGCTGCCCCATCCCTCATCTGCTGCTTGGCCCTGGGGACCCCAGTGGGGGGGGGGTAGTGGGGGGGGTGAGGGGGGGGCTGTTTTACGGACTGTCTGGGGGGGGTGTGGGGTGTGTGTGTCTGTTCCATGGTCAGTGTTATTAAAAAGCTTATTTATTATGGGATATCCAGCACCTGTCCGCGTGCCGCCCCTGCTTCCCGCAGCCTTTTGGGGGGGGGGGGATGATGATGGGGGGTGGGGGGGTCCCTCTTGCGTCACGGTGCCGTCACCTGAGGGGGAGGGGGGAGTCCCCGGGGGGTGGGGGCAGCCCTGGTGCTGTTTAGGGGCTTCCCTCCCTCCCTCTTCCCCCGGGGGGGGGTTAATGGGGGCGTCCCGGGGCTGGATGGGGGGGGTGTTGTGGCGGAAGGTTCCGCGGCGGAGGGATATTGGAGGGGGGGGGAGGGAGAAGTGCTGTAGCCCCGGCGCTCGCCGGACTCGCTTTCCCAGCATCCCCCGCGCGCCTTCCCGGCAGCCATGGCGGCGGCTGCGGGGCGGCGCTGAGGCCTGGCCTGGCCTGGCCCGGCGGGCGGCAGCGACGGTGAGTGCGGCCCCCGGGGCTCTTCTGCCGGGGGGAGGGACCGGGAAGGCTGTGAGGGGGACACGGGGGGAAGGGCCGTGGTGCCGCGCCGCGCAGCGGGGGCGGCGGCTGGGTCCCCGGGGCTCCCGGGCCTCCCCGCTCCCTCCTTCCCTGGCGGGTGTCTCTGGGCCCTGCCCCCCTCCCCGAGCGCTCCCGGGACACCCCCCCGGCCCGTCCTCCGTCTCTGCGCCATCCCCAGCACCACTGCCCCGGTCCCTCGGCCCTTTCCAGTCCTTTACGGCCCCCCCCCGGGGCGCTACTAACCCCCGGGGCCTTGCTCTGCCCCCCCGGGCCCTGCTCTGCCCTCGGCCCTGCTCTGCCCCCTGGGCCTCAGTCACCCCCGGGGCTCTGCTCAGCCCCCTGTGGCCCTGCTCTGACCTCGGCCCTGCTCTGCCCCCCGGGCCTCAGTCACCCCCGGGGCTCTGCTCAGCCCCCTGGGCCCTACTCACCCCCGTGGCCCTGCTCTGCCCCCTGGGCTCTGCTCTGCCCCCTGGCCCTGCTCTGACCCCGGCCCTGCTTTGCCCCCCAGGCCCTACTCACTCCTGGGCCCTGCTCTACCCTCCGGCCCTGCTCTGCCCCCCGGGCCTCAGTCACCCCCAGGGCCCTGCTCAGCCCTCTGTGGCTCTGCTTTGCCCCCCAGGCCCTACTCACCCCTGGGACCCTGCTCTGCTCCCTGGGCCCTAATCACACTCCCCCCTGTGCCCCTGCTCTGCCCCCCAGCCCTGCTCTGCCCCCCGGGCCCTACTCACCCCGGGACCCTGCTCTTCCCCCCGGGCCTCAGTCACACCCAGGGCCCTGCTCAGCCCCCCGGGGCCCTAATCACACACACCCCCCCCCACCCCCCGGGACCCTGCTTTGCCCCTCAGCCCTGTTCTGACCCCCACACCCTGCTCTGCCCCTCAGGCCCTACTCACCCCTGGGCCCTGCTCTGCCCCTGGGCCCTGTTCTGACCCCCACACCCTGCTCTGCCGCTCAGGCCCTACTCACCCCTGGGCCCTGCTCTGCCCCCCAGCCCTGTTCTGACCCCCACACCCTACTTTGTCCCCTGGGCCCTACTCACCCCTGGGCCCTGCTCTGCCCCCAGGCCCTGTTCTGACCCCCACACCCTGCTCTGCCCCCTGTGCTCTACTCACCCCTGGGCCCTGCTCTGCCCCTGGGCCCTGTTCTGACCCCCACACCCTGCTCTGCCCCCTGGGCCCTACTCATTCCTGGGCCCTGCTCTGCCCCCCAGCCCCATTCTGACCCCCATACCCTACTTTGCCCCCTGGGCCCTATTCACCCCCGGGCCCTGTTCTGCCCCTGGGCCCTGCTCTGCCTCCTGGGCCCTACTCACCCCCGGGCCCTGCTCTGCCCCCCACCCCCCTTCTGACCCCCATACCCTACTTTGCCCCCTGGGCCCTATTCACCCCCAGGCCCTGCTCTGCCCCCGGGCCCCTGCTCTGACCCCCACACCCTGCTCTGCTCCCTGGGCCCTACTCACCCCTGGGCCCTGCTCTGCCCCCGGGCCCTGTTCTGAGCCCCGGATACCTGGCAGATGGCTGGAGAACTGACAGACAAGAAGGACCGGGACTCATCCCCTGCCAAGGAGGAGAGGAAGCGCTCCCGTTCCCCAGACAGGGACCGGGATCGGGACAGGGACCGGAAAGTTTCCCCTTCTAAGGACAGGAAGCGTCACAGGTCCCGGGACAGGAGGCGAGGCAGCCGCTCCCGCTCCCGTTCCCGCTCCAAGTCGGCAGAGAGGTGAGTGGGTCCCCTGGCTTTGCAGGGAAGAGCTCTCCAGCCTCCTGTCTCATCTGGCCATAACACCCTCACGAGGCTCTGGGTGGTTGGGCTGGGGTTGTGCTCTGACTGTCCCACTCTGCAGGGACCGTCGGCACAAAGAGCGGGACCGGGACCGGAACAAGAAGGACCGGGACCGGGACAAGGATGGACACCGGCGGGACAAGGACAGGAAGAGATCAAGGTGAGCACCCCCCTCTCTTTTTGGAGTGTCCCTGCTCCCTGGTGAGCCCCACCCAGGGCTGTTCCCTGTAGGGTGAGAGCAGGATTTCCCTGGTCGGTGTGGGTAGGGTGACCCTGGGGTTCTGTTCCCTCCCTGATCCCTCTTTATTCCTCTGGGAAGTTTGTCCCCAGGCAGAGGGAAGGATTCAAAGTCCCGGAAGGAACGGGACTCCCGGAAAGCAGAGGAAGAGGAAGAGAATGCCCTGAAGAAGGAGAAGGTGAGGAAGGGGCTTGGCTGGGGGGGATGGAGCTTTGGTGTGGCAAAGGGGGTTGCTAACAGTCCAGCCCTGTGTTTGCAGGCCCAGCCGCTGTCCTTGGAGGAGCTGCTGGCTAAGAAGAAGGCTGAAGAGGAGGCAGAAGCCAAGGTAGGAGCAGGAGCCTCCTCCCTGCATTGGGGCTTTCTCCTACCCTGCCCGTTGGTGGCTGGGACAGGGTGGGTGTTGAGGGGGTGGGGGTCTTTCCTTGGCAGTGAGGGGGGTCACAGCCAAGCCCCCTGTGAGCCTTCCCCTCTCCTGTCCCAGCCCAAGTTCCTGTCCAAGGCCGAGCGGGAGGCTGAGGCCTTGCGGCGGCGGCAGCAGGAGGTGGAGGAGCGGCAGCGGCTGCTGGAGGAGGAGAGGAAGAAGAGGAAGCAGTTCCAGGAGATGGGGAGGAAGATGCTGGGTAAGGGGGCGTCCCCCCACTGCAGTCTGCTTGGTTCTGAGGGGGCTTCAGCCTTAGGGGTGGGGGCTGAGCTCTGAGACCCTTCCCCTGCTCCCCAGAAGACCCCCAGGAGCGTGAGCGCAGGGAGCGCCGCGAGCGCATGGAGCGGGAGACCAACGGCACGGAGGATGAGGAGGGCAGGCAGAAGATCCGGGAGGAGAAGGACAAGAGCAAAGAGCTTCATGCCATTAAGGTGAGTGTTTGGGGGGAGGAAGGGGGGATTTGGGGGTAGGGGGGGGCCCCTGGGTCAGATCCTCACCCAGGATCTTGCAGGAGCGGTACCTGGGGGGGGTGAAGAAGCGGAGGCGCACGCGGCACCTCAACGACCGCAAGTTCGTCTTCGAGTGGGACGCCTCAGAGGACACATCCATCGATTACAACCCCCTGTGAGTGGTGGGGTGCTTCTGGGGCTGGGGGGAGGGATACCCTAGGAGGTGCTGAGCAGCCCCAAACCCCTGTCCCTGACCCTTCTCTCCCCCTCCTCTAGATACAAGGAGCGGCACCAAGTGCAGCTGCTGGGCCGGGGCTTCATCGCAGGGATCGACCTGAAGCAGCAGAAACGGGAACAGTCCCGTTTCTATGGGGACCTGATGGAGAAGAGACGGACACTGGAGGAGAAGGAGCAGGAGGAGTGAGTGTGCTGGGTGGGGGGGAACTGGGGGGATGCCAAGGGGTGTCCAGGGCCAAAGGCTGGCTGTGCTTTTGTGGGCTGGAGAGCTTTAGGGGGTGGCTGTGGGGTGCAGCGTGTTCCTTATGAGGGTTGTGAGATGATTCCAGCCTCCTCAGAGGTTCAGGGTGAACCCTGTCCCCTTCCTCACCACCACCACCCCACCACCCCCCACCCAGGGCTCGGCTGCGGAAGCTGCGGAAGAAAGAGGCCAAACAGCGCTGGGATGACCGGCACTGGTCCCAGAAGAAGCTGGATGAGATGACAGACAGGGACTGGCGCATCTTCCGGGAGGACTACAGCATCACCACCAAGGGGGGCAAGATTCCCAATCCCATCCGCTCCTGGAAGGACTCTTCCCTGCCCCCCCACATCCTGGAGGTCATCGATAAGTGTGGATACAAGGTGGGCACGGGATGGAGGAGAGGAGAGGAGAGGCTGCTGCCCCACAGATGGGAGGAGAGCTGAGAGGGACACAAGGAGGGGAAGGTCCCCTTCCTAAATCTGCCTCTCCCCTTGCCAGGAGCCCACCCCTATCCAGCGCCAGGCCATCCCCATCGGGCTGCAGAACCGCGACATCATCGGCGTGGCCGAGACCGGCAGCGGCAAGACCGCAGCGTTCCTCATCCCTCTGCTGGTGTGGATCACCACCCTGCCCAAGATCGACCGGTGGGTGGGACACGGGGGGACGCCAGGGGGTGATGCCAGGGGGTGACGTCAGGGGGTGACCCTGTGGAGTGACGCCAGGGCGTGACGGCAGGGGGTGACACCATGGGGTGACGCCAGGGGGTGGCACCATGGGGTGATGCCAGGGGGTGACGCCATGGGGTGATTCCATGGGGTGACACCACGGGGTGACGCCAGGGGGTGATGCCAGGGGGTGATGCCAGGGGGTGACAATGTGGGGTGATGCCACAGGGTGATGCCATGGGGCAATGCCAGGGGGTGACGCCATGGGGTAGCATCAGGGGGTGATTCCACGGGGTGACGCCAGGGGTGACACTGTGGGGTGACGCCAGTGGGTGACACTGTGGGGTGATGCCAGGGGGTGATTCCACGGGGTGATGCCGGGGGGTGACACTGTGGGGTGACACCAGGGGGTGATTCCATGGGATGACACCAGAGGTTGATGCCAGGGGGTGACACTGTGGGGTGACGCCAGGGGGTGATACCACAGGGTGACACCAGGGCGTGACGCCAGGAGGTGATGCCACGGGGTGGCATCAGGGGGTGATTCCATGGGGTGATGCCAGGGGGTGACACTGTGGGGTGATGCCAGGGGGTGACACTGTGGGGTGACGCCAGGGGGTGATGCCACAGGGTGACAGTGTGGGGTGACACCGGAGGTGATTCCAGGGGGTGATGCTGCGGGGTGATACCACAGGGTGACGCCAGGGGGTGACACCACAGGGTGACGCCAGGGGGTGACGCCGCGGGGAGCGCGACACGCGTGACGTAGCTGTGCCCTGTCACCCCACAGGATCGAGGAGTCAGACCAAGGTCCCTACGCCATCATCCTGGCCCCTACCCGTGAGCTGGCCCAGCAGATCGAGGAGGAGACCATCAAATTCGGGAAGCCCCTGGGCATCCGCACGGTGGCCGTGATCGGCGGCATCTCCCGCGAGGACCAAGGCTTCCGCCTTCGCATGGGCTGCGAGGTGGGTGTGTGTGTGTGTCCCCTCCCACCCCAAAGCAGAGGGGTTGTTTGAGCTCCAAGCTGTGCTCACCAACCCCTTCTGCTCCCCCCTCTTCCCCCTAGATCGTCATCGCTACGCCGGGGCGTCTCATCGACGTGCTGGAGAACCGGTACCTGGTGCTGAGCCGCTGCACCTACGTGGTGCTGGATGAGGCCGATCGCATGATCGACATGGGCTTTGAGCCTGATGTGCAGAAGATCCTGGAGCACATGCCTGTCACCAACCAAAAACCAGACACCGACGAGGCTGAGGACCCTGAGAAGATGTTGGCCAACTTTGAGTCAGGGAAACACAAGTACAGACAGGTGGGTGGCACGTGGAGGGGGGTTGTGTCCTTGTGAGGCCCCAGCTGGAGTCTTGTGTCCAGAGCTGGGGAACCCAGTACAGTGTGGGGCTGGTGGAGAGGGGTCAGAGGAGGGACATGGGGATGAGCACCTGCCCTACAAAGAGAGGCTGAGGGAACTGGGCTTGTTCAGCCTGGAGAAGAGAAGGCTGCGGGGGGACCTCGTTGCAGCCTTCCAGTACCTGAAGGGAGCTTATAGGCAGGAGGGGATTCGACTTTTTAAAAGAGCAGATAATGGCAGGACAAGGGGGAATGGACTAAAGCTAAAGGAGGGAAGGTTTAGATTAGATCTTAGGGGGAAGTTTTTTACAGAAGGAGTGGTGAGGTGCTGGAACAGGCTGCCCAGAGAGGTAGTGGATTCCCCATCCCTGGAGGTGTTCAAGGCCAGGTTGGATGGGGCCCTGGGCAGCCTTGTGTAGCTCCAGGCCTGGAGGTTGGTGTCCCTGCCTGTGGCAGGGGGGTTGGAGCTCTGTGACCCTTGGGGTCCCTTCCAACCCAGACCATTCTATGATTCTATGATGATGAGGAGCAGCTTCCCTATGGAGAGAGGGTGAGGGAGCTGGGCTGGTTCAGCCTGGAGAGGAAAAGGCTGTGGGGGGACCTCACTGCAGCCTTTCCATCCCTGAAGGGAGCAGAGGAACAGGAGGGGAATGGGCTTGTTAAAGGGCAGAGACTGACAGGACAAGGGGATGGGGTGAAGCTGGAGGAGGGAAGGGGGAGAGGAGAGATTGGGGGGAAGTTCTGTGCAGAGAGAGTGGTGAGGGGCTGGAAGGGGCTGCCCAGAGAGGGGGTGGGTGCCCCATCCATCCCTGGGGGTGTCCAAGGCCAGGTTGGCTGGGGCCCTGGGCAACCTTGTGTAGCTCCAGGCCTGGAGGTTGGTGTCCCAGCCTGTGGCAGGGGGGGTTGGAGCTCTGTGACCCTTGGGGGTCCCTCCCAACCCAAACCAGTCTGGGATGGATTCTATGGGGTGGGTCCCAGTGGGGTGTGTGTTGGCCTTGTTCCTGCCCTGTGGGGGATGTTCCTCATGGCTCTGTTTGCTCGCAGACCGTCATGTTCACGGCCACCATGCCGCCGGCGGTGGAGCGCCTGGCCCGCAGCTACCTGCGGCGCCCGGCCGTGGTCTACATCGGCTCGGCCGGCAAACCCCACGAGCGGGTGGAGCAGAAGGTCTTCCTCATGTCTGAGTCGGAGAAGAGGTGCAGTGGGGGCCTCTGGAGTGGGCTGGAGTGGGCTGGAGTGGGGAGGGTGGGTGTTTGGTGGGTGGGCTGGGGTGTTTTGAGGGTGAGGGTGCTTTGGGAGAGGGACTCTGGAGAGTAGATGGGCTCCTGTGGGGCACCACCACCTTCTCCTTCACCCAACCCACCCTCTTCTTCCCCAACAGGAAGAAGCTGCTGGCCATCCTGGAACAGGGCTTCGACCCACCCATCATCATCTTCGTCAACCAGAAGAAGGGCTGCGACGTGCTGGCCAAGTCCCTGGAGAAGATGGGGGTGAGTCTCAGGCTGTGGTATGGCCCTGCCCCCCCCTCCCCCCCATGTCACACCCCCCCCACCACATCACACCCCCCCCCCATGACGTCAGAGCGGCACTATGGGGCAGGCAGAGCAGCAGGAAGGGGGTTGGGATGTAGGGGTCCTGTGCACCCCCAAGGGCAGGATGCTGGCGGCAGAGCCTGAGGGGGTTGGGGGTGGGATAGAGGGGATTTAGGGGGATTATGGGGCCCTGGGGGGGTCCTAGGGGGTTTGGGGGGGTTATGGGGGAGATAGGCAGTCTTGAGGGGGTTATGGTGTCTGGGAGGGGTTGGGGGTTGAGGGGGGGATAGGGGGGACTTAGGGGGGTTATGGGGCCCTGGGGGGGTCCTGGAGGGGAGTTGGGGGGGTTACGGGGGGGATAGGGAGTCTGGAGGGGGTTATGGTGTCTGGGAGGGGTTATGGTGTTGGAGGGGGAGGATAGGGGGGATTCAGGGGGGTTATGGGGCCCTGGGGGGGTCCTGGAGGGGGGTTATGGGGGAGATAGGGAGTTTGGAGGGGGTTATGGTGTTGGGGGGGGAGGATAGGGGAGATTCAGGGGGGTTATGGGGCCCTGGGGGGGGTCCTGGAGGGGGGTTGAGGGGGTTATGGGGGAGATAGGGAGTCTTGAGGGGGTTATGGTGTTGGGGGGGGAGGATAGGGGGGATTCAGGGGGGTTATGGGGCCCTGGGGGGGTCCTGGAGGGGGGTTATGGGGGAGATAGGGAGTCTGGAGGGGGTTATGGTGTCCGGGGTGGGGGGGTGGGTTATGTGGGTCTGGGAGATGTTGGGGGGGGGATATGGTGTCGTGGGGGGGATATGAGGTCTTGGAGGGGGGGATTTGGGGGTGCTGGGGTGGGAGTTTGGGGGGGGAATAGTGAAGGTTTGGGGTGGATAGAGGGTGCTGGGGTGGGGGTTAGGTTAGGATTAGGTGGGTGCTGAGGCCCTGAGCACCCCCAATTCCCATGTGGGGACTCTATGGCTCCAGATCCCCCCTCCCCAGCCCCCATCTAACCAGTCCCATCACCCCCCCTCCACCAGTACAACGCCTGCACCCTGCACGGTGGCAAAGGCCAGGAGCAGCGGGAGTTCGCGCTCTCCAACCTGAAGGCCGGCGCCAAGGACATCCTGGTGGCCACCGACGTGGCCGGGCGCGGCATCGACATCCACGACGTCTCCATGGTGGTCAACTATGACATGGCCAAGAACATTGAGGGTGAGTTTAAGGACTTGGGGGGCTGTTGGGTGCAGGGAAGAGGTCGTGGGGGTCTCCCCTCACCCCTGTGTGGCACCTCACCCCCCCCCATCCCGTGTGTCCCCCCCTCCTCTCCTCCAGATTACATCCACCGCATCGGGCGGACGGGCCGAGCTGGGAAGAGCGGTGTGGCCATCACCTTCCTCACCAAGGAGGATTCTACTGTCTTCTACGACCTGAAACAGGCCATCCTGGAGAGCCCAGTGTCCTCCTGCCCCCCCGAGCTGGCCAACCACCCCGATGCCCAGCACAAACCTGGCACCATCCTCACCAAGAAGCGGCGGGAGGAAACCATCTTCGCTTGAAGACTGGTATCCCCCCCACCCCACCCTCCTGCCCTCTCTGTCACCCCTTTTTGGGGACAATGTTGGGCTGCCAGGACTCTTTTGGTTGCTCTTCACCCCCACATTCCCCCTGCCCAGCCCTGATGTGGCCAGGACTGCTGACAGCAGAGACTTGGGGTTGGGACTGTCCCCCAAATATCCCCCCTCACCCTGTTCTCTCAGTCCCCCTCCCTGCCTCACCCAGGGATTGGTTGGGAGGCTGTTGGGGGGCAGAGCTGTCGCTGGGTTTGGGGTGCTGGTTCCAGGGCTGTCCCAGGAGTTGGGGTCCCTTCATCCCTTTTGTAGCCAAAATTCCAGGCTGTGGGAATAAACCCCCCCCCCCAGCTGAGCTGCCGGATGCGGCCTCCTCGTGCTCTCCCTTCCCACAGCCCCTTTCCCAGAGGGGCTGGGAGCCAGCAGCACCCCTAAGGAGGGAGCTTTTAGGGGTGCTCAGCACCCACAGATCCCAGCTCCCTTTCCCTCCCCCTCCCCATCCCTGTGGTGTGTGTGTCCCCCTCCCCAGACACACAGACACCAGCACCTCCAAGCACTCTTGTGTTTCTGAAACCAGTTACAGGGAAATCAGTGCTTTCTACAAAAGAAATTATAACAAATCTGTGCCCCCCCTTCCCCCCCACCCACTCCCCAGCTCCCTGCAAAGTGCCCTGGGTGATTTTGGGGTGTGTGTGGGGGTGTTGTTGGGGTGGGGGGGGTCAGCCCAGCGCTGGGACCTTGTGCCCAGCTGTGCCAAGGGGGGTGGGCACCGTATTTACATGACTGTGCAGTGACGTGCAGGGAGAGGGGGGGGGGGTTGTGAGGATGGGGAAAAGAGAGGGGGGGTGTGAGTGCAGGATTTGGGGTGGCCCTGCCCCAGGTGGGGTCCAGCCACCCCCTGCCTCTGGCCCTGGAGGAGGAGGTGGTTTGGGGGCAGGGAGAATTCGGTGCAGAGCGAAGCGACTGGTGCGGCCCCCTCCTCCCAGGGGGGGTCCCATGCAGGGGAGGGGGGCAGGCTGAGCCCCTCAGGTCTGTGTGGGATGGGGGATGCTGCTAAAACCACATGTATCTGTGTGTCCCCCCCACTCCTCAGCCCCTTGGCCCATGAGGTTTTGGGGAGGGGGGCTTGGGGGTGGGGGGGGAGGCACCCTCTGTTTCATGGCAGCTGCCTTGCGGGGAATGAGCCAGCCTGCAATGCGGGGTGGGGTGGGGAGGTGGGGAAACTGAGGCAGGGAGAAGGCATGTAGCTGTCCCCATGTCCCCAAGGAGCTGGGGAGGGGGGGTTCTTGGGGCATCCTGACCATTGCCCCCACCCCCCTCACCCTGTGCTTATGGCTGAAGACATCCCTGGGGGGGGTTGAGGGGGGTGGGGGTGTGAGGAAGCTGCCGGCACCGAGGAGTTCCCCAAGAGAGGGAGATTGTCTGAGCAGCCCCAGCTCAGGGCCAGGGCGACTGGGGTGAGGGGTGGGGGGCCGGTTCCCAGCCGTATTTCCCCCCCCCTCCCCTCCTCTTTGTCCCCCCCCACCCCCCTAATAGCTGTCCTTAGCCCAGGGCCGGCTGCGCTGCCAGTTCCTGTCGTGGTTGCGCTCGGCCGCGCGCTCCGGCGTGCCGGGGCCCTGCAAGCCGCTGTTGTGGTGCCGGTGGGGCTGGTAGAGGTCTGGGTAGGGGTCTCCATACTCCTCCTCTTCCAGATGCCTGGAGCTGCGTTGGGATGCAGCCCCCCAGGGTTGGGGTGACGTCTCCCCAGCTTCATCCGAGGGCATCAGGCTGTCGTGCTCCAGCGGCGAGTGCTCCCCCCGCTCCCCCAGCAGCTGCTGGCTCTGTGGGGAGGGATGGGGCTTTGGGAATGGGGGTGAGGTGGTGGTAGGGGGGGTGTCCTGTCTGGTGTGGGTACCCCCTGTGCTGGCAGGGACCCGGGGGAAGGGGTGTAGGCTTTGGGGAGGGGGTACCTGCAAGCCTGGGAGGCCGGTGGGCGAGGGCACGGCGTGGGGGGCGTGCGGGGGGTGGTGGGTGGCACGCCAGTACACCTCCAGGTACTCAGCCAGGTGCTCACAGGCATCCTCCAGCTGGTTCTCATCCAGGATGACATCAAAGAGCTCCTGAGGTGGGTGAAAGGGGGGTCAGGAATGACTTGGGGACCCCCCACCCAGCCCCTCCTTGGCATCCCCAGGGCAGGGGTCCCACCCTGCTCACCGGGGGACACTGGACCAGCTTGTCAGCTGCCATCATCTGCACGTTGAGGTGCTTCACCTGCGACTTCCCCCGGGACTTGATGAGCCGCTGCAGGACCTGGGGAGGGGAGAAGGAGGGTGATGGGGCTGTGGGGGGGGGCAACAAGCCTTTTGGGGGGTGGGGGGGGTCCTGGTCACCCCTCACCTTAGGTGAGGACACCTTGACATAGACAATGATGGGTGCCAGGGAGGTCTTGGCCAGCTGGGCTGGGTGGTTGATGGTGTCAGCATCCAGCACCACCAGCTGCAGGGACTTGGCCAGCTCGAAGATGCGCTCGATCTCGCTCTGCACCTCGGCTTGGGTGGGGGGGACACACACATGGGGCAGGACAGGGAGGGGAAGGAGAAGGGAGAGGGGTGTGTGTATCAGGCCAAGCTGGCCCCAAAAAAGGGGAGCCCCTGCACCCCAGGGGTTGAGCCCAGCCCCTCACCGATGCTGGAGCGGGTGGTGGAGCGCTCCAGGATGGCTTGCTTGCCCAGGTTGTTGAGGATGGAGCGCTTGGCCAGGGAGAGGTCAGCTGTGATGTGGGTGATTGAGATCCTGGGGAGGGGATGGGGAAAGGAGGGGGGGGGGCAAAGGGATGGTGGTGGGGACCTGTGCGCTCCCCTTCCCTCCCCTCCCCTCCCCTTCCCCCCTTCGTGGGCCATATGGGTGGGTGGGTGGGTGGGCTTGAGGGGTCCTGGGGTTGGGAGCGGGAGGAGGGGAGGGGGGTGGGTGGTATCTCACCTGCCGTCGAATCTGTGCTTGAGGAAGTCGAAGAGGGCTTTCTGCATCATGTCGGTGACCTGCCGGCGGGGCCGGTCAGCAGATGGCAGCACCGGCACCCTGCCAGCAGCCCTCGGCCCCACCATCTGCCCATCACTGGGACAGGCAGGGATGGAGCCCCCAACCCCAAACACACCCCCCCCCCCCCCACCTTATACCTCGTATCCTTTCAGCGAGGGCCCCACCAGCACCACGGGCCGCATGGAGGGGACAACGTCATAGGGTGGGATGTGCTGTGTCTGTGGGGAGACGCAGGGACACGTCACCACCCTGTGCCCCCCTAACCCCACCCACCAGCCCCTGGGAGAAAGGGGTCAACGAGCCTATTCCAGAGAGCCACCCATCCTACAGCCCCCCATAACCGGGGGGGCAGACTCGAGGGGGGGTGTGGGTGGGTTTTGCCCTCACCCTTTCCATCCCAGAAACAGCTCTTCATGGAGCACGTGTGTGTCCTGTGTCCCCCCCCCCACCCAGCCACCATCTCCCCCCACCCCAGGGCACAGGGGACTCACCTGCTTCTGCTTCTGCTTGGCTTGGGGAGAGGAGAGAAGAAACAGAGGTTGGTGACAGCAAAGGGAGGACCCCCCCCTGCCTCCCAGGACCCCCCTGGGCCAGGACGTGTCCTTACCTAAGGAGGGGGGAGGCGATCGCCGGTTCCCACTGTCACCAAGGCCTGAGGCATTGCCAGCTCTCCTTGGGGAGGGGGGGGTGGGAGAGGTTGAGAGACCCCTGGGGGGGCTTAAGTGAGGGGAGTGGGGGTGGGTGTCTGTTCCCTACCTGGCTTTCTGCTCCTGCTTGAGCCTCATGGCTTCCAGGCGCTGGGGGCTGGGGATGAAGGCGATGTCCCCCCCCTCCTTCACTAGGCGCCCAATCCACCAGTCATTGCTGTATTTCTGGGCGAGGGCAGGTTGGGGAGAGGGGAGGGGAGGTTGAGGAGGGGGTATCCCTGGCCCTGATGTGTGTCTGTCCCCCCACCCCACCCTCCTAACTGACCTCCTTGATGTGCAGGAAATCTTTGGCTTCAAAGTTGATGGCAGCTCCCTGCACCGGACACTCCTCGTCCAGCGCCCCGCAGTAGCTGACATTGGTGCGCACAGCGAAGGCGACCGGCTTGTGCTGGGGATGGGGAGGATGTGGGGGGGGTGTGGGGGGTCAATCAGCACCCCCCAAGCCCCCACCAGCCCTCCCCATGAGTTTTCTCACCCCCACCACCCCTACCTTGGCCCTCTCGAGCTGCTGCTGGGCCTGGCTCTCCACCTCGCGCCGCGCGCCCTCGCGATCCTCCTCCAGGGACACGTCGGAGTCCAGGGATGGGCGGCTGGTGTAGGAGTCCGCCGAGCCCTGGGGAGTGGGGAGGGGGGACAGGGCTGAGTGCTGGGGGGCTGCAAGGACCCCCCCCAAAGAAGGACCTTGCCCTGAGGCAGCACAAGCCTGGGGAGGGGACCCTGTTGATCCTGGCTTTTGGGGGGGGGGGGGTTCTCAGTGGCACTGCCCCAGCAGGACCCTCCTGGGGTGCAGCCTCAGTGTCCTGGGGGGGTGTGGGGGGGTGTGGGGAGACCCCCCACAGCACCAGGAAGGCACAGGGGTCCCCATCCCCCTGGGGATGTAGACCTGCTGCAGCCACCCCCCCCACCCTGGGATGCCCAGCGGGTGCTCAGTGCATCCCCCCCCCCACCCCATCACCACCTCCCAGCTCCCCCCACCCTGCTTGGCACAGCCCCCCCACCCCTCCCAGCTCCCCCCCACCCCACCCCCACCCCGCTGGTAATTACCCAGCACCCGCTGTGCCCGGAACAGGCGCAGAAGCTGCAGTGAAATATTTATAGGTCCCTGGATGTAGCTGAGCATCACCCCCCCCCCCCCCCCTCGCCCCCCGCCCTGAGGCCCCCCCGGCGCTGCCCAGCACCGGCTCCATCACCCGCTGGGGCCGCCCCCACCCTGCGCATCCCACCTCGCTCACATCGGGGGGGGGGTAGGGGGGGGAAAAGGGGAAGGGGGGGAATAGGGGGGGGAATGAGGGGGGGGCTGGGCTCCCCCACCCCGACGCAGGCAATATGGTTTCCCAGCACAGCCCCCACCAATATGGCCTCCCCAGCACTCCCCCCCCCCCCTCAAATTCTCACCACCCCCCCCAGCATCCCAAGCACGGGCCCCCCCCCCCAATACAGCATCTCCAGCACCTTCCCCAAGCACCACCCCCCCCCCCATCAATGCAGCCTCCGGCCCGGAGCATCAACCCCGGCCATGGGGGTCGCATCCTCCCCTCTCCACCACCCCCATCCCCGGTTCCTGGTCCCGGCGGCACCTGCCGGGAAAGGGCGAGACCGGCAGCGGCGGGAACAAAGGGCCGGGGGGGGGGGGGGGGGGGGGGCGACACGACCTGACCCCCCCCCACCACCACCACCACCTCCCCGCACCGGGCACAGCCAAATCCCACCCCCCACACCCACCCCCGGGGCGTAGCTCCCCCACCCCCCCCGGTACCGGGCCCGGTACCTCGTTGAGCAGGAAGGTAGCGCTGGAGTCAGAAAACGACATAGACGGGGCGAGCCGAGCCGAGCCGAGCCGAGCCCCCCCCCCCAGCCCAGGCCCCAGCCCGGCTCCGGTCCCGGTACCGGCTCGGGCTCCGGTTCCGGCTGCGGCTCGGGCTCCGGCTGGCCCTGCCCGCTCCGCCGCTGCCGCTGCCGCCCCTCCCCGCCCCTCCCCGCCCCCGCCTCCCACCGCCCCCCCTTCCCCGGGGCGCACGGAGCCGCCCCCACCGGCTCGGCCTGGGGGTGGGGGGGTGGGTGTTGGGGGGGGGGTCGCGCTTCCCCCAGCCAGGGGATGGCGGGGGAGGCTCCGGCCCCTCTCCGGTGGGACCCCCGGGGGGGGGAGGGTGTGTGGAGGCTCCGGCCCCTCTCCGGTGGGACCCCCAGGGGGGGGAGGGTGGTGGTGGGGGGGGTTGGGGGGTGGGGGGGGGCTGCACTGGCAGCCGTGGGTCCCGAGCGGCTCCGGGGCAGCTCCCGGGGGAAGGGGAGGGGGGGGGGGGGGGTATGTGCAAGGGGATGGAGGTGGGGGGGGGGGTCCTGAGGCGGCGTTGAGGGCCCGTGCAGCCCCCCCGCAGCCCGTGGCCGAGGGATTCCCGTGGGTACCTCCATGCTCCGGTGCGGCGGCCCCCGTCCTGCCCCGAGCCGGTAGCAGCCCCGTCTGCAGGGCGAGCCCTGCGGCAGGGCCGGAGCCGCCCCCCCCACACCCCCCCCCCCACACCCCCACCCCCCCGCCCCCGAGGAGGGGGGCAGCGACGAGCCTCGGGGGACCGGCCCGGCCCGCCCCGTTACCGTGCAGCGAGACAGGCCCGGGACGGCTCGGCACGGCCCGGGGGAGATGGGGGGGGGCGTGGGACAGGGCTCCGGGCAGCGGCGGGACGGTCACCGGCCACCGGGCGTCGGCCCCGGTACCGGCCGGGGCGGCGGGGCCGGGCCGGGCCCTCTCCGAGGTGCTGAAGGGGCCGCGCTGGATGCGGAGCCCGGGCGGGGGGATCCCCCGGGGGGTCCCGGTGTGTGGGGGGGAGGGGGGGGGTAGGTGCTACCCTGGGGCGCAAACGAGCCGCTCGGGCCGCTCTGCTCTATCCCCGGGGCCGCACCTACCGGAGCCCCCCCCCACCCCCCCCACCCCGGTACCCACTCTCCCTCCGGGGGGGGGGGGAGGAAGAACCGGAGCAGGGGGGGGGTAAACCGTCTCTCCCGGGCAGCGCGGGTGCGAGCGGGGCGGTAACCCGGCACCGGCACCCCCCCCCACCCTCACCCCCACCCCCGGGCCCGGTCCCCCTCCCGTGCCTCAGTTTCCCCGCTGGGTCCCGCCGGCACCCCCCGCGCCGCAGTGCCGGTACCCGGCGGCCGGCCCGGCCCTGACGCAGCACTCGCTATTTTTAGCCGCGGGGAGCGGCTGGGTTGCGATGCTACCGGAGCCCGGTGCCGGCTCCCAGCCCCGGTCCCGGGGGGAACGGTAGGGAGGGGGGGGGGGGGGCGGCTCCCCCCCGGGTTCCTCCTGGGGCGGGGAGCTCAACCGATCCCCCCCCCCCCCCCCATCCATCCACCCCCCCACCCCCCCACCCCACACCCCCCCTTCCCCGGTCGGTGCCTTAATGCGGAGCCGCAGCGTCGCCACCTCCGGGAGGGAGACGCGGCGGGGGGGGGGGGGGGAGATGGGACCGGGGTGGGGGGGGGATGCCCCGCCCCGGTTACCGGTGCCGGTGCCGGCCCCTCTCACCTGCCTGCGGAGGATGCTGGAGGTGGTATCGGACGAGGTGCTGCCGTCCGAGCGCTTGAAGCGGCTCTTACGCTTCGGGAGCCTCCGGGGACTCTGCGAAGTGGAGGGGGAGGGAAGGGGGGGGCGGCCGGTGAGCACCGGGCGGCCCCTCCGCTGCGGGAAGAACCGAACCGGGGGCCTCCAGCGGGCCCAGGGTAGCCGGGCAAAGGCTCCTCCGTTCCTCTCTACCTGGAAGGAGCCGAGAGCGGAGGGTTGCGCCGGGGATGACATCCCCGGCCCGTACCCAGCGGAACCCCCCCCCCCCGCCCCCGGGATCCCGGCGGGGCCGCCCCGCACCGGACCGCGGCTTCTTCCCCGGGAAGGGCCTGGGCGCCGCCGCCGCTGTCACCGCCGCGCTCCGCATCACACGGGGCCGCCGGGGCGTCCCGACCGTCCCCGCCCCCGCTTTACCCGCCCCCCGCGCCCATCCCGCCGCGGCGTCCGGCCCTCGCCCCCCGCACTGGGGATAGACCCCTCCCCGCAACCCCCGCGGCTGCGGGATGAGGCCCCCGGGGGGGGCTGCGGGGTGGGTGTGTGTCCCCCCCACCCCCCCCCAACTCCAAACCCGGGGGTATCTCCCTCTATTTACCCCCGCGTGGGGCAGGGATCGGGGCGGGGGGGGGGAGGGGGTGTCCTGAGGTGCGGGGCAGCCCTCCCGCACACTCGTGTCCCCGTCGTGCCCACGGGTGTGTGCGGGGCCGCGGGGCTGCAGCATCCACCGCACCGCCCGGCCGGAGCGATAGGCGGGGGCTGCGGGGGGGGGGTGTGGGGGGCTTGGGGAGCCCCGGTAGAGCCAGGGCCAAACCCTGGGGGTGGAGGGGGGGGGGGGGAACACCCACGGCGTGACCAGGATCCAGCCCACGGAGGTCGAACGTGGGGGGCAGGGGCCGGCCAAGGTCTGTCCCGGGGACCCCCGGCAGGACCCAGCCCGGGCACCCCCCGGTGAGGGTGCGCTGGGACACCCCTTCCCCCCCCCTACACCCACCCCACACCCCCCCAACCCCCCCCCGCCGGGCTCCGCTGCTCCCCCACTCGCGGCGGGACTTCCGCGTGGGCCCGCGGGGACACGGGCCCGGCGGCGGCTGTTAATTAATGATTAACCTGCGCTCCCCGGGGCCCGGCGCCGCTGCGGGGGGGGTGCGGGGCCCGGCGCTGCCGCTGCTGGGGGGGGGGGAGAACCCGGTCACGGGTGGGGGTGGGGGGGTGCCAGGGTCTGACCCACGCACAGCCGCGGGGGTCCATGTGGGGACCCCGGGGAAGGGAGGACGCCTGGGAACGGGGGGTGGTGCTAAGGGGGTGTGTGTGCAAGGGGTGTGTGTGCAAGGGGGGTGTGTGTGCAAGGGGGGTGTGTGCAATGGGGGGTGTGCAAGCAGGGAGGGGGGTGGGGGTGTGTGTAAGAGGGGTGTGTGTGTGCAAGGGGGTGTGTGTGCAAGGGGGGTGTGTGTGTGCAAGGGGTGTGTGTGCAAGGGGGGTGTGCAAGCAGGGAATGGGGGGTGGGGGTGTGTGCAAGGGGTGTGTGTGTGTGCAAGGGGGTGTGCAAGCAGGGAGGGGGTGTGGGGGTGTGTGCAAGGGGGTGCATGTGTGCAAGGGGGGTGTGCAAGGGGGGGTGTGCAAGCAGGGAGGGAAGGGTGTGTGTGTAAGGGGGATGTGTGTGTGCAAGGGAGGGTGTGCAAGCTGGGATGGGGTATGTGTGTGCGTGTAAGTGGTGTGTGTGCAAGGGGGTGTGCAAGCAGGGAATGGGGGTGGGGGTGTATGCAAGGGGTGTGTGTGTGTGCAAGGAGGGGTGTGCAAGCAGGGAGGGGGGTGGGGGTGTGTGCAAGGGGTGTGTCTGTGTGCAAGGGTGTGTGTGTGTGTGTGCAAGGGGTGTGTGTGTGCAAGGAGGGGTGTGCAAGCAGGGAGGGGGGTGGGGGTGTGTGCAAGGGGTGTGTGTGCAAAGGGGGTACATGTGCAAGGGTGTGAGTGGGTGTCCAAGGGTGTGTGTGTGCACGGGGGTGTGTGTGTGTGTGTGTGCAAGGTGGGGGGTGTGTGTGCAAAAGGGGTGCGTGTGCAGGGATGTGGGTGGGTGTCTAAGGGGGGGTTGTGCTTGCAAGGGGGGGGTGTGTGTCCAGGGAGGGTGTGTGTGCAAGGGGTGCGTGTGCAAGGGGGTCTGTGTGGAAGGATCTGGGTGGGTGTCCAAGGGGGGTGTGTGTGCAAGGGGAGTGCGTGCAAATCGTGTGTGTGTGTGCCAGGGGTCCCCTCAGGGTGTGTGTGTGCGTGGGGGGGGCTGCGTGTGCGCCCAGACACAAAGGGCTGTGTGCGTGTGCAAGGGGGGTGTAGGCACATTTTGGGGGGGGGCGTGCAATGAGGGGGGGCTGTGCGTGCAAGGGGGGGGTGTAGGCATGTTGGGGGGGGGGCGTGCAATGAGGGGGGGGCTGAGTGTGCAAGGGGGGTGTAGGCACGTTGGGGGGGGCGTGCAATGAGGGGGGGGCTGAGTGTGCAAGGGGGGTGTAGGCACGTTGGGGGGGGCGTGCAATGAGGGGGGGCTGTGCGTGCAGGGGGGTGTCCAGTGTGCGTGCAAGGGTCACACTCAAAGGGGGGGTGTGTATGTGTGTGCAGACAGGGGGGTGCACGGGGGGGGGTGTGGGGGGTTGCGGGGGGGGTGTGCGGGGGGGGTTGTGCGGGGGGGGGTGTGCGGGGTGTGTGTGTGTGTGTTCGGGGGGGGTGTGTGTGGGGTGTGCGGGAGGGATGTGGGTGGGTGTGCGGGGTGTGTGTGTGTGTGCGGGGGGGGTTTGTGGGGGGTGTACGGGGGGGTGTGCGGGGGGGGTGCACGGGGGGGGTGTGCGGGGGGGGTGTGCGGGGGGTGTGCGGGGGGTGTGTGTGTGTGTGTGCGGGGGGTGCGGGGGGGGCTGTGCGCGCAGCCCCGGGGGTGCCGGTCCGCCCGTGGCCGCGCGCGCTCCCGCCGCCCCCCCCCCCCCCCCCGCGCGCAGCCCCGCACCTCCCCCGCCACACCGGGGCCGCTCCGGGCCATACCGGGCCGTACCGGGCCGTACCGGGGCCTCCACCGCCGCTGCCCCTTTAAGGGCCGCCGGCCGGGAGCGCCCGGGAGCGGATCCGGGCGGGGGGGGGGGGGGTGGGAGGGGTGGGGAGGGTTGGGGGGGGGGGAGAGGCGGGCACCGGCCGGGGCTGGGCCGGGGCTGCGGCCGGGACCGGGGCCGCCACCGCTCCCGGGGGCCCGGCCTGGGCGCGGGATGGGGCGGCGGGGCTGCGGCGGCGCGCCCGGCGTGTAGGAGCGGCTGGAGGCGGCGGCGGCGGCGGCGGGGCCGGGGCGCGGGGCCCCGCGGGCGGCGGCGCCGGAGGCGGAGGTGAGCGGGGCCGAGCGGGGCCGAGCGGGCGCGGCGGGTCTTGGGGGGGGGACGCGACACCGGGCCCAGGCCCGGGGCGGGACACACGCCATCAGCACCCCGGTGCGACGGGAGCGGCGCAGCCCCCCCCCCCCCCCCCCCCGGGGACTGCCCGGTGCGGCGGCGGGGCGGGGAAAACGGGGGGGTGGGGGGGGGAGACACGACACGACCGGGCCCGGCTCGTCGGGGCTGGGGCAGGAGGGGGAGAGGGGGCCGGGCTGGCTTGTTGTGGGGTGGCCGTTCCTTCCCCCCGCGCCGCTCGGCACCGGCTGTGCCACGTCCCGGGCTGGTCCCCGGTGCCCCCGGGGCCGAGGTGCCCCCGGTTGCGGCCCGTTGGCCGCCGTTCAAGACAAACAGGGCCGGGACTCCCGGGACGGTTCCAGCTTTGCTACAGGTCGCTGTGCCAGGGAGGATGATGGGCTTGGGGAGGCCTTGGCAGGGCCGGCCACCGGGCACCGGGCACCGGGCACCGGGTCCTGGCCATCCCCAAGGGCTGGTGGGGGCTGGTGGGGTCTGCAGCCCCCCAGGACGGGATGGGATGGGATGGGATGGGATGGGATGAGACATCAGGGCTGCTCATCCCCTCCTGGGTGGGCAAATTGCTGCCTCACACCCCCACGGCCACTATAAGGGTCCCTCCTCGGGGTGTGCAGGGGGTGGGAGGTTGGGGTGCTGACCCCCCCCCTTCCCGGTCCCCCCCCCTCCCCATCCCCGCAGCATGTCGTGGTTCAGCGGCATCCTGGTGCCCAAGGTGGACGAGCGGAAGACGGCATGGGGGGAGCGCAACGGCAAGAAGGGCGCCCGCCCCCGCGCCGCCCTCTGCGGCCCCCGCTACATGAGCTGCCTCCAGGACCCTGAGATGGAGCGGGGTGGGGGTCCCCGTTGTACCTGGCAGGAGGATCACTACGGCAAGAAGGGACCCACGGGTGACTTGGGGCTCAAGTCGGTGGATTTGGGTGTAGAGGATGGGGAAGCCAAAGGGCCTAAAGGGGTTGGGGGTCGCGGGGGGCGTCCGTCAGCCGGCGAGTGTTGGCGGCGGTTGCTCCACGTGTTCCGCTCCAAACGCTTCCAGTCGGCCAAACTGGAGCGGCTTTACCAGCGCTACTTCTTCCAGATGAACCAGAGCAGCCTGACCGTGCTGATGGGGGTGCTGGTGCTGGTTTGTGGGGTGATGCTTCTCTTCCACTGCCTCCCCGGGACCCCCCAGGTACCGGCGGCCGCCGCCTTGGCGAGCGCCACGGCTCTTTTCCTGCTGCTGATGGTGCTGTGCAGCCGCAGCGCCTTCCCCCAGGACTACATGTGGGTGGTGAGCTACGTGGTGCTGGGCTTGCTGGCCGGGGTACAGGCGTTGGGGACGGTGGCTGTGACCCCCCGCAGCGCGGCCGAGGGGGTCTGGTGGAGCGTCTTCTTCATCTACATCACCTACACGCTGCTGCCGGTGAGGATGCGGGCGGCGGTGCTGGCCGGCGTCCTCCTGTCTGTCCTGCACCTCGCCATCGCCTGGCACCGCAACGCTGCTGACCCCTTCCTCTGGAAGCAGGTAGGGCCTGGGGGGGGATGGACACACAGATGGGTTGATTGGGGATGGACACACAGACACAGGTTGCTTGGGGATGGACACACAGACACAGGCTGCTGGGGGGGATGGACACACAGACAGGTTGCTGGGGGGATGGACACACAGACAGGTTGCTGGGGGGATGGATACACAGACAGGTTGCTGGGGGGATGGACACACAGACAGGTTGCTTGGGGATGGACACACAGACAGGTTGCTGGGGGGGGATGGACACGCAGACAGGTTGCTGGGGGGATGGACACACAGACAGGTTGCTTGGGGGGGATGGACACCCAGACAGGTTGCTGGGGGGATGGACACACAGGTTGCTTGAGGGGGATGGACACACAGGTTGCTGATGGGGGATGGACACACAGACACAGGTTGCTTGGGGATGGACACGGAGACAGGTTGCTGGGCGGGATGGACACGCAGACAGGTTGCTGGGGGGATGGACACGCAGACAGGCTGCTGGGGGGATGGACACACAGGTTGCTGGAGGGATGGACACACAGACAGGTTGCTGTGGGGATGAACACACAGACACAGGCTGCTTTCAGGGGTGGACACACGGACACAGGCTGCTGGGGGGAATGGACACACAGACAGGTTGCTGGGGGGATGGACACGCAGACAGGTTGCTGGGGGGATGGACACACAGACGGGCTGCTGGGGGGGATGGACACACAGACAGGTTGCTGAGGGGGATGGACACACAGACACAGGCTGCTTGGGGATGGACACACAGACAGGTTGCTGGGGGGGGATGGACACACAGACACAGGTTGCTGGGGGGATGGACACACAGACACAGGTTGCTTGGGGATGGACACACAGACACAGGTTGCTTGGGGATGGACACACAGACAGGTTGCTGGGGGTGATGGACACACAGGTTGCTTGAGGGGGATGGACACACAGGTTGCTGATGGGGGATGGACACACAGACACAGGTTGCTTGGGGATGGACACACAGACAGGTTGCTGGGGGGGGATGGACACACAGACAGGTTGCTGGGGGGATGGACACACAGACAGGTTGCTTGGGGGATGGACACACAGACAGGTTGCTGGGGGGATGGACACTCAGACACAGGCTGCTTTCAGGGGTGGACACACAGACACATGTTGCTGATAGGGGATGGACACCCAGACAGGTTGCTGGGGGGATGGACACCCAGACAGGTTGCTGGGGGGATGGACACACAGACAGGTTGCTGGGGGGATGGACACACAGACAGGCTGCTGGGGGGGATGGACACACAGACAGGTTGCTGGGGGGACGGACACGCAGACAGGCTGCTGGGGGGGGATGGACGCACAGACAGGTTGCTGGGGGGGGATGGACACACAGACAGGTTGCTGGGGGGATGGACACACAGACAGGTTGCTGGGGGGGATGGACACACAGACAGGCTGCTGGGGGGGATGGACACACAGACAGGTTGCTGGGGGGATGGACACTCAGACACAGGCTGCTTTCAGGGGTGGACACACAGACAGGCTGCTGGGGGGATGGACACACAGACACAGGTTGCTTGGGGATGGACACACAGACAGGTTGCTGGGGGGATGGACACACAGACACAGGTTGCTTGGGGATGGACACACAGACAGGTTGCTGGGGGGGATGGACACACAGACAGGTTGCTTGGGGATGGACACACAGACAGGCTGCTGGGGGGGATGGACACACAGACAGGCTGCTGGCGGGATGGACACACAGACAGGTTGCTGGCGGGACGGACACACAGACCCAGGTTGTGCTGAAGAGGGGGGTCCTGCCTGCCTGTGGTGTGGGGTGAAGGAGGGGAGGCCCTTGGTGGGATCCCTGCATCCCCACTGGCCTCTCCCCCAGGTCCCTCTCTGCCCAATTGGGCTTCTCTGCTCTTGATGGAAAGTTCTGGATGCGGGAGGGGCCCCTTGGCTGCCCCCTTACCCCCCTCATCCCCCCCAGGGTGGAGGGTCTCAGGGGGGGTCCCATGGCAGGGTCCCGTGGGTGCTGGCTGCAGTGCAGCCGGGGGTCACTTGGCTGCCACAGCCCCATGGCGGGGGGGAGGTGGGGGTGTTGAAGAGGCCCCCCCACCCAGTGGGGCTGTGCACAGACCCTCCATTGTGGGCTCTGCTGGGGGGCGGGGAGGGCACCCACAAAGCCCCTGTTGTGGGGCCAGCGGAAACCCCTGAGGGGGGCTGGGTGGGGTTGGGTGGGGGGTGGGTGGCTGCCACCCAGGGGGGTTGGGACCTTGACAGCGTCCCCTGAGTGGTGGCTGCCCCGGGTGGGCTGCTGCATGCAGGGGGAGGGTCACTGGGCAGGGGGGGCAGAGGGGGGGTGGCAGGGGTCCCCCTTGTCCTCAGGGCTGTGTTTTGGCAGCCCCAGCGGGGCCTTGCTGTGCTCCCCTCTCCTTGTCGCTGTCACCCTCGCCCTGCCTGGCTGGGATGGGGCCACGTGCCGTCCCCATGGGGTGCAGGAGGGGAATGCAATGCTGCGGGGCGGGGGCTGAGGCCTACAGGGCTGGGGGTGGGGTGAGATGAGGTCTATGGGGCTGGGGCAGGGGGGTGATAAGACCTATGGGGCTGGGGGGGGTGGGAGATGAGGCCTATGGGGCTGGAGCAGGGGGGAGATGAGGCCTACGGGGCTGGGGCAGGGGGGTGACGAGGCTTACGGGGTTGGGGCAGGGGGGTGATGAGGCCTACAGGGCTGGGGGTGGGGTGAGATGAGGCCTATGGGGCTGGGGCAGGGGGGAGATGAGGCCTATGGGGCTGGAGCAGGGGGGAGATGAGGCCTATGGGGCTGGGGGGTGTGTGTGATAAGACCTATGGGGCTGGGGCAGGGGGGGAGATGAGGCCTATGGGGCTGGGGGGGGGCGAGATGAGGCCTATGGGGCTGGGGCAGGGGGCTGATAAGGCCTATGGGGCTGGGGCAGGGGGGAGATGAGGCCTATGGGGCTGGGGGGGTTGTGATGAGACCTAGGGGGCTGGGGCAGGGGGGTGATGAGGCCTCAGGGCTCGGGGGGGTGGGCGATGAGGCCTATGGGGCTGGGGCAGGGGGGTGATGAGGCCTCAGGGCTTGGGGGGGTGGGCGATGAGGCCTATGGGGCTGGGGCAGGGGGGTGATGAGGCCTCAGGGCTCGGGGGGGTGGGCGATGAGGCCTATGGGGCTGGGGCAGGGGGGAGATGAGGTCTATGGGGCTGGGGCAGGGGTGTGATGAGGCCTATGGGGCTGGGGGGGTGTGTGTGATGAGGCCTATGGGGCTGGGGGGGGTGGGAGATGAGGCCTACAGGGCTGGGATGGGGGGAGAAGGGACATGACACCCCCCCCCCCCCCTTCCCCCAAGCGGGGTGACCCCGCAGGGCGGGGGCAGTCAGTGGGACTGGGAGCCCAGCTGGGGGGATGTGATGGGGACACTGGGGTTGGGGGGGGCAGGGCCCTGCTCCCCGCCGGGGCACTATAAATAGCCCTGGCCCCAGTCCCGGGGGATGGGGACGGGGAGGGGGGGAAACCACAGCACTCCCACTGCAGCCATCTCCGCTTCCCGGCCCTCCCCCGGCTTCCTCTGCTTCCCGAGGGCCTGCGGGGCCTGGCTGCGGCCCCGTGTCCCCCCCTGCCCCAGATCCCTGCGTTCACCTCTGTCCCCATGTCCTTGCAGCCTCATTTCCCCCTGCCCTGGACCCCCAGGTCCCCCCTGCCCTGGACCCCCATATCCCCCCTGCCCTGGACCCCCAGGTCCCCCCTACCCCACTTTCCCGTCTCCCCAGCTCCCCTTGTCCCCAGGTCCCCCACACTCACTCTGCCCTGATCCCCTCTGCCCCCCCATCCCTGGGTGCTCAGGTCCCTCCACCCCCTGTGCTGGGTTCCTGCAGACCCCAGCACCCCCTGTCCCGCTGTCCCATGTCCTCAGGTCCTCCTCACCCAGGTCAGGTCCCCAGGTCATCACATCCCCACCCCTGGGACCAGCACCAGGATTTTGGGGTGCAGAGGAGGTTGGCAGAGGTCCCCAGGTCATTGCACCCCCACACCTCCCTACCCCATATCCCTCCTTGGGGTAGCAGCACCAGGGTTTTGGGGTGCAGAGGAGGTTGGCAGAGGTCCCCAGTTCATTGCACCCCCACACCTCCCTACCCCATATCCCTCCTTGGGGTAGCAGCACCAGGGTTTTGGGGTGCAGAGGAGGTTGGCAGAGGTCCCCAGGTCATTGCACCCCCACACCTCCCTACCCCATATCCCTCCTTGGGGTAGCAGCACCAGGGTTTTGGGGTGCAGAGGAGGTTGGCAGAGGTCCCCAGTTCATTGCACCCCCACACCTCCCTACCCCATATCCCTCCTTGGGGTAGCAGCACCAGGGTTTTGGGGTGCAGAGGAGGTTGGCAGAGGTCCCCAGTTCATTGCACCGCCACACCTCCCTACCCCATATCCCACCTTGGGGTAGCAGCACCAGGGTTTTGGGGTGCAGAGGAGGTTGGCAGAGGTCCCCAGGTCATTGCACCCCCACACTTCCCTACCCCATATCCCACCTTGGGGTAGCAGCACCAGGGTTTTGGGGTGCAGAGGAGGTTGGCAGAGGTCCCCAGGTCATTGCACCCCCACACCTCCCTACCCCATATCCCTCCTTGGGGTAGCAGCACCAGGGTTTTGGGGTGCAGAGGAGGTTGGCAGAAGTCCCCAGGTCATTGCACCCCCACACCTCCCTACCCCATATCCCTCCTTGGGGTAGCAGCACCAGGGTTTTGGGGTGCAGAGGAGGTTGGCAGAGGTCCCCAGGTCATTGCACCCCCACACCTCCCTACCCCATATCCCACCTTGGGGTAGCAGCACCAGGGTTTTGGGGTGCAGAGGAGGTTGGCAGAGGTCCCCAGGTCATTGCACCCCCACACCTCCCTACCCCATACCCCACCTTGGGGTAGCAGCACCAGGGTTTTGGGGTGCAGAGGAGGTTGGCAGAGGTCCCCAGGTCATTGCACCCCCACACCTCCCTACCCCATATCCCTCCTTGGGGTAGCAGCACCAGGGTTTTGGGGTGCAGAGGAGGTTGGCAGAGGTCCCCAGGTCATTGCACCCCCACACCTCCCTACCCCATATCCCTCCTTGGGGTAGCAGCACCAGGGTTTTGGGGTGCAGAGGAGGTTGGCAGAGGTCCCCAGTTCATTGCACCCCCACACCTCCCTACCCCATATCCCTCTTTGGGGTAGCAGCACCAGGGTTTTGGGGTGCAGAGGAGGTTGGCAGAGGTCCCCAGGTCATTGCACCCCCACACCTCCCTACCCCATATCCCTCCTTGGGGTAGCAGCACCAGGGTTTTGGGGTGCAGAGGAGGTTGGCAGAGGTCCCCAGGTCATTGCACCCCCACACCTCCCTACCCCATATCCCTCCTTGGGGTAGCAGCACCAGGGTTTTGGGGTGCAGAGGAGGTTGGCAGAGGTCCCCAGGTCATTGCACCCCCACACCTCCCTACCCCATACCCCACCTTGGGGTAGCAGCACCAGGGTTTTGGGGTGCAGAGGAGGGTGGCAGAGCCGCTCGGGTGTCCCCACGGTGGCTGGGGGGGGGTGTTACACTGAGCCCACCTCCCTCCCCTCTTCCCAGCTCAGCGCCAACGCCCTGATCTTCCTCTGCACCAACGTGGTGGGGGTCTGCACCCACTACCCAGCCGAGGTGTCGCAGCGCCAGGCCTTCCAGGAGACCCGCGGCTACATCCAGGCACGGCTGCACCTCCAGCGGGAGAACCGGCAGCAGGTGGGTGCCAGGGGGTCCCATGCCAGTTTAGGGGGGGGGGGGGTGGGATGCTCAGCAGGGCTCCATCCCCCCACTAACGGGGTGGTTCTGGGGTGCAGGAGCGGCTGTTGCTGTCGGTGCTGCCCCAACACGTGGCCATGGAGATGAAGGAGGACATCAACACCAAGAAGGAGGACATGATGTTCCACAAGATCTACATCCAGAAGCACGACAACGTCAGGTACTGGGGTGGGGTTGAGGGGGGTGGGGATGGAATTTGGGGTGGGGGGTGAGGGTTGTCAGCAAGTGAGGGGGTCTAGGGTGGTGTGTAGCCCCTCCCCAGCCCACGCTCTTCCTCCTGGCAGCATCCTCTTCGCAGACATCGAGGGCTTCACCAGCCTGGCCTCGCAGTGCACGGCCCAGGAGCTGGTGATGACCCTCAACGAGCTCTTCGCTCGCTTCGACAAGCTGGCAGCGGTGAGCAGTGGGGCTGGGGGAGGCTGGGAGGGGGGTGGGAGGTTGGGAGGGGTCTCAAACCCCCCCCCTTGACCTCCCCATCCCTTCCAGGAGAACCACTGCCTGCGCATCAAGATCCTGGGCGACTGCTACTACTGCGTGTCGGGGCTGCCGGAGGCCCGTGGGGACCACGCTCACTGCTGCGTGGAGATGGGGGTGGACATGATCGAGGCCATCTCGTGAGTGGGGTGGGGGTGTGGGGGGTGGGGGGGGTCACAGCAGGGTGATGGGACAGCCCTGGCACCGCTGTGACCACACGGTGAGTGGGGGGTGGTGGGGGGATGACATTCGCCATCCTGGACCCTGGTTCACCCCCATGGTGGGTCCTTGTGGTGATGGGGTGGGTCCTGGTGCTGATGGGGGGTCCCTGTCCTGCTGGGGGGGTCCCTGTGCTGACGGGGGGTCCCTGTTCTGCTGGGGGCATCCCTGTGCTTATGAGGGGGTCCCTGTGCTGACAGGGGGGGTCCCTGTCCTGCTGTGGGAGTCCCTGTGCTGCTGTGGGGTCCCTGTGCTGACGGGGGGTCCTGTCTTGCTGTGGGGGTCCTGTCCTGCTGTGGGGTCCCTGTGCTGACAGGGGGGTCCCTGTCCTTCTGTGGGGTCCCTGTCCTTCTGTGGGGTCCCTGTGCTGGGGGGTCCCTGTGCTGACGGGGAGGGGGGTCCCTGTGCTGCTGGGGGGTCCCTGTGCTGCTGTGGGGTCTCTGTGCTGTGTGGTCCCTGTCCTGCTGTGGGGTCCCTGTCCTGCTGTGGGGTCCCTGTCCTTCTGTGTGGTCCCTGTGCTGGGGGGTCCCTGTGCTGACGGGGGGGGGTGTCCCTGTGCTGCTGTGGGGTCCCTGTGCTGCTGACGGGGGGTCCCTGTCCTGCTGTGGGGGGTCCCTGTGCTGCTGGGGGGTCCCTGTGCTGCTGGGGGGTCCCTGTCCTGCTGTGGGGTCCCTGTCCTGCTGTGGGTTCCTGTGCTGCTGGGTCCCTGTGCTGACGGGGGGTCCCTGTGCTGCTGTGGGGTCCCTGTGCTGCTGGGGTCCCTGTCCTGCTGTGGGGTCCCTGTGCTGATGTGGGGGGCGGTCCCTGTCCTGCTGTGGGGGTCCCTGTCTTGCTGTGGGGTCCCTGTGCTGGGGGGTCCCTGCACTGACGGGGTCCCTGTGCTGCTGACGGGGGGTTCCCTGTCCTGCTGGGGGGTTCCCTGTCCTGCTGGGGGGGTCGCTGTACTGACGGGGGGGTCCCTGTGCTGACGGGGGGTGCTGTCCTGCTGTGGTGGGTCCCTGTGCTGGGGGGGTCCCTGTGCTGTGGGGTCCCTGTCCTGACGGGGGGGGTCCCTGTGCTGACAGGGGGTCCCTGTGCTGGGGGGTCCCTGTGCTGCTGGGGTCCCTGTGCTGTGGGGTCCCTGTGCTGACGGGGTCCCTGTGCTGCTGGGGGGTCCCTGTCCTGCTGGGGGGTCCCTGTCCTGCTGGGTCCCTGTCCTGCTGTGGGGGGTCCCTGTCCTGCTGGGGGGTCCCTGTCCTGCTGGGGGGTCCCTGTCCTGCTGTGGGGGGTCCCTGTCCTGCTGTGGGGTCCCTGTCCTGCTGGGGGGTCCTTGTCCTGCTGGGGGGGTCCCTGTGCTGTGGGGTCCCTGTCCTGCTGTGGGGGGTCCCTGTCCTGCTGGGGGGTCCCTGTCCTGCTGTGGGGGGTCCCTGCGCTGTGGGGTCCCTGCGCTGTGGGGTCCCTGCGCTGGGGGTCCCTGTGCTGACGGGGGGTCCCTGTGCTGCTGACAGGGGGTCCCTGCGCTGGGGCGTCCTGCGCTGGGGGGTCCCTGTCCTGCTGGGGGGTCCCTGCACTGGGGGGTCCCTGTGCTGGGGGGTCCCTGTCCTGCTGGGGGGTCCCTGCGCTGTGGGGTCCCTGCGCTGGGGGTCCGTGTGCTGACGGGGTCCCGCCCGCAGGCTGGTGCGCGAGGTGACGGGGGTGAACGTGAACATGCGCGTGGGCATCCACAGCGGGCGCGTGCACTGCGGCGTGCTGGGGCTGCGCAAGTGGCAGTTCGACGTCTGGTCCAACGACGTCACCCTGGCCAACCACATGGAGGCGGGAGGGAAGGCGGGGTGAGGGGCTGGGGGGCGCTGGGGGGGCACTGGGGTGGGTGGGAGTGGGGTGAGAGGGACTGGGGGGGCTGGGATGGGCACTGGGATGGGTGGGTGTGGGGTGATGGACTGGGGGAGATGGGGTGGGCACTGGGATGGGCACTGGGGTGGGTGGGAGTGGGGTGAGAGGGACTGGGGGCACTGGGATGGGGGTGGGTGCAGGGTGGTGGGAGTGGGGTGCTGGGATGGGCACTGGGATGGGTGGGAGTGGGGTGAGAGGGACTGGAGGGGCTGGGATGGGCACTGGGATGGGGGTGGGTGCGGGGTGAGAGGGACTGGGGGGCTGGGAGGGCACTGGGGTGGGTGGGTGAGGGGTGAGAGGGACTGGGGGGGCTGGGATGGGCACTGGGGTGGGTGGGTGTGGGGTGAGAGGGACTGGGGGAGATGGGGTGGGCACTGGGATGGGCACTGGGGTGGGTGGGAGTGGGGTGAGAGGGACTGGGGGAGCTGGGATGGGCACTGGGATGGGGACTGGGATGGGGGTGGGTGCAGGGTGGTGGGAGTGGGGTGCTGGGATGGGCACTGGGATGGATGGGAGTGGGGTGAGAGGCACTGGGGGGGCTGGGATGGGCGTTGGGATGGGCACTGGGATGGATGGGTGTGGGGTGAGAGGGACTGGGGGAGCTGGTATGGGCACTGGGATGGGCATTGGGGTGGGTGGGACTGGGGGAGCTGGGATGGGCACTGGGATTGGCACTGGGATGGGCACTGGGGTGGGTGGGAGTGGGGTGGTGGGACTGGGGGCACTGGGATGGGCACTGGGATGGGCACTGTGGTTGGGTAGGTGCAGGGTGAGAGGGACTGGGGGGGTTGGGATGGGCACTGGGGTGGGCACTGGGATTGGCACAGGGGTGGGTGGGAGTGGGATGAGAGGAACTGGGGGCACTGGGATGGGGGTGGGTGCAGGGTGGTGGGACTGGGGATGCTGGGATGGGCACTGGGATGGGCACTGGGGTTGGGTGGGTGCAGTGTGGTGGGACTGGGGGGGCTGGGATGGGTGTTGGGATGGGCACTGGGATGGGTGGGTGTGGGGTGAGAGGGACTGGGGGCACTGGGATGGGCACTGGGATGGGCACTGGGATGGGTGGGAGTGGGGTGGTGGGACTGGGGGCACTGGGATGGGGGTGGGTGCAGCGTAGTGGGACTGGCGGTGCTGGGATGGGCACTGGGATGGGCAGTGGGATGGGCACTGTGGTTGGGTAGGTGCAGCATGGTGGGACTGGGGGGGTTGGGACTGGGGGGGTTGGGATGGGCACTGGGATGGGTGGGAGTGGGGTGAGAGGGACTGGGGGGGCTGGGATGGGCACTGGGATGGGGATGGGTGCAGGGTGGTGGGACTGGGGGCACTGGGATGGGCACTGGGATGGGTGGGAGTGGGGTGGTGGGACTGGGGGAGCTGGGATGGGCACTGGGATGGGCACTGGGATGGGCACTGGGATGGGCACTGGGATGGGCACTGTGGTTGGGTAGGTGCAGCATGGTGGGACTGGGGGGGTTGGGATGGGCACTGGGATGGGCACTGGGATGGGGGTGGGTGCAGTGTGGTGGGACTGGGGGTGCTGGGATGGGGATGGGTGCAGGGTGGTGGGACTGGTGGGGTTGGGATGGGCACTGGGATGGGCACTGGGATGGGCACTGCGATGGGGATGGGTGCAGGGTGGTGGGACTGGGGGCACTGGGATGGGCACTGGGATGGGCACTGTGGTTGGGTAGGTGCAGCGTGGCGGGTCTGGGAGCCCCAGCAGAGCCGGGGGGTGGGGTTGTGCTGGGGGCAGCGCTGCTCACCCCCTCCCTCCCTCCCTCCCTCCCTCCCTCCCTCCCTCCCTCCCTCCCTCCCTCCACCCCCCCCCTTTCCCCCCCCCAGCCGCATCCACATCACCGGTGCCACCCTGCGGTGCCTGAACGGCGACTACGAGGTGGAGCCGGGCCGGGGGGGCGAGCGCAACGCCTACCTCAAGGAGCACAACATCCAGACCTTCCTCATCGTGGGCTGCAGCCAGAAACGGGTCAGCTGGGGGCGGGGGGGCAAGGGAGCTGCTTGGCTTGGGGGGGGACACACGCAACCCCCTCCCCAGCCCCTCACAGCCACCCCTTTGCCCCCCCTCAGAAGGAGGAGAAAGCCATCCTGGCCAAGCTGCAGCGCGCTCGGGCCAACTCCGCTGAGGGGCCGGTGCCCCGCTGGGTGCCCGAGCGCCCCTTCCCCCGTACCAAGGACTCCAAGGCCTTCAGGCAGATGGTGAGGGGCTTTTTTTATAGGGGGGGGGTAGGCTGGGGATGGTTGGGGTCCTGCTGTGGTGTTGTCAGGTTCTTGGGGGTTGGTCCCACCCCCTCACCCCCACCCCGAGGAACATTGGGCTCTTCTCTGTGTCCTCAGGGGACTTTGGGGGTTCCCCCTCACCCCCCAGGTGTCCCCCCCTGTCCTCAGAACTCTTGGGGATCACCCCTACCTGTGGGGACCCCCAGATGTCCCCTCCCTGCCCTCAGAACTGTTGGGGATCCCCCCTGTCTTCCCCAGCCTGTGGCGACTCCCAGGTGTCCCCCCACATCCTCAGAACTCTTGGGGACCCCCCTATCTTTCCCAGCCTGTGGGGACCCCCAGGTGTCCCCCCTGTTCTCAGAACTCTTAGGGATCCCCCCTACCTGTGGGGAACCCCAGGTGTCCCCCCCTGTCCTCAGAACTCTTGGGGATCACCCCTACCTGTGGGGACCCCCAAGTGTTCCCCCCCGTCCTCAGAACTCTTGGGGAACCCCCCTATCTTCCCCAGCCCATGGGGGACCCCCAGGTATCCCCCCCCTGCCCTTAGAACTCTTGGGGATCCCTCTGTCTTCCCCAGCCTGTGGCGACTCCCAGGTGTCCCCCCACATCCTCAGAACTCTTGGGGACCCCCCTGTCTTCCCCAGCCCATGGAGGACCCCAGGTGTCCCCTCCCATCCTCAGAACTCTTGGGGATCCCCCCTACCTGTGGGGACCTCCAGGTGTGTCTCCCTTGCCCTCAGAACTCTTGGGGATCACCCCTATCCTCCCCAGCAATGAGGGACCCCCAGGTGTCCCCCCTGTCCTCAGAACTCTTAGGGATCCCCCCTACCTGTGTGGACCCCCAGATGTCCCCCCCTGTCCTCAGAACTGTTGGGGATCCCCCCTGTCTTCCCCAGCCCATGGGGGACCCCTAGGTATCCCCCCCTGCCCTCAGAACTCTTGGGGATCTCCCCTATCTTTCCCAGCCTGTGGGGACCCCCAGGTGTCCCCCCTGTTCTCAGAACTCTTAGGGATCCCCCCTACCTGTGGGGAACCCCAGGTGTGTCCCCCCTGTCCTCAGAACTCTTGGGGATCACCCCTACCTGTGGGGACCCCCAGGTGTCCCCCCTGTCCTCAGAACTCTTAGGGATCACCCCTACCTATGGGGGACCCCCAAGTGTCCCCCCCTGTCCTCAGAACTGTTGGGGATCCCCCCTGTCTTCCCCAGCCCAGGGGGGACCCCCAGGTATCCCCCCCTGCCCTCAGAACTCTTGGGGATCCTCCATATCTTCCCCAGCCTTTGGGGGACCCCCAGGTACCCCCCCCCATCCTCAGAACTCTTGGGGATCCCCCCTACCTTCCCCAGACCATGGGGACCCCCAGGTGTTCCCCCCTGTCCTCAGAACTCTTGGGGATCCCCCCTACCTGTGGGGACCCCCAGATGTCCCCCCCGTCCTCAGAACTCTTGGGGAACCCCCCTACCTGTGCGGACCCCCAGGTGTCCCCCCCACATCCTCAGAACTCTTGGGGATCCCCCCTACCTGTGCGGACCCCCAGGTGTCCCCCCCTTGTCCTCAGAACTGTCCTGAGGAACCCTTGGGGATCCCCCCCCCAATCCTGGTTAATCTTGGGACTGTCTCCCCATCCTTGGTGCCCCTGGGAGGTGCCTCATGTCCTCATCACCCATGAGGGTCCCCCCCATCCATACTGGTGTCTCTGACCCCCCCATCTCCTTTCTGTGTCCCCCCCAGGGCATCGATGACTCCAGCAAGGACAAGTAAGTGTCCCCACACCTGGGGAATGAAGGGGGGGGGATCCCAGCCAGCCCCTCCTCAGGGGCAGACCCAGGGCTCAGAGAGGGGGGGGGGGGTCCTGACCCCCCAACCTGCCCCCAGCCGCGGTGCCCAGGAGGCCCTGAACCCTGAGGATGAGGTGGATGAGTTCCTGGGCCGGGCCATCGACGCCCGCAGCATCGACCAGCTCCGCAAGGACCACGTCAAGAAGTTCCTGCTCACCTTCCAGACCCCAGAGCTGGAGAAGAAGGTGTTTTTTGGGGGGGAAATCAACCCTTCTTGCCCCCCTTTTCCCCACCCCATCACCCAAAGCCCCCTTTGTGCCCTCATCCCATGGGGTCTCCTCTCTTGTCCCAGTTTCATGGTGCCTCCACCCTCTCCATCCCTTTGCTCCCTTTCATCCTGCATGTCCTGAGAGAGCAGGGGATGGGGGAGTGGGCAGGGAGCTGGGTTGAGAACTGGTTGTTGGGTTGAGCTCAGAGTGGGGTGATCAGTGGAGCAGAGTCTGACTGGAGGAGACCTGTGACCAGTGGTGTTCCCCAGGGCTGGGTGTTGGGGTCCAGTCCTGTTTAATATCTTCATGACCTTGATGAGGGAACAGCATCCACCCTCAGCAAGTACCTGAGAGCTGGGAGGAGTGGGTGACACACAGGACACTCCTCTGCCATCCAGAGAGACCTGGCCAGGCTGGAGAGCTGGGCAGGGAGACACCAGATGAGGTTCAACAACAGCAAGTGGAGAGTCTGGCCCCTGGGGAGGAAGAACTGCTGGAATCAGGACAGGCTGGGGGGAGCTGCTGGGGAGGAGCTCTGAGGAGAAGGACCTGGGGGTGCTGGGGGGTGACAGGGTGGCCACGAGCCAGCAGTGTGCCCTGGGGCTGAGAGAGCCAAGGGGATCCTGGGGGCATCAGGAGGAGTGTGGGCAGCAGGTGACAGGAGGGGATCCTCCCCCTCTGCTCTGCCCTGCTCAGGCCCCACTGGAGTGTTGTGTCCAGGGCTGGGCTCCCTGGGATCAAAGGGACAGGGATCTCCTGGAGAGAGGCCAGAGGAGGGACAGGGAGATGCTGAAGGGGCTGGAGCATCCCCCCTGTGAGGAAAGGCTGAGGGACCTGGGGCTGTTCAGCCTGGGGAGGAGAGACTGAGAGGGGATCTGATCACTGGGGATCAAGAGCTGAAGGGTGGGACACAGGGGGCCATGGGCAGCCTCTGCTCAGTGTCCGTGGGGACAGGACAAGGGGTGATGGGCTCAAGTTGGAGCACAGGGAGTTCCCCCCCAATCTGGGGAAGAACTTTTCCCCAGTGAGGGTGAGGGAGCCCTGGGACAGGCTGCCCAGGGGGTGTGGAGTCTCCTTCTCTGGAGAGATTCCAGAACCATCTGGACACCAACCTGTCCTGGGGAGCTGCTCTGGCAGGGGGGTTGGACCCCATGAGCTCTCCAGGTCTCTTCCAACCCCTGTGATTCTATGATGATCTCATGGGACTTCTGTCCCCCTCCATCCCACCCCTACACCCCCCTGGGGGTCCCCTCCAGCCCCCACCCAGCTGAGCTCCCCCCCCCCTCCACCCTGCAGTACTCCAAGAAGGTTGACGATCGTTTCGGGGGGTACGTGGCCTGCACCCTCCTCGTCTTCTGCTTCATCTGCTGCCTCCAGATCGTGGTGTTCCCACAGTGAGTACCCCAGACCCCCCCAAAAACCTCACTACCCCCCCAGAAAACCCCCCCAGTCACTCACAGCTCCTCCCTCCCCAGCTCTCCACTGATGCTCGGGGTCTACATCAGCATCTTCATCCTCCTCACCGCCATCCTCTTCGTCTGCGCCGTCTACTCCTGCGTCACCGTGAGTACAGGGCTGACAAGAGGGGGGTTTTTTGGGGGGGTCTCAGCTGTGTGTGATGGGGTCCCCTTCCCTTTCCTCTTCTCAGCTCTTCCCAGCAGCCCTGCAGCAGCTCTCCAGGAGGATCGTCCAGTCCCGTGCCCACAGCACCGTCATCGCCGTCTTCGCCGTCCTCCTCGTCTTCATCGCTGCCTGTGTCAACATGGTAAGGGGCACAGGGCTGGGAGGGGGCTTCAGGGGGGTGAAGGGGGTGTAGGGGGGCTGTAGGGGGGGTGTGGGGGCACCAGTTCACCCCTCTCTCCCTTCCCAGTTTGCCTGCAGCCGGGTGGCCCTGCGGGACTGCGCAGCCCGGGAGCTGAACATCACCCCCCAGGCTGTGGGACCCTGCCAGATTCGGGCCCTCAACCTCTCCCTGGGGACCCCAGCAGGTCCCTGTCACCAGGGTGGGCTGGCCTGTGACTTCCCTGAGGTGAGTGGGTGTGGGGCACCCACGGCTCAGGGCTGGGGGGGGTCCTACATGGGTCCCTGTGTGGGCAGCGTCCTGCTTGGGTGCTGGCACGGGGTCTCTGAGGATGCAGCATGTTGGTAGGGATGGGGTAGGGGGTGTCCCCATGGGTGTTGTGTCCCCTGGGGTGCTGCAATGGGGTCCTCACAGATGTGGGGTCCCTTGTGGGTACATGGTCCTGTGTGGGCACACGGTCCCTGAGCAGGCAGGGTGCTGGCATGAGGTCCCTGCGAGGTGCAGGGTCCCCCAGGGTGCTGGCAGAGGGTCTCTGTGGGTATAGGGTGCCAAAATAGGGTCCCTACAAGACACAGTGTCCCCCAGGGTGCTGCCACAGGGTCCCCATGGGTACAGGGTGCCAACATGGGGTCCCCCAGGGTGCTGGCACAGGTCCCATGGGTACAGGGTGCTGACATGGGGTCCCCTAGGGTGCTGGCACAGGTCCCATGGGTACGGGGTGCTGACATGGGATTCCCCAGGGTGCTGCCACAGGGTCCCCATGGGTACAGGGTGCTGCAGATGGGGTCCCTCAGGGTGCTGGCACAGGGTCCCATGGGTACAGGGTGCTACATGGGGTCCCCCAGGGTGCTGCCACAGGGTCCTCATGGGTGCAGGGTGCTGACATGGGGTCCCCCAGGGTGCTGGCACAGGGTCCCCATGGGTACGGGGTGCTGACATGGGGTCCCCTAGGGTGCTGGCACAGGTCCCATGGGTACGGGGTGCTGACATGGGGTCCCCCAGGGTGCTGCCACAGGGTCCCTATGGGTATGGGGTGCTGACATGGGGTCCCCAGGGTGCTGGCACAGGGTCCCCATGGGTACAGGGTGCTGACATGGGGTCCCCCAGGGTGCTGCCACAGGGTCCCCATGGGTACGGGGTACTGACATGGGGTCCCCCAGGGTGCTGGCACAGGTCCCATGGGTATGGGGTGCTGACATGGGGTCCCCCAGGGTGCTGGCACAGGGTCCCCATGGGTATGGGGTGCTACATGGGGTCCCCCAGGGTGCTGGCACAGGTCCTGTGGGTATGGGGTGCTGACATGGGGTCCCCCAGGGTGCTGGCACAGGGTCCCATGGGTACAGGGTGCTGACATGGGGTCCCCCAGGGTGCTGGCACAGGTCCCATGGGTACAGGGTGCTGACATGGGGTCCCCTAGGGTGCTGGCACAGGTCCCATGGGTACGGGGTGCTGACATGGGATTCCCCAGGGTGCTGGCACAGGTCCCATGGGTACAGGGTGCTGCAGATGGGGTCCCTCAGGGTGCTGGCACAGGGTCCCATGGGTACAGGGTGCTACATGGGGTCCCCCAGGGTGCTGCCACAGGGTCCTCATGGGTGCAGGGTGCTGACATGGGGTCCCCCAGGGTGCTGGCACAGGGTCCCTATGGGTATGGGGTGCTGACATGGGGTTCCCCAGGGTGCTGCCACAGTTCCCACGTGTCCAAGTCCTCCTTGAGACCCATCCCAGAGCCCTGGGGTGCCGTGCCAGCAGAGAGTCCTCCTGGGTGCAAGGTCCCCATGGGTGTGGGGTGCTTGGCAGGGCCAGGGGCAGGGGGGGTCCCCAGGGGGTGCTGGCACAGGGTCCCCATAGATACGGGGTGTTGCATGGGGTCCCCTGGGTGCTGGCACAGGTCCCATGGGTATGGGGTGCTGACATGGGGTTCCCCAGGGTGCTGGCACAGGGTCCCCATGGGTACGGGGTGCTGCATGGGGTCCCCCAGGATGCTGCCACAGGGTCCCCCTGCATACAGGGTGCTACATGGGGTCCCCCAGGGTGCTGCCACAGTTCCCACGTGTCCAAGTCCTCCTTGAGACCCATCCCAGAGCCCCTGGGGTGCAGTGCCAGCAGAGAGTCCTCCTGGGTGCAACGTCCCCACGGGTGTGGGGTGCTTGGCAGGCCCCAGGGGTGTCCCCAAGGGGGGTGCTGTCCCATCCCTGTGTCCTCCCTCCTGCAGTACTTCAGCTACAGCGTGGTGCTGAGCCTGCTGGCCTGCTCGGTCTTCCTGCACATCAGCAGCCTGGGCAAGCTGCTGCTCATGGTGGCCATCGAGGCCACCTACCTGCTGCTGGTGGAAGGGCCACAGGCCGCCCTGTTCGACAACGCTGACCTGCTGGTGGTGGCCAATGCCCTGTGAGTGTGTGGTGTGTCCCCCCCACAACCCCAAACCTCTCCCTCTACCCCCTCTCCCTAACCCTGTGTCCCCATCCTGCTGACCCCCTGCTCCTCTCCTCTCCTCCCCACACAGGCCTGCCTTCAACGGGACGCAGGGGGACTGGTGAGTGGGCAACTGGGACCAGTGGGGTCTGTGGTTTGATGGGGAGGGGGGTGTGTTCAGGTTTGGGGTCCTTGGGGTGGGTGTATCTTAGGGGATCCCATGGGTGGGAGCAGCTTTGGGGGTTGTGCAGTGTTGGGGTCCTTGGGGTGGGTGCATCTTAGGGGATCCCATGGGTGGGAGCAGCTTTGGGGGTGCATCTTAGGAGATCCCATGGGTGGGAGCAGCTTTGGGAGTTGCACAGAGTTGGGGTCCTTGGGGTGGGTGCATCCTATGGGGTCCCTGGGGTGGGTGCATCTTAGGGGATCCCATGGGTGGGAGCAGCTTTGGGGTCCTTGGGGTGGGTGCATCTTAGGGGATCCCATGGGTGGGAGATGCTTTGGGGGTCCTTGGGGTGGGTGCATCTTAGGGGATCCCATGGGTGGGAGCAGCTTTGGGGTCCCTGGGGTGCATCTTAGGGGATCCCATAGGTGGGAGCAGCTTTCGGAGTGCATCTTAGGGGATCCCATGGGTGGGAGATGCTTTGGGGGTCCTTGGGGTGGGTGCATCTTAGGGGATCCCATGGGTGGGAGCAGCTTTGGGGTCCCTGGGGTGCATCTTAGGGGATCCCGTGGGTGGGAGCAGCTTTCGGGGTGCATCTTAGGGGATCCCATGGGTGGGAGCAGCTTTGGGGTCCCTGGGGTGCATATTAGGGGATCCCATGGGTGGGAGCAGCTTTGGGGTCCTTGAGGTGGGTGCATCTTAGGGGATCCCGTGGGTGGGAGCAGCTTTGGGGTCCTTGAGGTGGGTGCATCTTAGGGGATCCCGTGGGTGGGAGCAGCTTTGGGGGTTGTGCAGTGCTGGGGTCCCTGGGGTGGGTGCCTTTTAGGGGATCCCATGGGTGGGAGCAGCTTTGGGGGTTGACATAGCTTTGGGGTCCTTGGGGTGGGTGCATCTTAGGGGATCCCATGGGTGGGAGAAGCTTTGGGGTCCCTGGGGTGGGTGCATCTTAGGGGATCCCATGGGTGGGAGCAGCTTTGGGAGTTGCACAGAGTTGGGGTCCTTGGGGTGGGTGCATCCTATGGGGTCCCTGGGGTGGGTGCATCTTAGGGGATCCCATGGATGGGAGATGCTTTGGGGGTTGTGCAGTGCTGGGGTCCCTGGGGTGGGTGCAGACTCGCCCAGCAGCCCATCTCAGTGGGTGGGGGGTGTCGGCAGCCCGGCGGAGGGGAAGGTGGCGCTGAGGTATGTCACCCCCGTCGTCCTGGCGGTCTTCGCGCTGGCCCTGTACCTGCACGCGCAGCAGGTCGAGTCCACCGCCCGCCTCGACTTCCTCTGGAAGCTGCAGGTAGGACCCAGCAGGTGAAGGGGCCTGGGGGGCGGGGGGCAACCCCCTGCCATACCCCCCACCCTGGGATGGGCGCTGGGACCCATCCTGGCCCCATCCTGGCTCCCTCACGGCCCCATCCTGGCCCCATCCTGGCTCCCTCACGGCCCCATCCTGGCCCTATCCTGGCTCCTTCATGGCTCCTTCTTGGCCCCATCCTGGTCCCATCCTGGTCCCATCCTGGCCCTATCCTGGCTCCTTCATGGCTCCTTCATATCCCCATCCTGGCCCCGTCCTGGCCCCATCCTGGCCCCATCCTGGCCCCATCCTGGCCCCATCCTGGCTCCTTCATGGCCCCATCCTGGCCCCATCCTGGCCTCGTCCTGGCTCCCTCATGGCCCCATCCTGGCTCCCTCATGGCTCCCTCATGGCTCCCTCATGGCCCCATCCTGGCTCCCTCATGGCTCCCTCATGGCTCCCTCATGGCCAAATCCTGGCCCCATCCTGGCCCCATCCTGGCCCCGTCCTGGCTCCCTCATGGCCTCATCCTGGCTCCTTCATGGCCCCATCCTGGCCCCATCCTGGCCCCATCCTGGCCCCGTCCTGGCTCCCTCATGGCCTTATCCTAGCCCCATCCTGGCCCCATCCTGGCTCCCTCATGGCCAAATCCTGGCCCCATCCTGGCTCCTTCATGGCCCCATCCTGGCCCCATTCTGACTCCCTCATGGCTCCTTCATGGCCCCATTCTGGCTCCCTCATGGCTCCTTCATGGCCCCATTCTGGCTCCCTCATGGCTCCTTCATGGCCCCATTCTGGCTCCCTCATGGCTCTTTCATGGTCCCATCCTGGCTCCCTCATGGCTCCCCCATGGCCCCATCCTGGTCCCATCCTGGCTCCTCCATGGCCCCATCCTGGTCCCATCCTGGTCCCATCCTGGCCTCATCCTGGCTCCCCCATGACCCCATCCTGGCTCCATCCTGGCTCCCTCATGGCCCCATCATGGCCCCATCCTGGCACCATCCTGGCTCCCTCACGGCCCCATCCTGGCTCCCTCACGGCCCCATGTGCCCCAGGCGACGGGTGAGAAGGAGGAGATGGAGGAGCTTCAGGCCTACAACCGGCGGCTGCTGCACAACATCCTGCCCAAGGACGTGGCAGCTCATTTCCTGGCGCGGGAGCGGCGCAACGACGAGCTCTACTACCAGTCCTGCGAGTGCGTGGCCGTCATGTTCGCCTCCATCAGCAACTTCTCCGAGTTCTACGTGGAGCTGGAGGCCAACAACGAGGGCGTGGAGTGCCTGAGGCTGCTCAACGAGATCATCGCTGACTTCGATGAGGTGCTGGAGGAGGGAGGAATGGAGGAGATGATGGGGTGGGCTATGGGGTCCCCAAAGAGGCTGTGGGGCAGCGGGCTTGAGGAGGGGTTGAACAAGGATGGGGAACATGGGGTGCAGTGCAGGAGATGGGGGGCCCATGGGTGCCCAAAGAGGCTGTGGAGCAGCAGGTCTGAGGAGGGATGGCCCAAAGATGGGGTGCTGCAGGTTGGGGTGCAGGAGATGGGGAGATATGGGGTCCCCAAAGAGCCTGTGGAGCACTGGGCCTGAGGAGGGGTTGCAGAAGGATGGGGAACATGGGGTGCTGCAGGGTGGGGTGCAGGAGATGGGGTGGGATATGGGTCCCCAAAGAGGCTGTGGGGCACCAGGCCCAAGGAGGGGTTGAACAAGGATGGGGAATATGGGGTGCAGTGCAGGAGATGGGGGGGATATGGGTCCCCAAAGAGGTTGTGGGGCATTGGGTCCAAGGAGAGGTTGCAGAAGGATGGGGTGCTGCAGGGTGGGGTGCAGGAGATGGGGTGGGCTATGGGGTCCCCAAAGAGGCTGTGGGGCATTGGGCCTGAGGAGGGGTTGAACAAGGATGGGGAACATGAGGTGCTGCAGGGTGGGGTGCAGCAGATGGGGTGGGCTATGGGGTCCCCAAAGAGGCTGTGGGGCATTGGGCCTGAGGAGGGGTTGAACAAGGATGGGGAACATGGGGTGCAGTGCAGGAGATGGGGGGGATATGGGTCCCTCAAGGGGCTGTGGAGCACCAGGCCTGAGGAGGGATTGCAGAAGGATGGGGTGCTGCAGGGTGGGGTGCAGGAGATGGGGTCCCCAAAGAGGCTGTGGAGCACCAGGCCAGAGGATGGATGGCACAAAGATGGGGTGCTGCAGGGTGGGGTGCAGGAGATGGGGTCCCCAGCGAGGCTGTGGGACACTGGGCCTGAGGAGGGGTTGAACAAGGATGGGGAACATGGGGTGCTGCAGGTTGGGGTGCAGGAGATGGGGTAGGATATGGGTCCCCATTGAGGCTCTGGGGCACAAGGCCTGAGGAGGGGTTGCAGAAGGATGGGGAACATAGGGTGCTGCAGGGTGGGGTGCAGCAGATGGGGTCCCCAGTGAGCCTGTGGAGCACCAGGCCCGAGGAGGGATTGAACAAGGATGGGGAACATGGGGTGCAGTGCAGGAGATGGGGGGGATATGGGTCCCCAAAGAGGCTGTGGGGCATTGGGCCTGAGGAGGGGTTGAACAAGGATGGGGAACATGGGGTGCAGTGCAGGACATGGGGGGCCATGGGTCCCTCAAGGGGCTGTGGAGCACCAGGCCCGAGGAGGGGTTGCACTAGGATGGGGTGCTGCAGGGAGGGGTGCAGGAGATGGGGTGGGATATGGGGTCCCCAAAGGCTGTGGAGCACCAGGCCTGAAGAGGGGTTGCAGAAGGATGGGGAACATGGGGTGCTGCAGGGTGGGGTGTAGGAGATGGGGTCCCCAAAGAGCCTGTGGAGCACCAGGCCCGAGGAGGGATTGAACAAGGATGGGGAACATGGGGTGCAGTGCAGGGTGGGGTGCAGGAGATGTGGGGGTGGGATATGGGTCCCCAGTGAGGCTGTGGGGCATTGGCTTTGAGGAGGGATTGAAAAAGGATGGGGAACATGGGGTGCTGCAGGGTGGGGTGCAGGAGTTGGGGTCCCCAAAGAGGCTGTGGAGCACCAGGCCTGAGGAGGGATTGAAAAAGGATGGGGAACATGGGGTGCTGCAGGGTGGGGTGCAGGAGATGGGGTCCCCAAAGAGGCTGTGGAGCACCAGGCCTGAGGAGGGATTGAACAAGGATGGGGAACATGGGGTGCAGTGCAGGAGATGGGGGGGATATGGGTCCCCAAAGAGGCTGTGGAGTAGTGGGCCTGAGGAGGGGTTGAACAAGGATGGGGAACATGGGGTGCAGTGCAGGACATGGGGGGGATATGGGTCCCTCAAGGGGCTGTGGAGCAGCAGGCCTAAGGAGGGGTTGCACTAGGATGGGGTGCTGCAGGGTGGGGTGCAGGAGATGGGGAGGATATGGGTCCCCAAAGAGGCTGTGGGGCATTGGGCCTGAGGAGGGATTGAAAAAGGATGGGGAACATGGAGTGCTGCAGGGTGGGGTGCAGCAGATGGGGTCCCCAAAGAGCCTGTGGAGCACCAGGCCCGAGGAGGGGTTGCACAAGGATGGGGTGCTGCAGGGTGGGGTGCAGGAGATGGGGTCCCCAAAGAGGCTGTGGGGCAGCAGGCCCAAGGAGAGTTTGAACAAGGATGGGGAACATGAGGTGCTGCAGGGTGGGGTGCAAGAGATGGGGAGAAATGGGGTCCCCAAAGAGACTGTGGAGCACTGGGCCTGAGGAGGGCTTGCAGAAGGATGGGGAACATGGGGTGCTGCAGGGTGGGGTGTAGGAGATGGGTCCCCAAAGAGGCTGTGGAGCACCAGGCCCGAGGAGGGGTTGCAGAAGGATGGGGAACATGGGGTGCTGCAGGGTGGGGTGCAGGAGATGGGGTCCCCAAAGAGGCTGTGGGGCACCAGGCCCGAGGAGGGGTTGCAGAAGGATGGGGTGCTGCAGGGTGGGGTGCAGGAGATGGGGTCCCCAAAGAGGCTGTGGGACACTTGGCCTAAGGAGGGGTTGCAGAGGGATAGGGTGCTGCAGGGTGGGGTGCAGGAGCTGGGGAGGGGGCCATGTCTCCCCAAAGCAGCCGTGTGCCACAGCTCCTGGGCTGGGGAGGCCGCGGGTCACCACGTGCGGGGCTGGAGGAGGCCGGGGCGCGCGGGGCCCTGCTGAGGGGACACAGGGGGTGTGTTGGGGGGTGTTGGGGGGGTGTTGGGGTGTGTGTGTGACACCCCCACCCCCCTCCCCAGATCATCAGCGAGCAGAAGTACCGGCAGCTGGAGAAGATCAAGACCATCGGCAGCACCTACATGGCGGCCTCGGGCCTCAACGCCTCCACCTACGACCGCGAAGGCCGGAGCCACGTCGCGGCGCTGGCCGACTACGCCATGCAGCTGATGGAGCAGATGAAGTACATCAACGAGCACTCCTTCAACAACTTCCAGATGAAGATCGGTGAGCCGCGCACGCCGCCGCCCCGCCACCGCCCCGCCACGGCCCTGGCACACCCCTGGCACACCCCTGGCACACACACCCCCTTGCACACCCCTTTACACGCCCCTTTACACGCCCCTTTACAGACACACCCTCTTGCACACCCCTTTACACGCCCCTTTACATGCCCCTTTGCACACATCCCCCCTTGCACACCCCTTTACACACCCCTTTACACCCCCCTTTGCACACACAAGCCCTTGCACATCCCTTTACACACCCCTTTATACACCCCTGTGTACACACAAGCCCTTGCACACCCCTTTGCACGCTCCTTTACACGCCCCTTTGCACACACACACCCTTGCACACCCCTTTACACGCCCCTTTACACGCCCCTTTGCACACACAAGCCCTTGCACATCCCTTTACACCCCTTTACACACCCCTTTATACACCCCTTTGCACACACCCCCCCCTTGCACCCCCCCTTGCACACCCCTTTACACGCCCCTTTGCACACCCCTTTACACACCCCTTTACACACCCCTTTGCACACACACGCCCCTTTACACGCCCCTTTACACGCCCCTTTGCACACCCCTTTACACACCCCTTTATACACCCCTTTGCACACACAAGCCCTTTACACGCCCCTTTGCACGCCCCTTTGCACGCCCCTTTTCACACCCCTTTGCACACACAAGCCCTTTACACGCCCTTTACACGCCCCTTTGCACGCACAAGCCCTTGCACACCCCTTTACACACCCCTTTACACACCCCTTTACACACCCCCTTTGCACACACACCCCCTTGCACACCCCCTTGCACACCCCTTTACATGCCCCTTTGCACACACACCCCCTTGCACACCCCTTTACATGTTCCTTTGCACACACAAACCCTTGCACCCCCCTTTATACCCCCCTTTGCACACCCATGGCACGTGCAAGCCTTTGCACACCCCTTTACACACCCCTTTACACACCTCTTTGCACACACAAGCCCTTGCATGCTCCTTTGCACGCTCCTTTGCACACACACCCCCTTCCCCCCCCTTTGCACACACACCCCCTTGCACACACCTTGCACCCCCCTTTCCACCCCCCTTTGCACACACAAGCCCTTGCACCCCCCTTTCCGCCCCTTTCCACACCCCTTTTCACCCCCCTTTGCACACACACCCCCTTGCACCCCCCTTTCCACCCCTTTCCCCCCTCCTTTCCCCCCCCTTTGCACACCCCTGGCACACACAACCCCATTCCCCCCCCTTCACACACACACCCCCCTTCCCCTCCCACCCCCACCCCGCACCCCTTTCCCTCGCCCCGCTCTCTCCCCCTTTCCCTGGCAATTGGGGGGGTGTCTGTGTGTCGGGGGGGGGTCCATGACCCCCCTGTGTGTCTGTGTGTGTCCCCCCCTCTTCCCCAGGCCTGAACATGGGCCCGGTGGTGGCGGGAGTGATCGGGGCCCGCAAGCCCCAGTACGACATCTGGGGCAACACGGTCAACGTCTCCAGCCGCATGGACAGCACCGGGGTGCCCGACCGCATCCAGGTGAGCTTAGGGGGTGAGGGGGGGGGAAAGAGGCTCAGGACCCCCCCCAAAAGCAGCTTAACACCCCCCCCCCTTCTCTTCTTTCATGGCAGGTGACGACGGACCTGTACCAGGTGCTGGCAGCCAAGGGCTACGCGCTGGAGTGCCGGGGGGTGGTGAAGGTCAAGGGCAAGGGGGAGATGACCACCTACTTCCTCAATGCAGGGCCTGGGGGGGGCAGTTAAAGGAGGAGGGGGGGGTCCCCATGGTGTCCTGTCGTGTCCCCCCCCACCCTCTCCCAATAGTGTCCTGTCCTGTCCTGCTCCCCCCATGGTGTCCTGCCCTCCCCATGGTGTCCTGTCCTCCCACCCTCCCACCTCAATGCAGGGCCTGGGGGGGGAGTTAAAGGAGGAGGGGGGGGGTCCCCATGGTGTCCTGTGCCCCCCCCCCCCCCTCCCAATAGTGTCCTGTCCTGTCCTGTCCTGTCCTGTCCTGCTCCCCCCATGGTGTCCTGTCCGCCCCCCCCTCCACCTCAATGCAGGCCCTGGGTGGGGGGGGGGGGGGCAGTTAAAGGTGGGGGACAGTGAAAGGGGGGGGCAGTTAAAGGAGGGGGGGGTCCCCATGGTGTCCTGTCCCCCCCCCCCCCTCCCAATAGTGTCCTGTCCTGTCCTGCTCCCCCCATGGTGTCCTGTCCTGTCCTGTCCTCCCCCACCCCACACCTCAATGCAGGCCCTGGGGAGGGGCAGTTAAGGAGGGGGGGTCCCCATGGTGTCCTGCCCCCCCCCAATAGTGTCCTGTCCTATCCTGCCCCCCCCATGGTGTCCTGTGCCCCCCATGGTGTCCTGTCCTCCCAACCCCCCCTACCTCACTGCAGGCCCTGGGGAGGGGCAGTTAAGGAGGGGGGGTCCCCATGGTGTCCTGCCCCCCCCCAATAGTGTCCTGTCCTGTCCTGCCCCCCCCATAGTGTCCTGTCTTGCCCCCCCCCCACACCTCAATGCAGGGCCTGGGGTGGGGAGGGGCAGTTAAGGAGGGGGGGTCCCCATGGTGTCCTCCCCCCCACCAGGGTATGTGCGCCCCCCCAGACAGGAAAAGTCCCCAAATCCAGTTATTTAAAGAAAAAGAGGAAGGGCAAAGGGAGGGGGATGAGGGGGGGAAAAGGGGGGGGTGGGTCACCCTGCTCTGCCCCCCCCCAACACCCCCCCCCGCCCCCAAGGGGGTGTGTAGGGGGGGATGTTTGCAGAGGAAGGGGGGGGGGTCAGGGTGCAGCTCCATGTGCCAAAGAGGGGAGATGGGGGCCCCCCCCCCTGCACCCCCCCCCCCTCCCCAGGCAGGGGCTGTGGTGGGGTTTGAGGGTGAAGCCCACCCCCCCCAACCCCCCCTCCACGTGCCAAATTGAAGTGTGGGGGGGGTGGGGGCACAGCCCCTTCACAGCCCCCCCCCCCCCCTCCCCAACACCACCCCTCCCCGGGGTCCCAACCCTCCCAGCTGGGGGGGGGGTGGGTGGGGAAGATGGGGGGGGGGTGGGGGGGGCAGCCCCCCCCCCATTTTAAATGCAAAAAAACCCCCATGAAGTGATTTTTTTTCTTTTATTTTGGGGTTTGGGGGGGGTCTCGAAGCCGGGGGGGGGGGGGAGGAGGGGGGGGCGGGATCAGCCCGTAGGGGGGGAGGAGGAGGAGGATGGGGAGGAGGAAGGGGGGGGGTCGCCCTCCCCCCCCCCCCCAGCCCTGCGGTACTCGGCGTGTACAGATAAATTATATAAACTCACTTTGGATACGAGCTGTGGCCTGGCCTGTGGGGGGGGGCACTGGGGGGCACTGGGGGGGGCACCGGGGGGGTACCGGGGGCACTGGAGTACCTGGGGAGCGGGAGGACCCGGGGGTACCGGTATACAGGGGGTACTGGGGCGGGGGGGGGTGTTACAGGGGGTACAGGGGCACGGGGGGGGGTTACAGGGGTTACCGGGGCAGTGGGGGGGTTATAGGGGCTACCGGGGGGGGTTACTGGAGCACTGGGGGGGGCTACAGGGGTTACCGGGGGGCTACAGGGGCACGGGGGGGGGTTATAGGGGCTACAGGGGCAGGGGGGGGTTTACAGGGGTTACCGGGGGGCTACAGGGGCACGGGGGGGGGTTATAGGGGCTACAGGGGTTACCGGGGGGGGGTTACCAGGGCATGGGGGGGGTTATAGGGGCTACAGGGGTTACCGGGGGGGGGGTGTTACTGGGGCATGGGGGGGGTTATAGGGGCTACAGGGGTTACCGGGGGGGGGGGTTACTGGGGCATGGGGGGGGGGGGGTTATAGAGGCTACAGGGGTCACCGGGGGGCTACAGGGGCACGGGGGGGGGGGTTATAGGGGCTACAGGGGTCACCGGGGGGCTACAGGGGCACGGGGGGGGGGGGTTATAGGGGCTACAGGGGTCACCGGGGGGCTACAGGGGCACGGTGGGGGGGGGTTATAGGGGCTACAGGGGTCACCGGGGGGCTACAGGGGCACGGGGGGGGGGTTATAGGGGCTACAGGGGTCACCGGAGGGGGGGTTACCGGGGCACAGGGGGAGGTTACAGGGGCTACCGGGGCATGGGGGGGGTGGTTACAGGGGGTACTGGGGGGCTACAGGGGCACGGGGGGGGTGGGGGGGGGTGTTATAGGGGCTGCAGGGGTTACCGGGGGGGGGGGTTACTGGGGCATGGGGGGGGTTATAGGGGCTACAGGGGTTACCGGGGGGGGGGGGTTACTGGGGCATGGGGGGGGTTATAGGGGCTTACAGGGGTTACCGGGGGGCTACAGGGGCACAGGGGGGGGTTATAGGGGCTACAGGGGTTACCGGAGGGGGGGGTACCGGGGCACGGGGGGGGGTTATAGGGGGTACCGGGGGGGGTTACTGGAGCACGGCGGGGGGTTACAGGGGCTACCGGGGCATGGAGTGGGGGGGGGTTACAGGGGCTACTGGGGCACGGAGGGGGGGGGTTACAGGGGTTACTGGGGGGCTACAGGGGCACGGTGGGGGGGGGGTGGGGTGTTATAGGGGCTACAGGGGTTACCGGAGGGGGGGGTACCGGGGCATGGGGGGGGGTTACCGGGGGTACCGGGGGGGGTTACTGGAGCATGGGGCGGGGGGGTTACAGGGGCTACCGGGGCATGGGGGGGGGCTTCAGGGGTTACCGGGGCGCGGGGGTGGGGGTTATAGGGGCTACAGGGGTCACGGGAGGGGGGGGAGGGTTACCGGGGCACGGGGGGGGGTTTACAGTGGGTACCGGGGCACAGGGAGGGGTTACAGGGGTTACCGGGTGGGTTATAGGGGCTACCGGGGGGGTTACAGGGGGTACCGGGGCACAGGGGGGGGGATACAGGGGCTACAGGGGTTACCGGGAAGGGGCTACCGGGGCACGGGGAGGGGTTACAGGGGTTACCGGGTGGGTTATAGGGGCTACCGGGGCCCAGGGGGGGGTTACAGGGGTTACCGGAGGGGTTACCGGGGCTACCGCGGCACGGGGGGGGCGGTGTTCAGGGGCTACCGGGGCACGGGGGGGGGGTGTTCAGGGGTTACCGGATGAGTTACAGGGGTTACCAGGGCACTGGGGGGGGCTTTCAGGGGCTACCGGGTGGGTTACCGGGGTTACCGGGGCACTGGGAGGGGTTACCGGACAGGTTACAGGGGTTACCGGATGATTTACCGGGGTTACCGGGGCACTGGGGAGGGTTACAGGGGTTACCGGATGATTTACAGGGGTTACCGGGGGCGTTACCGGTGCCACCGGCTCTACCCACCCCCCCTCCCCACCCCATCACTTCCGGCCTCCGGCCACCTGCGCTCCCATTGGCTCATCCTTCTCCCCCCCGCTGTGACGCCGGCGCCGCGTGCGTGCGTGCGTGGGGCCGCTGACGTTGCGTGCGTGCGTGCGCGCGCGGGCGCAGACCGCCATGGAGGCCTCGGCGGGCGGCGGGGCCGGCGGCGCGGCGGGGCGGCGCTGGTACTTCACCCGCGAGCAGCTGGAGCGCAGCCCCTCCCGCCGCGCGGGGCTGGACGCCGACAAGGAGCTCTCGTACCGGCAGCAGGCGGCCAACCTGCTGCAGGACATGGGGCAGCGCCTCAACGTGTATCCGGGCGCGCTAGGCCGCGAGGCCTGCGCTCGAGTGGTGCCGCCTCAGCTGGACAGGCCTCGGGTTGAGGGGTTGGGGGGGTTGCGAGGGGGTGGGGGGGGTGGTGGGACGGGTTTGGCTTCGGTTGGGGATGGGGAGGGGGTGAGGGAGGTGGGAGAGCCGCGCTGGGCTGTGGGGAGAGGGTTGTGTAGGGGTGAGGCCCGGCCTGAGGGGTTGGGGGGGTTGCGAGGGGGTGGGGGGGGTGGGGGGACGGGTTTGGCTTCGGTTGGGGATGGGGAAGGAGTGAGGGAGGGGGGAGAGCCGCGCTGGGCTGTGGGGAGAGGGTTGTGTAGGGGTGAGGCCCGGCTTGAGGGGTTGGGGGGGTTGCGAGGGGGTGGGGGGGGGGGGTGGTGGGACGGGTTTGGCTTCGGTTGGGGAGTGGGGAAGGGGTGAGGGAGGTGGGAGAGCCGCGCTGGGCTGTGGGGAGAGGGTTGTGTAGGGATGAGGCCCGGCCTGGGGAGAGCTGCGGCGGGGTGGGGACGGGGAAAGGCCGAGCCGGGCCCGAGCGAGCGAGGAGGAAGGTTCTGCCCGTCTGGGGAGCGGGTGAACCGGTGTGTGGAGGAGGTGAGAAGCCGAGCCGGGCGCGTTTAGGGAGCTGGGGGGTAGGGGGAGCTGTGGCCGTGCCGGGTGTAGGGTGGATCTGGGAGCGTTGAGAGCTCTTGAGATCGTTCCCGGCACCGTGTGTGTTTCCTTAACGGCCCCATCAGCTCCCAGCTCACCATCAACACAGCCATCGTGTACATGCATCGTTTCTACATGGTGCAGTCCTTCACCCAGTTCCACAGGAATGTAAGTGGGATGGGGACTGAGGGGATGGGGAGGGGGGGCACCCCAAACAACCCCCCCTATCCCCTCAGATCTGCTCTCCCAGCAGCCAGCTTGGGGAACCATGTGGTGGGAGGGGGCTTGGAAGGGGGAAGGGAGACCCTTTTCCCTCCTCCTGGTGCTTGGCTTTGTGCAGGCTTTCTTTCCTTAAAGGAATACTTAATTTACATGGGAGAATTCACCTAATTTATTGATTTTAATCTCGAATTTATTAACTTGAAAAGTAAAATCTTGGTCTTTTTTCCCCCCCCTTTTCCCCTCTGAAGTCGGTGGTACCAGCAGCTCTATTCTTGGCAGCCAAGGTGGAGGAGCAGCCTCACAAACTGGAGCACGTAATCAAGGTGGCACATGCCTGCCTGCACCCCCAGGAGACTCCCCTGGACACCAAGAGTGAGGTCAGTGCTGAGATTTGGGGTGCTGGGCTCTGCTGGGAGGAGGAGGAGGAGGAATGGGGATGGTGGGGGAACGTTGCATCCTGCCTGGTGTGGTTACAGTGGCTCCCTAAGCCAGCAGCTGGGTGTCCTGGGATGCTCACTGGTGGCTTCCCAGTTCTCTTAACACTACCAGGAGCTCCTTGGCTTCTGTGCAAGCAGGAGGCTTTTCCTCCCTGCTCTGTGACAACCCCTTCTCTGCCCTCCCCTGCTGTGCTGCTGCTGCTGCAGGGGTGCCCTGGGTGTGTTTGTGGAGCTGTGTCTGCCTGACACCCTGCTCAGGAGGTGCTGTGGTGGAGCAGGACCTGGCAGAGCAGGAGAGGGGAAGGGTTTGCAGTTGGGTTTTGGCCCCACACATGTTGTTTCCAGGGGGTTTATTAAATCCCACTCCCCCCCAGTCTCTTCAAACAAACCTGGGGCTGAGCAGCTCACCCTGCTGAGAAGGGGCAGCTTTACCCAGGAGATACAGGAGGATAGAAAAACCCACCAAAACCAACCCAAACCCCCCAGTAAATTCCTCTCCTGTGCTGCTCATGTGGCTGCCCTGTGCTGCAGGACTGAGAGAACCACTCTGGATCCCTCAGCAGGGGAGAAGCTCCACCTCCCCACTCCACCTCCCCACTCCTCCTCTCCTCTGCCAGGGAACCTGTACCAGTTGCTCCACTCCCTCCCAGTATAGATTATCCCCAAAATGCTGCTTTTTTTTGCCTCCCTGAGGAAGGAAAGGGGCTGTTAGGAAGGTGCAGGCTTTCCCCAGACTTGCCTCATGCTGAGTTAACCTGCCTGTCCTCCCCCCCTCACCCCCAGGCTTACCTGCAACAAGCCCAAGACCTGGTCATTCTAGAGAGCATAATCCTGCAGACCCTGGGTAAGTCTTGTCAAAGCCAGCATGGAACTGTGGCTCATCTCCTTGATTTTTGGGGTGGTTTTTCTTCTTTTTAATGATTTTTTTTAACAAATAGATCCTGCACCTCACCCACCCACACACACACCAGGTTTTGCACCCCTCAGGCACCCATCTCTCTCCTCCCTTGTGCTCTTGAACTCCTCAGCCCCTTGGCCAGGGGTGGTTTGCACTGAGATGTCTTAACAAAACCTGGGCTGAAGGTTAATATTTGGATCAAATAGTTAAATCTGGGGGGGAAACACCCCAAAACCCCACCAGCAGGGACAGGGAGGGGATTGTCCTTTTCTGCTCTGTCCTTGTGAGGCCCCAGCTGGAGTCCTGTGTCCAGAGCTGGGGAGCCCAGTACAGTGTGGGGCTGGTGGAGAGGGGTCAGAGGAGGGACTTGGGGGTGATGAGGAGCAGTTTCCCTCTGGAGAGAGGGTGAGGGAGCTGGGCTGGGTCAGCCTGGAGAAGAGAAGGCTGTGGGGGGACCTCACTGCAGCCCCCCAGTCCCTGAAGGGACCCCAGGAACAGGAGGGGAAAGGGCTTGTTAAAGGGCAGAGACTGGCAGGACAAGGGGCTGGGGTGAAGCTGGAGGAGGGAAGGGGGAGAGGAGAGATTGGGGGGAAGTTCTTTGCAGAGAGAGTGGTGAGGGGCTGGAAGGGGCTGCCCAGAGAGGGGATGGGTGCCCCATCCATCCCTGGGGGTGTCCAAGGCCAGGTTGGCTGGGGCCCTGGGCAACCTTGTGTAGCTCCAGGCCTGGAGGTTGGTGTCCCTGCCTGTGGCAGGGGGTTGGAGCTCTGTGACCCTTGGGGTCCCTCCCAACCCAGCCCAGGCTGTGAATCTGATCCTGTGACACTCTGAGGGTTGTGGCTGATGGATCCAGAGCCCTGTTCCATGTCAGGGGGGTGGTCCCACTCCAAAACACTCAGCAGCCCTTTGGCATTCCTCACCCTCACCCTCCCAGGGGTGGGAGGCAGCTCTAGGTGTGTGTGTGTGGGGTGATCACACACTCTGACTCTTCAACCTGCAACACACTCAGTTCTCCATTTGCCCCTTTTATTTCCCCCCCTCAACATCCCAGTTCTTCTAGAACATTCTGCAGGGGAAGAACTGACTCTGTTGCACACATGGAGTGAGCCTGAGCTGTTTGAATTGTGACTTTTCTCTTTGAAAACACACACACAATGCCCAAACTGAGGAGGAAACTGGAGAGAGGACTGAGCTCAGCTGCCTCCAGAGCTGGAGGCTCCTTCAAAGGGAAGAAACTTCTGCTTCCTCTTAGCTTTTTAGGGGAGAGAAATCCCTTTGGGCAGATGCCATTGTCTTTCTCCTTCCTCCCAGCTGCTGTGAAGAGGTTTCATCCTGCTATTTATATAAATCCCTTTTCACAGCTGGGTTTTCCAAGCTCAGAAGTGGCTTTAACTTGCTTGGAGGTCTGATGACCTGCAGGTTTTTGGACAACTTGAGTCATGTTGGGTGTAGGACAACAGGCTCCTCTCTCCCCTGCCCAAGCTCTGAGCAGAGAGCAGGGGGGTGTAGGAGGGAAGGGAAGGGGGAGAGAGAAGACTTTGTCCCTCAGGGTGACAGATCCATGGGCTCTGGGGGTGCTGATGGCTCTTGTGTCTTGTGTCCCCCCAGGGTTTGAGATCACCATCGACCACCCTCACACCCACGTGGTGAAGTGCACCCAGCTCGTGAGAGGTGAGTGCTGGGGGGCTGGGAGCTGCTCCTGTGTGTAACCCCAGCTTGGGGGTACACACTGAGTACTGCTGGGGCTTGGAGCTGCTCCTCTGTGTAACCCCAGCTTGGGGATACACACTGAGTACTGCTGGGGCTGGGAGCTGCTCCTCTGTGTAACCCCAGCTGGGGGAGACACACTGAGTACAGCTGGGGCTGGGAGCTGCTCCTCTGTGTAACCCCAGCTGGGGCTGGGAGCTGCTCCTCTGTGTAACCCCAGCTTGGGGACACACACTTTACTCAGCTGGGGCTTGGAGCTGCTCCTCTGTGTAACCCCAGCTTGGAGATACACACTGAGTACAGCTGGGGCTTGGAGCTGCTCCTCTGTGTAACCCCAGCTTGGGGAGACACACTGAGTAGAGCTGGGGCTTGGAGCTGCTCCTCTGTGTAACCCCAGCTTGGGGAGACACACTGAGTAGAGCTAGGGCTTGGAGCTGCTCCTCTGTGTAATCCCCAGCTGGGGCTGGGAGCTGCTCCTCTGTGTAACCCCAGCTTGGAGATACACACTGAGTACTGCTGGGGCTTGGAGCTGCTCCTCTGTGTAACCCCCAGCTGGGGCTTGGAGCTGCTCCTCTGTGTAACCCCAGCTGGGGCTGGGAGCTGCTCCTCTGTGTAACCCCCAGCTGGGGCTGGGAGCTGCTCCTCTGTGTAACCCCCAGCTGGGGCTGGGAGCTGCTCCTCTGTGTAACCCCCAGCTGGGGCTGGGAGCTGCTCCTCTGTGTAACCCCAGCTTGGAGAGACACACTGAGTACAGCTGGGGCTTGGAGCTGCTCCTGTGTGTAACCCCCAGCTGGGGCTTGGAGCTGCTCCTCTGTGCAACCCCAGCTGGGGCTTGGAGCTGCTCCTCTGTGTAACCCCAGCTGGGGCTTGGAGCTGCTCCTCTGTGTAACCCCAGCTGGGGCTGGGAGCTGCTCCTCTGTGTAACCCCAGCTTGGAGATACACACTGAGTACAGCTGGGGCTTGGAGCTGCTCCTCTGTGTAACCCCAGCTGGGGCTTGGAGCTGCTCCTCTGTGTAACCCCAGCTTGGGGACACACACTGAGTACAGCTGGGGCTTGGAGCTGCTCCTCTGTGTAACCCCAGCTTGGGGACACACACTTTACTCAGCTGGGACTGGCCCAAGCACCTTCCAGCTCCTCAAGTGACCCCAGTGAACCTCAAACCAGAGCTGGCTACACCCAGCCAAGGTGATGTTGTGGCTCTGCTGAGCTGCACAGAGCTCACTCTCTGTGTAGTATCTCCTAAGATCCTCCTGGTTGTAGGGCTGGGGGTAGTTGAGCCGTGCTGGGGGGTCATCCTGTGGTTGAGCAGCTGATGGTGCCCTAAAATGGACTGAAATTTGGGAGGATGGACAGACTGACCCTCTTCCTTTTCTCTTTTCTCTTCCAGCCAGCAAGGACTTGGCCCAAACTTCCTACTTCATGGCTACTAACAGGTTACTATTTTATAATTCATTGCTTATTTGCTAAGAGGGTCTTTACCTGGAGGAGGTGTGGTGCTGCTCACCCCCTTGGGCAGCCTGTGGAGCAGCTGAGCAGCACTTGGCTTGGCTCAGAAAGAGCAGGAACCCTTCCTCCTGCTGCCCACCAGTCAAAACCAGTTGCTGTGTGAGGGAGACTGGTGTGATGTGGTGAAAGTTAACAGAGGAAAACCCTCCAAAACCCCTCAAAACCCCCCAAAAAGTAGTCTTTTGATGGAGTATATGTGGGTTTTTTTCACTCAGTGCCCAGGTGTTGGGTGTTTTCACCAAACTGGGGGCTGTGCAGGCTGATGGGAGGTCTGGTCTGTGCTCCTGAGAAGGTTGATGGGGAGTGGAAAGGGAGGAGGAGGAGGAGGAGGATGAAGCAGCAGCCCTGTGACTGGACAGGCAGTGCCAACAGGAGAGTTTTGGAAACAAAAAGAGCCCCAAGTGGGGGGTTTTTGGGGTAGTTTTTGTCACCAGATCATCACCAAAACGCTGATCCCAACCTTTGTGTGGGGATTTGGGGTTGAGTTTTGATTTAATTTCTTTGGATTTCCTGGCTTGGCAGCTTCAGACAAGGCAAAGGTTGGGACAGGACAGCTTGTGGACAGCAGAACCTCCAGGTGGAAAGAGCTTGTAGGAGGGAGAGGGTGGGAGAAGAGGATGGTGAAGGTCCTGGCACAGGTGAAGCTGTGGAGTCAGAGCTCCTCCAAGCTTTGAATGCTCCTGGCCTTGGGTTTGTGGTGCCTCCTCTCTGCCCTGAGGCTGTTCCCTGTGTTCCCTGCTGCCTCCTGGGTGCTGGGAGGGTTGTTTGCTGAAGGTTCTCAAAGCTCCAAAGGGCACTCTTGGGCTTTGCTGCATGGCAGTGTGGGCAGAGGCAGCCTTGGAACGGGCTGGGTCCCCTCAGCAGCGATTGCAACACCCAGGAACTGGGAGTGAAGGCTGGAAGGGAAGGAAATCCAGGTGGAGGAGGAAGACAGGCAGCTGGCTGGGCTCAGTTTTGCCTTGGAGAGGAGGAAATCCAGGTGGAGGGGGAAGACAGGCAGCTGGATGGGCTCAGTTTTGCCTTGGAGAGGAGGAAATCCAGGTGGAGGGGGAAGCCAGGCAGCTGGGTGGGCTCAGTTTTGCCTTGGAGAGGAGGAAATCCAGGTGGAGAGGAAGACAGGCAGCTGGATGGGCTCAGTTTTGCCTTGGAGAGGAGGAAATCCAGGTGGAGGGGGAAGACAGGCAGCTGGGTGGGCTCAGTTTTGCCTTGGAGAGGAGGAAATCCAGGTGGAGAGGAGGAAATCCAGGTGGAGAGGAGGAAATCCAGGTGGAGAGGAGGAAATCCAGGTGGAGAGGAAGACAGGCAGCTGGGTGGGCTCAGTTTTGCCTTGGAGAGGAGGAAATCCAGGTGGAGAGGAAGACAGGCAGCCTTAAAGTGCTGCCCTGAGGTGCCTGATGGAGGTGGTGAAGTGGTGGATGAGATTTATCCAGCAGAGCTCCAGATGTTTTAAGGTTTAATTTCCTTCTGGGGCAGAGTTGAGGCTCTTTGTGCCCCTTCACTTCACTTCTCCCCTTGGCAGGCTGGGTAAAAGGCTCTGGATCTCCTGGATTTGACTTGATCTGTGGGTCCAGTAGCTGTGAAACAGCTTCCAGGCTGCTTGGCAGCCAAAGAGAGAGAAATCTCTGTTCCTCTGCATGGTGTTGATGGAAAAGCTCTTGGTAACCTTGAGGGTGGCCAAGAACCCCAGGTGATGCCATCCTGTGGCTGTGTGGAGGTGCTGAGTGGCACCTCCACCACCCAGCACCCTTGGAAACAGCTGCTGTGTGAGTGTGCCAACAGGCAAAGCCCGTGCTCAGCCTGTTGTCACAGCAGCCCTGCTTTTCCTGGGGGTGGATGAGAGTTTGAGGATGGGTCCTTAGTCCTTTGGTTCTCCTCTTCTCAGTGCTGCCCAGACCACCCAGCGCTGTGGCACGTGGCAAATCAACTTGCTAATTAACAAAAAGGGCTTTGAGGAATTAGCAGGCAAAGCTCTGCTGCCTTTCCTCAGGGTCACTTGGAAGAGCCAAGCCCCTTCCTCAAAGCTGAAGGGGGTCTGTCAGCTCCTTGAATGTCACCCCAGGATGTGTCTGAGCTCCTCCTTGGATTGAGCAGAGCCCGTGGTGGAGGTGGGGGTGGCAGGTGACCCACCTGCTCCTCTTCCCCCCTTCAAAAGTGGGGCTGGAGATGTGGAGCTTTGAGTCTCCTCAGCCTGCCCCAAACTCCCAACAGCCAAACCCAGTGAAGGAACCAGCAGAGTTGGGCTAGAAACACCCATAACAGTGGGGATTGTACCGGGGGAGGAAGAGCAGGGACCACCCCCCACCCCCACACCCCATCCCCAACACCGTGTCCACCGCAGCGACTGTGGAGCGGGCGGTTGTGAGGGCTGGAGTTGAGGCTTGGGAGCTGATGGCTGTCTGTTTCTCTCTCCACACTGGTGACTCAGCCTGCACCTGACCACCTTCAGCTTGCAGTACACCCCTCCCGTTGTGGCCTGCGTCTGTATCCACCTGGCTTGTAAATGGTCCAACTGGGAGATCCCGGTCTCCACGGACGGGAAGCACTGGTGGGAATACGTTGATGGCACTGTAACTCTGGAGCTCTTAGATGGTAAGTTTGGGGAGCAAAAGTTCCCCCCTTCCCACAACAAAATCAAAACGTTTTGCCATCTCTGTGCCTGGCTTTGCCACCCCAACACGGCCACCTCATGGACTCCCAGGACTTGCCAAAGGTTTCCAGTGCAGCAGCAGAGTCAGTGGGACAGGAGAGATGGCAAAAGTGCTGAGTGTTTGAGTTGGAATGTGGTCAGGGATACCAGCTCTTGAAGTGTTTTTCCCTCTTGGAATAGCTCCATCTCATCAAGTAGCTCCATTCCTTCGCCACGGTAACGGGGTTGTCCTGCTGGATGGGTGCTCTTCCTCCCCTCCTCTTGACTCCCTGCCTTGGGTTTGTGTCTCCTCTGCAGAGTTGACTCATGAATTCCTGCAGATCCTGGAGAAAACTCCCAACAGGCTGAAACGGATCCGGAACTGGAGGGTAAGAAGCTGCTCTGAACAGGGGGAGGCTCTTGGTGTCTTCCGTGTGCGTGAGGCTGGTGGGGGGGACAAGGAGACAGTGGCTGGAGGGTTTGGGTGGTGGGGGAGAAAGCCCAACACAAAACCTTCCTCTGCTCTGAATTAACTCTGTAGAGAGACTGATTAGTTTTTAATTGTATTAGAGACCCCAGCTCCTGGTCTTCACCCAGGAGGAGGGATGGGGACAAGGTGGATCATAGAATCCCAGACTGGTTTGGGTTGGATCCCCAAGGGTCACACAGCTCCAACCCTCCTGCCACAGGCAGGGCCACCAACCTCCAGGCCTGGAGCTACACAAGGTTGCCCAGGGCCCCATCCAACCTTGAACACCCCCAGGGATGGATGGGGCACCCACCCCCTCTCTGGGCAGCCAATCCCATCCCCATCCCATCCCAATCATAAAATCCCAGACTGGTTTGGGTTGGGAGGCACCCCAAGGGTCCCAGAGCTCCAACCCCCCTGCCACAGGCAGGGACACCAACCTCCAGGCCTGGAGCTACACAAGGGTGCCCAGGGCCCCAGCCAACCTGGCCTTGGACACCCCCAGGGATGGATGGGGCACCCACCCCCTCTCTGGTCAGCCCCTTCCAGCCCCTCACCACTCTCTCTGCACAGAACTTCCCCCCCCTTAATTTAAACCTTCCTGGATCTGTTGTGAGCTGCTGGTGTCAGAGCAGCTCTGGAGCTGTCCCCAGAACCACTCACCCCTTCCCTGCTTCTCTCCCAGGCCTCTCAAGCAGCCAGGAAGTCCAAGGCTGATGAGCACCGTGAGGATGAGAGCCTGTCAGAGCAAACCATCCTCAACATGATCTCCAGGAACAACAGCTCAGACATGAACATCGCTGGCTTGATGAGCATGTCCACATCCTCCACCGCCGGCGCGGGGCCGCCGCTGCCGCCCGCCGCCGACTCACCCAGCGACCAGAGCGGTGCCGATGGGGCTGAACCTGACCATTGGCATCCTCCAGCCAGGCTGGATACTGGGCAGAGTCACAGGACTACTGAAAGCTCCTCTGCTGAGCATCCCTCGCAGCAAGAGGGCGCTGCTTATCAGAAGCAGAGCGGTAAGAACCCCCCCTCGGCCAAAGTCTCCCTCAAGGAGTACAGGGCCAAGCACGCCGAGGAGCTGGCGGCCCAGAAGAGGCAGCTGGAGAACATGGAAGCCAACGTGAGGTCTCAGTATGCCTACGCTGCTCAGAACCTCCTGGTCCAGCAGCAGAGGGAGAGGGAAGTTCAACAAGACAGCAGCAACCCCTCTCCCATCATCCTCAAAATCCCCATCGGCGGCCCGGAGAACCCCGAGCGTCCTCCGGGTCCTGACAAGAGTGAGAAAGCTTCAGCTCTGAAGCTGAGGATCCCGGTGGCTGGTGGGAGCGTGGACAGGCCTCTCCTCCCCAAGCAGGAGGAGATGAAGATGAGGATCAAGGTGCCAGGCCCCGGCGAGCGACACGGCTCCTCGGATGAGAGTGGCGGCGGCGGCGGGGCCAAGAACCGCGAGCACAAGGAGAAGCACAAGGGCCACTCGTCCAACCACCACCACCACTACCACAACCACCACTCTCACAAACACTTACAGCTCGGCCCTGGCCCCAGCAGCGTTGCCAACAAGCGCCCAGGAGACTCTAAACACAGCAGCCAACCCGGCCCTCACAAAGCCTACGGGCCTCTGGCCTCTTCCCGCAAGAGGCCTCTGCCTGAGGAAGCAGCAGCCGCCACCGCGGCCACCACAACCACCCACGAGCACCAGCCCAAAGTCAGCAAAGCCTCAAAAGGGCCTGGGGTGCCGTTTCCTTACCCCCACCTTCCTGGGGTGGCTCATCTCCCCGGGCACGGCTCGGATTCGGGTGGGCTCCCTTTGCCCCCTCCCCAAGCTGCCAAAGCTCGGGGGAGCCACAGCAAATCGGACAAGGGGCCCTTGGGGGCCAACGGGCACAACACCACCAGCACCAGCCAGGCCAGTGACTACCAGGATACTGTCAACATGCTGCACTCGCTGTTGAGTGCTCAGGGGATGCAGCCCACCCCACCCCCTGCTTTTGACTTCCAGCTCTTGAACCCCAGGGCTTCCACCAGCTCCAGAGCTGCCACCAACACGGACAAGCCCCGACCGCCCCCTCTGCCTTCGGAACCACCCCCTCCTCTTCCTCCTCTCCCAAAGTAAAACCCACCCCCCCTCTTTACCCACCCACCCCTCCACCCCCTCTTTTTACTACTGAGTTTATTACAGAGCCCAAGCCCAAACCTGGGCTGCCCCCCACATAGGGGGGGGGGCATTCAAGGGCTCCTTTGTTCTCCACTGCCTCACGAAGAACTATTTTATTATATTATAACTTTTATTATTGATATTTAGAGTTGTTGAAGCTGTGAAAGGATAAGAAAACCCTTTCTTTGTTCTTTTCTCCTCCTCCCCCCCCATCGACTTCCAGTTAGTGGTGGGGCTCTGTCCCTGCTAGAACTGAAGCTCCCACCCCCCCCCCCACCACCCCTTCTGGGGAACACACAGCGCTGGGGGGTGGGGGGAGAGGGTTCTGGGGGGGGTATTTAAGATGTCTCAGAAAATTTAAGACGTTTTACAAATAATTTAAACAGTAACTTATATCTTTAGTGTTCTGGTCATTTTAATTTTGTGGTGCTGGGGACACACACAGACCCTCCCCCCAGCCCTGGTGAGGGGTTTGGGGGGGTGTGAGGGGCTGCTGGGTGGTTCTGTCCTGGCTTTTGGGGATAGAAAGGAGCTTTTTAGGGGATGAAGGAGCATGTGGGGAGGGCTGGGGGGTGAGAGACACCCCTGCCATGGTGATGGGAGCTGATCTGTACTGTTTCCTCACTCTGCTGTGGTTTGGGGATGGTGCCTCTGGCCTTCACCCCCTTCCTGCAGCTGCTGAACCCCCAGGGGTGGCTTCAGGTGCCAGTTTGGGGGGTGATGTGACAGATCAGGGCTGCTTGACCCAGGGTTTACTCCCCCCACAGCTGCATTTTGGGAAGGGAACAAGCCATGGCCGAGCTGCTGCCAGCTGGCCTGAGCAGTGCTGAGCGAGGGGCTTCTTCCCCAGAGCTGGAGGGTGCCTGAGAGCACCCCCAGCACCAGCTCCGTGCTGGGGGCTGGCTGGTCCTGCTGTGGGCAGTGCTGCAGAGCTGGGTGTGGGTGGGAAAGGGGGTGGGGGGCTGGGGCTGGGGGGAGATGTGTGGGGAGATGTGGCTCGGAGTGGTGCGGTGAGTCAGGCCCTGCCAGTACCAGAGCCCCATTGGTACCCATGAGCCAGATCCTGCTGGTACCAGTGAACTGGGCCCTGCTGGTACCCATGAGCCAGATCCTGCTGGTACCAGTGAACTGGGCCCTGTGGTACCCTTGAGTCAGACCCTGATGGTACCAGTGAGCTGGGCCCTGATGGTACTGGTGAGTCAGACCCTGCCAGAACCATTGAGCTGGGCTCCGTTGGTACCAGTGAACTGGGCCCTGCTGCTACTGGTGAGCCAGGCTCTGCCAGTACCAGTGAACTGGGCCCTGTGGTACCCTTGAGTCAGACCATGATGGTACTGGTGAGTCAGACCCTGCCAGTACCGTTGAGCTGGGCCCTACCGGTACCAGTGAGCCAGGCCCTGTGGTACCCTTGAGTCAGACTGTGATGGTACCATTGAACTGGGCCCTGCCAGTACCAGTGAACTGGGCCCCATTGGTACCGGTGAGTCAGACCCTGCCAGTACCAGTGAGCCCTGCTGGTACCAGTGAGCTGGGCCCTGTGGTACCAGTGAGTCAGACCCTGCCAGTACCATTGAGCTGGGCCCTGCTGGTACCAGTGAACTGGGCCCTGCTGGTACCAGTGAGCTGGGCCCTGTGGTACCCATGAGCCAGACCATGATGGTACCGGTGAGCTGGGCCTTGCTGGTACCAGTGAGTCAGACCCTGCCAGAACCACTGAGCTGGGCCCCATTGGTACCCATGAACTGGGCCCTGCTGGTACCAGTGAGTCAGACCCTGCCAGAACCATTAAGCCGGGCTCTGCCGGTACCAGTGAACTGGGCCCTGTGGTACCGGTGAGCCAGACCCTGCCGGTACCCATCAGCCGGGTCCTGCCGGTACCGGGACAGGGCTTCAGGCTTCAGGCACCACACAGGGGCCCGTCCCCTGGTGCTCTCGGGGCCTCGTCCCCTGGTGCTCTCGGGGCCTCTCTCAGCCCCCAGCCCGGCTGCTCGCGGGCCGGCCGGGCTGCCTCCCTCTGGGGCTGTCCGGGGAGACCGGGAGGGGCCGGGGTCGAGCCAGGGGGGGCTTCTCGGCCCCCGGCTGGTGCTCTGGGGCTACCGGGAGCGCGGCCCGGTCCCGGTCCCGGTCCCGGCCCCGGCCCCGGCCCCGCTCGGTGCTGACGGAGCCCCCCCGGCCCCGCCAGTTTCCCGCCGCCCTGACGTGAGGCATTGTGGGCGTGGCTTGTCCCTGCGGAGTGACAGCAGGCTCAGCCAATCGCCCGCGGCACCGCCCCCCGCGCCTGCCGCTGATTGGCGGCCGGTGAGGAGGCGGGACGTGTGCGCGGCGAGGCAGCGGGGAGGCCGGGGCGGCAGCGAGGTAAGATGGCGGCGGTGCCACCCGCCCTGAGCGGAGTCTGCGGAGCCCTTCGCCGCGGCACCGGCGCGCTCCCCCGGGGTCTCTCCACCTCTCCCCGGCCTGTGGGGATCGGTTCCTTGTCCGTCCTCCGCCTCCACGGCGCTGCTTGATCCCCCCCCCACCCCCTTCCCGGAGCGCCCCTCACGCCCGCCGCCCGCGGACAAAATGGCGGCTGCGCGGGGCGGCTGCGCGGGGCCACTGCGCATGCGCGGGGCCGGAGCGCGGGGCGGCGGCGGAGCACGTGCGTGGGGAGGGAGAGGGGCTCGCGGCGGGAGCGGCAGCGGCAGCGGGACGGGCAGCGGGATGGGGACCAGGCCCGGGATGGGGACCAGGCCGGGGATGGGCAACGGGCTCGGGATGGGCAACGGGCTCGGGATGGGGCCCGGGCCCGGGATGGGGACCAGGCCCGGGACGGGCACCGGGATGGGCAGAGGGCTCGGGATGGGCACCGGGCCCGGGATGGGCAGTGGGATGGGCAGCGGGATGGGGACCAGGCCCGGGATGGGCACCGGGATGGGCAGCGGGCTCGGGATGGGCACCGGGATGGGCACCGGGCCCGGGATGGGCAGCGGGACGGGCAGCGGGCCCGGGATGGGGACCGGGCCCGGGATGGGCACCGGGCCCGGGATGGGCACCGGGCCCGGGATGGGGACCAGGCCGGGGATGGGGACCAGGCCCGGGATGGGCACCGGGCCCGGGATGGGCAGCGGGATGGGGACCAGGCCCGGGATGAGCAGCGGGCCCGGGATGGGCACCGGGACGGGCACCGGGATGGGGCCCAGGCCCGGGATGGGCATCGGGCCCGGGATGGGCATCGGGACGGGTACCAGGCCCGGGATGGTCAGCGGGCCCGGGACGGGTACCGGGATGGGCACCGGGACGGGCACCGGGCCCGGGATGGGGACCAGGCCCGGGATGGGCACCGGGCTTGGGACGGGCAGCGGGATGGGGACCAGGCCCGGGATGGGCACCGGGATCAGGAGCGGGACGGTACCGGGATGGGCACCGGGCCCGCGATTGGCACCGGGAGTGGCACCAGGCCCGCGATTAGCACCGGGAACGGGCCCGCGATTGGCACCGGGAGCAGCACCAGCACCGGGCCCGCGGTTAGCACCGGCACCGGGCCCACGATTGGCACCGGGACCGGGATGGACACAGGGATCAGGACCGGGACTGGCACCGGGCCCACGCTGGGCACCGGGCTCAGGACCGGGAGGGGCACCGGGACGGGCACCAGGCCCACGATGGGCACCGGGACTGGGACTGGGACAGGGGCAGCCACTGGGCTCAGGACCGGGAGGGGCACCGGGACGGACACCAGGCCCACGCTGGGCACCGGTACGGGCACCGGGACCGGGGCAGCCACTGGGCTCAGGACCGGGAGGGGCACCGGGACCGGGACAGCCACTGGGCTCAGGACCGGGAGGGGCACCGGGACGGGCACCCGGCCCACGCTGGGCACCGGGCTCAGGACCAGGGCGGGCACCGGGCCCGCGATGGGCACCGGCACCGGGATGGACACCGGGATTAGGACCGGCACCGGGACTGGGGTGAGCACCGGGACCGGGATGGGGCTGAGGGCGGGACCGGGGTGACCACCGGGACCGGGTTGGTGGGCACCGGGTTTGGGACCGGCAGTGGGGTGAGCCCCAGGACCGGGTACCGGGAGCAGAGCCCACGCCGTGAGGAGCAGCACGGGGCATGTACCGGGAGGAGCGGGTCCGGTACCGGTGCCGTGCTGGGCAGGGGAAAGGGGGGGGTGGGCTCGGTGTGTGTGTGGGGTCCCTACCCGTGTCTTTCCCCATCTCCTCCCCCCGGTGACCGACCCTTCCTCCCCCCGGTGACCGACCCTCCCTTCCCCCCGTAACCGACCCTCCCCCCCCCCCCCGGTGACCGACCCTTCCTTCCCCACCGGTGACCGACCCCCCCCCCCGGTAACCGACCCTCCCCCCCCCGGTGACCGACCCTCCCTCCCCCCCCCCCGGTGACCGACCCTCCCTCCCCCCCCCGGTAACCGACCCTCCCTCCCCCCCCCGGTAACCGACCCTCCCTCCCCCCGGTGACCGACCCTCCCTCCCCCCCGGTGACCGGCCCTCCCTCCACCCCCCCCCCCCCCGGTGACCGGCCCTTCATCCCCCCACCCCCGGTGACTGACCCTCCCTCCCCCCCCCCCCCCCCGGTGACCGACCCTCCCCCCCCCGGTGACCGGCCCTTCATCCCCACCCCCCGGTGACCGACCCTCCCCCCCCGCCGGTGACCGACCCTCCCTCCCCCCCCGGTGACCGACCCTCCCTCCACCCCCGGTGACCAACCCTCCCTCCCCCCGGTGACCGACCCTCCCCCCGGTGACCGACCCTCCCTCCCCCGGGCAGCAGTTGGCATGAACAGGATTCGGATCCACGTGTTGCCGTCGAGCCGCGGCCGCCTGACGCCGGTTCCTCGTGCCCAGGAGCCCCTGTCCTGCTCCTTCACCCCCCGGCCCTGCTCCCAGCCCCGCCTGGAGGGGCAGGAGTTCTGCATCAAGCACATCCTGGAGGACAGGACTGCCCCTTTCAAGCAGTGCAGCTACGTCTCAGCCAAGAACGGGAGGAGATGCCCCAACGCCGCCCCCAAACCCGAGAAGAAGGATGGGTGAGTGGCTGCACCTCCTCACAGAGGGGCTCAGAGGAGCCTGGAGAGGGATTTGGGGGAGCAGCAGGGACAGGGAGGGGATTGGCCCTCTCTGCTGTGTCATCTGTGTCCAGAGCTGGGGAACCCAGTACAGTGTGGGGCTGGTGGAGAGGGGTCAGAGGAGGGACTTGGGGGTGATGAGGAGCAGCTCCCCTCTGGAGAGAGGGTGAGGGAGATGGGTTGGGTCAGGCTGGAGAAGAGAAGGCTGTGGGGGGACCTCACTGCAGCCCCCCAGTCCCTGAAGGGACCCCAGGAACAGGAGGGGAATGGGCTTGTTAAAGGGCAGAGACTGGCAGGACGAGGGGCTGGGGTGAAGCTGGAGGAGGGAAGGGGGAGAGGAGAGATTGGGGGAGAAGTTCTGTGCAGAGAGAGTGGTGAGGGGCTGGAAGGGGCTGCCCAGAGAGGGGGTGGGTGCCCCATCCATCCCTGGGGGTGTCCAAGGCCAGGTTGGATGGGGCCCTGAGCATCTTTTAGGATCCAGGTTGGAGCTCTGTGACCTCTGAGGGGTGGTGGGAGGAGGATTTAGTGGCTCTGGGGGCGCCTTTGGCGTCCCCAGAGGCACTAAATCCTCCCCCACCACCCAGAACTCCTCTTGCACGCTCCTCCCTTGACCTCATCTGTGTGATCCTTGGGGTCCCTTTGTGATCTCCCAGTTCTATGACCAGACAGAATTAAAACAGGCAGGAGAAAGTCCTTCCAATTCCACTGCTGTTCCTGTGCTCCCTCAGGCTAACTCACTCTCCTCCTTCTCAAGCACTTTCAAGCTAGAAGACTGACTCTCTGAGTGCCAAACTCCTGCCTGGAATCATCCTGGTCCTGCCAGCCTGGCTGCCCTTTGCCATCAGAAGGTGGCTGCAGAGCTCCAGCCCTTTGGCAGGAGCACCCTGCTCATCAACCCAGCCAATCCAGCTGGGTGCTGGCCAGTTAATCCTCAGCACAGACAGCTCCAGTCACGTGTTGGGTTGGACTTGATGACCTGGTTGTGCTTCTTTGTCCCCCTGATTGTGTGCACAACCTTCTGACTGCTCTGTGTGGAAGGGCCTGGGACAGTTCCTGACAGCCAGCAGAGCTCTGGTTCCTCTTCTGGGGGAGCACTGACCTCTGGTACTCTGAGGTTATGGGGTGTCACTCATGGAATCATAGAAAGTTCTGGGTTAGGAGGGATCCCCAAGGGTCACAGAGCTCCAACCCCCCTGCCACAGGCAGGGACACCAACCTCCAGGCCTGGAGCTACACAAGGTTGCCCAGGGCCCCATCCAACCTTGGACACCCCCAGGGATGGGGCACCCACCCCCTCTCTGGGCAGCCAATCCCATCCCCAGTCCCATCCCCATCCCCATCCCATCCCAATCACAGAATCCCAGCCTGGTTTGGGTTGCATCCCCAAGGATCCCAGAGCTCCAACCCCCTGCCACAGGCAAGGCCACCAACCTCCAGGCCTGGAGCTCCCCAAGGTTGCCCAGGGCCCCATCCACTTGATGCTGATGGGCTTTGATTCCACCCTTGATCCCTCTGGGACAACAGGGAGCACAGAATTCCAGGGGTTGGAAGGCACCTCAGGAGCTCATCGATTCCAACCCTGGGCCAGGCATGGAGACTCAGAGCCCAGTGGGCACGTTTGGGAGCAGAACACCTCACCCTAGCTAAAACCTCTCCTCTCTCCCTCCTCCTGTGCCCCAAAACCACCAGCTCCAGTGCCAGAGGCAGCACTTCAGCCCCTCCATGACCCACCCAGGGCTCTGCAGCATTCCCAAGCTCCCTCCCCACCTCCAGTTGCGTTGGCTGTGAGGGTGTTGTGGAAGGAACAGGCTCTCTGGGTGTTTCTCAGCCTGTTGCTCCTTCGTTTGACTGGCTGAAGGTGTTGAGGAATCACCTTGAGCCTCTGATTTCTTCCCCCAGCACGTCCTTCTGTGCAGAGCACGCCCGTAGGAACGCTCTGGCACTCCAGGCCCAGATGAAGAAGTCCAACCCTGGGCCTGTCAGTGAAACTCTCCTCTGCCAGCTGAGTTCTTATGCCAGACCTGACCTGGGCTCCCAGGTCACCGAGAGCAGCCGCAGCGAAGCCAGTCGGATCCTGGGTGAGAACTGGAACCAGGACAACCTGGACTTGGGGGGGGTTTGAACACTGGGAAGATCAACTCCTTAGAATCCCAAGGATGGGGAAGGGAAAAACATCCCAGGGGTTGGTGGGGAAAATGCTGTGTTCTGCAAACTGCAGCAGGGTTTGGGGCTGGAGTTGCCCCAAAGTTTCTTTCCCTCAGTAAATTTGGAGGTGAAATTAAACTGGGAGGAAGTGTTGATCTGCCTGAGGGTGGGGAGGGACTTCAGAGGGGTCTGGGATCCATGGGATGAGCCCAGTGGGATGAGGTTTAACAAGGCCAAGGGCAGAGTGCTGCACATGGGACACAACAACCCCCAGCAGCTACAGGCTGGGGGAGACTGGCTGGAGAAGGACCTGGGGGTGTTGGGTGACTGACCATGAGCCAGCAGTGTGCCCAGGAAGGCCAACAGCATCCTGGCTTGTGTCAGAGCCAGCGTGGCCAGTAGGGCTGGGGAGGGGATTGTGCCCCTGGACTTGGCACTGGGGAGGCTGCAGCTGGAGTGCTGGGTCCAGTTCTGGGCTCCTCAGCATCAGAAGGACATTGAGGTCCTGGGGTGAGTCCAGAGAAGGGCAACCAGGCTGGGGAAGGGGCTGGAGGGCAAATCCTCTGAGGAGCAGCTGAGGGAGCTGGGGGTGTTGAGCCTGGAGAAGAGGAGGCTGAGGGGAGACCTTCTCCCCACCTCCCCTGCCCTGCCAGGAGGGTGCAGAGAGGTGGGTGATGGTCTCTTCAGCCAGGGGACAGGAGATGGGACAAGGGGCAATGGGCTCAAGCTGCCCCAGGGCAGGGGCAGAGCAGGTGGGAGGGGAAAGTTCTTCCCTGGAAGAGTTGTGGGGCTGGGGAACAGGGGTCTGGAGCAGGGTTAGGGCCTGGAATGGGCCTGGAGCAGGAGCAGGACCTGGGACAGGCTGCCCAGGGAGGGAGCTGAGTCCCCTTCCCTGGGTGTGTTTAACAGATGGGTAGGTGAGGTGCTCAGGGAGGTGGTTCAGCTCAGGATGGGATTGGTTGGACTTGATGATCTTCAAGTTCTTCTCCAACCTTGTGATTCAGCCCCAAATCCTGGTGCCTGCCTCCCCTCCCACTCCCAGAGTAGCCACATCCCTCATCCCTCCCCTAAAGGCATCCCCAGAGGCACCAAATCCTCCCCCCCACCACCCAGAACTCCTCTCCTTGGTCTGGTGGGGCTGACACAGCTGCAGACTGTCACCTGCTGGGCTGTGTGTGTGTGTAGGGGGTTGTGTCCTGTCACTCAGGGTGTTGTGTCACTCCAGATGAGGACAGCTGGAGCGATGGAGAGCAGGACCCCATCACCGTGGAGCAGACGTGGCGAGGGGACCCCGACAGCGAAGCCGACAGCATCGACAGCGACCAGGAGGATCCCTTGAAGTAGGTTGGGGTTGGTCTTGGGACCCCCATGGCTCTTTTGGGGGGTGGGCTATTTACTGCTCAGCCTCTCTCAGCATGGATTGGGCCAGCAGATGTTTTGGGGGTGATCACTTGGGGGGTGATCTTCTTCCTCCTCCTTGCCAACTGGTGTGTGTGACCCAGCTCTGCTCACACACACACACCCCATACACCTTGTAGGGGTGAGAACAGCCCTGAGGGACCCTAAGTAACCTCTCCCCCTGCCTGGGTGGGTGCTTTCCAGGCACGCTGGTGTGTACACAGCAGAGGAGGTGGCTCTGATCATGAGGGAGAAGCTGATCCGCCTCCAGTCCCTCTACATCGACCAGTTCAAGAGGCTCCAGCACCTCCTGAAGGAGAAGAAGCGCCGGTACCTGCACAGCCGCAAGGGAGAGCACGAAGCCATAGGCAAGTACCCAGGCACAGCCACCCCCTGAGCCCTGTTCCTCCAGCCCAGGGGCTCTGCTGAAGCCCTGCAGAGCTCCACGTGCACAGAGAATCACTGTCACAGGGGTGGGAAGGGACCTGGAGAGCCCATCTCTGCCAAAGCAGCTCCCCAGGACAGGTTGGTGTCCAGATGGGGCTGGAATCTCTCCGGAGATGGAGACTCCACACCCCCTGGGCAGCCTGTCCCAGGGCTCCCTCACCCTCACTGGGGAAAAGTTCTTCCCCACATTGGGGGGAAGTCCCTGTGCTCCAGCTTGAGCCCATCACCCCTTGTCCTGTCCCCACAGACACTGAGCAGAGGCTGCCCATGGCCCCCTGTGTCCCACCCTTCAGCTATTGATCCCCAGTGATCAGATCCCCTCTCAGGCTTCTCCTCCCCAGGCTGAACAGCCCCAGGTCCCTCAGCCTTTCCTCCCAGGGGAGATGCTCCAGCCCCTTCAGCATCTCCCTGTCCCTCCTCTGGACTCTCTCCAGGAGATCCCTGTCCCTTTGATCCCAGGGAGCCCAGCACTGGACACAACACTCCAGTGGGGCCTGAGCAGGGCAGAGCAGAGGGGGAGGATCCCCTCCTGTCACCTGCTGCCCACACTCCTCCTGATGCCCCCAGGATCCCCTTGTCTCTCTCAGCCCCCAGGGCACACTGCTGGCTCGTGGCCACCCTGTCACCCCCCAGCACCCCCAGGTCCTTCTCCTCAGAGCTCCTCTCCAGCAGCTCCCCCCAGCCTGTCCTGATTCCAGCAGTTCTTCCTTCCCAGGGGCCAGACTCTCCACTTGCTGTTGTTGAACCTCATCTGGTGTCTCCCTGCCCAGCTCTCCAGCCTGGCCAGGTCTCTCTGGATGGCAGAGGAGTGTCCTGGGTGTCACCCACTCCTCCCAGCTCTGGATCCTCCACTTACTCAGGGTGCTTTTAGCCCTGTGTAGAAGCAGATTTCCCTCAGGAGGGAGTGCAAGTCCCTGCAGCACTGAAACTCACTGACAGAAGGTGTTTGTCCATCTGGCCTCCAGCCCTGAGATCGGTATCGTTGGGATTAGAAAGGCTCCTGGCTTTCTTTGCTCTTCAAAGTTCTGCAGCAGTGCCAGGAAATGAGACTACAAAGTGAATCCTGAGACAAAAGTCCTTTTTTTAAGTCTGGGATTTCCTGTTTTTTTGCTTCTATAAACAAAAAAAAAAAACCCCAAACCTCATTCATCTCTCAGGCCTTCTGCTGTATGAGCAGAGTTTATTTTGGTTCTCAGGCTGGTCATGCTGCAGTGACATACCCCCTTTTAGCACAGGGGCAGCTTCCCCCCCCAAAAAAAACCCCAAAACCCTCAATTTCCTCCCAAAAAAGCTTCATTCTTTGGTTAAATTCTCCCCAAAAAGTGTTTTTGGGGGCAGGAGCTGCTAGTTCAGTGGGGACAGAACCAGGTTGTGCAGAATCCCAGCATGGAGAGTGGTTTCTCTTGGATAGCCTGGCCAGGGCACAGCTCAGGGTCAAGTAAAAATAACTCTGGAAGTTTGGTACATACCAATTTTGTCCAAAGTCTTTCTGTTTTTAAAAAGCAAACCCAAAGAGAGAAGCAGCTCCTGAGCATCACCCTGTAATTACAGCTGGGAAGGGCATGCTGGAAGCTTCCAGAACTTCACCCAGGAGCGAGCTGCAGTCTGACAGCCTCCCTCTTCTGCCTGCAGAAGTCATGAGAAGGCTTCTCCAGCAGCCAGACTGAGTTTGGGAAGAGTCAGTTGGCTCCTCCTTGGGTTCAGTTTTGCTTTGTCATCCCTGGTGGGTGACTGAAAGGTGGGGCTGGGTGAACCTGGGGAGGTTCAACACTGAGAAGGGTGAGGGCTGGAGGGATCCCAGACATGGATACAGGCTGGGAGAAGAGCTCCTGGGGAGCAGCCCTGAGGAGAAGGACTTGGGGATTGTGGTGGATGAGAAACTCCCAATGAGCAGCAGTGGCTCCTGCAGCTCAGGGTGATGGGATCCTGGGCTCCATCAGCAGAGGGGTGGGAGCAGGGACAGGGAGGGGATTGTCCCTCTCTGCTCTGTCCTCATCTGTGTCCAGAGCTGGGGGACCCAGTACAGTGTGGGGCTGGTGGAGAGGGGTCAGAGGAGGGACTTGGGGGTGATGAGGAGCAGCTCCCCAATGGAGAGAGGCTGAGGGAGCTGGGCTGGTTCAGCCTGGAGAAGAGAAGGCTGTGGGGGGACCTCACTGCAGCCCCCCAGTCCCTGAAGGGACCCCAGGAACAGGAGGGGAATGGGCTTGTTAAAGGGCAGAGACTGGCAGGACAAGGGGTTGGGGTGAAGCTGGAGGAGGGAAGGGGGAGAGGAGAGATTGGGGGGAAGTTCTGTGCAGAGAGAGTGGTGAGGGGCTGGAAGGGGCTGCCCAGAGAGGGGGTGGGTGCCCCATCCATCCCTGGGGGTGTCCAAGGCCAGGTTGGCTGGGACCCTGGGCAACCTTGTGTAGCTCCAGGCCTGGAGGTTGGTGTCCCTGCCTGTGGCAGGGGGTTGGAGCTCTGGGACCCTTGGGGTCCCTCCCAACCCAGCCCAGGCTGGGATTGATTCCACGATGTGCTTCCTGTTCACACCCCCACCTCCCCCTGCTTCCTGGCTCCGCGTGCTGCCGCCTCTGCCCTCAGCCAGCTCTTAGAGCTCTCAACACCTCATCTTTTAGCATTTTAGTAGGGAAGGTGGGTATTTTCTCACTCCCCCAGCCCTCCCTCTCCACAGGCAGCAGCCTTCTGACCGGTCCAGAGGGGCTGATGGCCAAAGAACGGGAGAACCTGAAGCGCCTCAAGTGCCTGCGGCGCTACCGGCAGCGCTACGGCGTGGAGGCCCTGCTGCACCAGCAGCTCAAGGAGCGCAGGATGCTGGCAACTGATGGTGCTGCCCAGCAGGTAAATGCCCAGCAGCCTGAGGAAAGGCTCCAGCTGGAATTTGGAAGCTGAATCCCACCCCCAATTTCATCCCTTCCTGGGACATCAGCTCCATCCGGGCTGAGCTGTGACACTCGCTCTGTAGGGGATGTGAAGGTGCTGCTGCCTTCTGTATCCACACCGTGGGCTGGAACATTGTGGGAGGGGGTTAAAGGCATTTTAAACAGGCACTGGAAGCTGCAGAAGTTGGAAGTGGGGATTGGAGAACTTTCCCTTTGGGAGGGAGGTCCAAGGCAGGGTGGAAAATGCCCCTTCTTGTGGTGGTGGTGGAACCCAGGCTGCTCCCAGACCTGTGGAGCCCAATGTCAGGCCCCTTAACTCACACCTGAAGCTGAATCCAAAGCCTTGTGGGGCTGTTCCTTTGTGACCAGTTTAAAATTCAGGGTGTTCCCTTGAAGCTGACTTTGGGAAACTGGAGGGAGAAACCTTGTGTGAGCCACTTCAGGGGTGCAGTTGTCCTCACCCACACCGAGCTGTGCCACCCCGCTCCCCCACCTTGAGTGTCCAGGGCATCTTGAGGAGCAGAACAGATGACTTTGATCTTGCTGTGTTTCAAAATTGGGATGAAAATGGTGTACAACTCAGGGGTTTCCCCCCCCCAAGACAGCTGGGTGATGCTTCAGCTCCTCTCCTGCCCTTGCAGGCACACACCACCCGCTCCAGCCAGAGGTGCTTGGCCTTTGTGGACGACATCCGATGCTCCAACCAGTCCCTGCCCATGACCAGGCACTGCCTGACACGTATCCTTTGCTCTGCCAGGGGCTGTGCTCCTTGGGGGGTTTGTTCCTGGAGTTACCAGCTCCTCTTTCCCTCTCCCCTTTGGCCCTGGATCAAGGCTGTCGGTTTGCTGTAGCCGGTGGTTTCAAGCAGGAGCCCAGAGGAACCATCTCCCGGTCTGTTGGTGCTCCAGTGCCTGTGGAACAGCCAATTCGTGTGGGAGCAACAAAAAACTGGGCTTGGCCTCACCTCAGGAGCCTCTTGGGGCTTTCCTGACCCATCCAGAGTGTCCCAGTTGGGGTTGGCAGCAAGAGGGGAACCTCACAAAGCCTGAGGGTGGCAGGAGGGAGCTTCTGGTTGTGTAGAAGAGGGAGTCCTCCTCACTCAGCCAGGGGTGCTGGGTGCCAGGAGCCACCCTGAGCAGGGTCTGTGAGCTCTCAGTAGGAGTCCTGCAGTGAAGGGTGTCTGGGAAAGGCCATCTGGCTGCTGAATCACACCCTCAGTGATGTATTTGTTATTTTCCTGGAGGATCTGAAGGAGGGAGTAGCTCCTACCCCGTTCTGGGGCTGCCAGGGGTCAGCTCAGCCTCCCCTTTCCTCCTCCAGAGGTTTACACACCCCTCTGCAAAACAGCCCTGGAGCTGTTCAACCTCCTCCAGCAGCTGGAATGACTCCAGGATCCCCACCCCAACGTGGGGTCCACCAAACAGCCTCATCCAGGCAGCTCAGAGAGGGGTTAGGGGCAGGTTTGGATGGGGTGGGAGCCTCCTCAGCAGCTGGTGTGAGTCAGGAGCAGCTCCAGCTCTGGATCCCAGAGCAGAGCAGGCAGCCAGGGGCAGGAGGAGCTCTTTGTTTGCTTGGAGCTCTTCATTTCATGGCTGAAGTTGGCAGAGGGGACTCCTGCTCTGCACAGGGAGCAGGAAGCTGCCTTTGTTTCTCTCCACCAGCCCTGCACTTCAAAATAAACACAGGGTAAACACCTCTAAAAGCTCTTTCAAGCCAGTTGCTGCCTGCAGCTGCCTGACTGAGCAGGAGGAGGGAGTGGAAGAAGCTCAGTCCAGCTCCTCCCAGCTGATTTCACTGCCACAAACAAGGTTTTACTGGGCTCAGCCCCCCCTGAGCTGGTAACATCTGCAGCCTGCTGGGCTTCATGCCCTCTCAGGAGGCTCCTGGGGCTTTGCTGGCTGAAGAGGAGCAGGAGTGTTTGTGACAGTGAGTTGAAGGAACCAAGCTGCTGGGCTGCAGGTGGAGTGTGGCTTGGTGATCCTTGTGGTTTGGGTACCAGTAAAGCCACTTGCTGGGTCAGGGAGATGAAAATCTGGGTTCCCCCTTCTACTCTGGTGTTGGGACAGAGGTGTTTTCACTCCCCACATCTGCCCTGGAGGGTCTTGAGATGTGGCTCCTCCACACTGGGCTCCACAGCCCTGCTGCCAGCACAGATCTGGGGCTCCCAACAGCCAGCTGGGAGGTGGTGCTGGTGTGTCCACAGCCTGGGGGAGAAGAGGAGGGAAGGGGAGAAGCTGGAACCCAGCCAGCTCAGGGAACTGGGCTCAACTTGGTGCCTTCTGGCAGTTCCTGGGGGGTTGGGAGCAGGAAGGGGTGGGGGGGTCTCCCCTCTTCCCACCCCACACTGTGGAGTGGAGCTGGGTGGGTGTGATGGGGAGGGGGGGGGTCTGGTGGGGCTGACTTGATCTGCAGCTCCAGACCAGTGTCACCAGTGGGGTGCTGGGCTTTTACCAGCAGAGAGGGGTGGGCAGTAGGGACAGGGAGGGGGTTGTCCCTTTCTGCTCTGTCATCTGTGTCCAGAGCTGGGGAAGCAGCTGTGGGGCTGGTGGAGAGGGGTCAGAGGAGGGACTTGGGGGTGATGAGGAGCAGCTCCCCTCTGGAGAGAGGCTGAGGGAGCTGGGCTGGATCAGCCTGGAGAAGAGAAGGCTGTGGGGGGACCTCACTGCAGCCCCCCAGTCCCTGAAGGGACCCCAGGAACAGGAGGGGAATGGGCTTGTTAAAGGGCAGAGACTGGCAGGACAAGGGGGATGGGGTGAAGCTGGAGGAGGGAAGGGGGAGAGGAGAGATTGGGGGGAAGTTCTTTGCAGAGAGAGTGGTGAGGGGCTGGAAGGGGCTGCCCAGAGAGGGGGTGGGTGCCCCATCCATCCCTGGGGGTGTCCAAGGCCAGGTTGGATGGGGCCTTGGGCATCTTTTAGGATCCAGGTTGGAGCTCTGTGACCTCTGAGGGGTGGTGGGGGGAGGATTTAGTGGCTCTGGGGGCGCCTTTGGCGTCCCCAGAGGCACTAAATCCTTCCCCCCACCACCCAGAACTCCTCTTGCACACTCTTCCCTTGACTTCACCCTCCCAGATATCTGCCAGGACACCAACCAGACCCTCTTCAAACCCTGCCAGGGCTCTGAGGAGACACCCTGCACCAAACCTGTCCCCCTCAGCCTCTCTGAAGATCCCTGCTGCCCTCTCCACCTCCGCCTCCCTCCTCAGATGTACATCCCAGAGCAGGTCCTGGCTGTCCCAGAGGATTTAGAAGCTGCTCCTACCGACCTCTACTTGAGTGCTGCTGAGCTCCAGCCCACAGAGAGTTTACCCCTGGAGTTCAGTGATGTGAGTTGGGGGTATCACAGAGTTATTCTTCACTCCCTCCACTCAAGGAGAAGCTTTTAAAGGGGGAGGTTTGGGGATGTGCTTGCAGGGTGGGTGATTCCCCCTCCTCCAGAAGGGCTCTGCTCTCCTGAAATCCATTTTAAAGGGCTTTTTTTCTTTAAAAAATAGGGTTTTTTTCCTCTTTCACTCTCCCCAGATGATTTTAATCCCCAGATTATTCCTCTGCCCTGCATGCTCGTTAAGCCTAGTGCTTAAAACCCTCTGGAAATGGGGTTAAAACAAGATCCTGGTGGCTGCTGGGAGCTACTGGGAGCTGCTCTTCCCAGCCAGGGGTTGATTCCTCTTGTGTTTGGGCACCTCTGAGTCTTATTAACCCCTTGAGGTGGAGCAGGGGGACGCACCCAGCACCCACCCCCCTGCTTTTGGTGATGGATCCCAGCCCTTGGGGTGGGCAGAGCTGGCACCCTGCTGCTCTCTGAAGGGGGAGACCCAAAATGAAGACCCTCCCTGAGCCTCTCCCTGCTTTCTTGGGGTCTTAGGGGGGTGGGTTTGGGTGCTTTAGGTGGGAGCACCTTTGTGCCACCCCCTTCCTGCTGCTCCAGGGGAGAAGAGCTGTGAATTCTGGGTGGGGGGTGTGTGTCCCCCACGTCCCCTCCTACTGCTGAGCCCCCTCCCCAATGTTTCCTCTCCTAGGATTTGGATGTGGTGGGGGATGGGATGCAGTGTCCCCCCTCCCCTCTGCTCTTTGACCCCTCGGTGACCCTGGACCAGTCCCTCAGGGACCTCGCTGAGACCCCCATAGACATCCTGGCCCTGGAGGAGCCCCCCCAGCCCGGGCTGCCCCCGCAGACAGACAGAGGGACGCCCTCCACACACCTCTTCCCCACGCCTGCCCAGCCTCAGGCCCAGCTGCCCACACAGGTACAGCCCTGGGGGGGCTTCCAGGGGTAACACAACCCCCCTGGGGGTCCAGAGGATTGGGCTTCCTGGGGGGAGAAGCCCCCTGTTGCCCTCCTGCCATTCAGCCAGGCCCTGGGATGGGGGGGGGTGTCAGTTGGTTGCCCCCCCCTTGCAGCAGAGCTCTGGCACCCACAATCTGGGTGGGATTAGGATTTAGAGGGGGGGGCACCCAGAGCCCATCCAGGGGCTCTGGGGGTGTCTTGGGGCCCTGTGGGTGGGACGGGTGTGACAGGAGCTGGTTGGGATGGTGTGGGGGTGTGTCCTGGGGGCTGGGGGTTGGGGGTTGGGGTTCTCCTTGTCCCCCCAGCCCACTCAGGGTGTCCCTTATCCCCCCTGAGCCCCACTCAGGGTGTCCCTGGAGGGGTCCCATTGGAGATCCCCTCCCTCCTGCCCCCCCCCCTCACCCCTCTGCTGCTGCCCCTGGAGCACCGAGGACAGGGGAAGTGGGGGGGAGGGTGGTCCCCAACCCTGCAGCCCCCAGGCCCTCCCTGAAGACCACCAGTTTGCTGTAGCTGCTGGTTTCAAGCAGGAGCCCAGAGGATCCCAGTCTCCCAGTCTACTGGCGCTCCCCAAACTGGGAACGGCCGATTGGTGTGGGAGCAACACCCCCCCCACCCCAAAACACCCCCCTGCCTGTTTCCCATCCCACACCCACCTCTCTTGTGTCCCCAGCAGGGTCCCCTGGCCCTGGCAGGGTGCTGGCCGGGCCCCCGGGCACCGGCACGGCCCGAGGAAGCTGCAGCCTCTGGCCCGGCCCCGGGAGCCGCCGCCAACGGCAGCCTGGAGCCGGTAACGTGAGGCGGGACCGGCCCCGGAGCCACCGGACCGGCCCGTGGGCTGCGCTGCGGCCGCGCCGGGGGCTGAACCCAGCGAGGGACGGACCCCACATCGCCCCCCAGCCGGCCGGGGGAGGAACTGCGGGGGGGCTGGGCAGGGGGGGGGCTGCTCGTGTGTCCCACCCCCCATCCCTGGGTGCAGGGGAGGGGGGGGGCTGCTCGTGTCCCCCCCCCCTCTCCCCTGTGTGCTGGGGAGTGGGGGGGCTGCTCATCCCCCCCCCTCTCCCCTGTGTGCTGGGGAGTGGGGGGCTGCTCATCCCACCCCCTCTCCTGTGTGCTGGGGAGTGGGGGGGCTGCTCGTGTCCCCCCCCCCCTTTCCTGTGTGCTGGGGAGTGGGGGGCTGCTCGTGTACCCCCCTCTCCTGTGTGCTGGGGAGTGGGGGGCTGCTCATCCCCCCCCTCTCCCCTGTGTGCTGGGGAGTGGGGGGCTGCTCATCCCCCCCCCTCTCCCCTGTGTGCTGGGGAGTGGGGGGCTGCTCGTGTACCCCCCTCTCCTGTGTGCTGGGGAGTGGGGGGCTGCTCATCCCCCCCCTCTCCCCTGTGTGCTGGGGAGTGGGGGGCTGCTCATCCCCCCCCCTCTCCCCTGTGTGCTGGGGAGTGGGGGGCTGCCCCCCGGGGGGGCTCTGAGGCTGGGGAGAGCCCTGGTCATGTAACGTGCTCCATGGGGGGAGGAAGATCCCCCCCCGCCCCCTCCAAATAAAGCGAGAGAGATGGGTGCTGGGTGTCCCTGTGTCTTGTTGGGAGGCCTGGGGGGGTCCCTGTGTCTTGGGGGGGGTGGGGGGTGGCCCTGTGTCCTGATGGGGGGGCTCTGGGGTGTCCCTGTGTCCTGAGGGGGTGTCCCGGGAGGGTCCTCGTGTCTTGTTGGGGGGTCCCAGGGGCGTCCCTGTGTCCCCAGGGGGGTCCCTGTGTCCTGGGGGGGCTCGGGGTTGTCCCGGGGGTGTCCCTGTGTCCTGGGGGGGTCCCGGGGGGGTCCCTGTGTCCCGGGAGGGTTCACAGGGGTGTCCCGGTGTCCTGAGAGGGGGGTCCCGGGGGTGTCCCTGTGTCCTGGGGGTGTCCCGGGGGTGTCCCTGTGTCCCGGGGGGGGTCCCCGTGTCTTGTTGGGGGGTCCTGGGTGCGTCCCTGTGTCCCCGGGGGTGTCCCTGTGTCCTGGAGGGTCCCGGGGGTGTCCCTGTGTCCCGGGGGGGTTCACAGGGGTGTCCCTGTGTCCCGGGGGGTCCCGGGGGGGTCCCTGTGTCCCGGGGGGGGGCGGTGGCTGGAGCAGCCGGTACCGGGAGGTGCAGAGCTGCCCCGGGGGGGGGGGGGGGGTTGGGGGGTGGGGGTGGTACCGGGTCCCTCCCGGGGATTCCCGGGGGTGGGAGGAAGGGGGTGGGGGGGGGAAACACCGCACCGGGGGGAAGGGCTGCGGCGGCGGCGGCGGCGGCGGCATCACCGGGACACCCCCCGGTCCGTCCCCGGGCGCCGATTGGCGGCGGCGGGGGCGCAGGGCGGAGCCGGCCCGGTGCAGCCAATGACGTCACCGCCGCCGCCGCCGCCGGGCCAGCCCCGGCCCCAGCCCCGGCCCCAGCCCCGGTCCCAACCCCGGCCCCAGCCCCGGCCCCGGCCCCGGTCCCGGTCCCAACCCCGGCCCCAGCCCCGGCCCCGGCCCCGGTCCCGGCCCCAGCCCCGGTCCCGGCCCCAGCCCCGGCCCCGGTCCCGGCCCCAGCCCCGGCCCCGGCCCCGGCCCCGGCCCCGGCCCCGGCCCCCGTCCCGGTCCCGGCCCCAGCCCCGGCCCCGGTCCCGGCCCCAGCCCCGGCCATGCCGCCCCGAGCCGCCGCCGCCGCCCCGCCGTGACCCCCGGTGAGTCCGGTCGCGCCCCCGGAGGGAGATTGAGGGGTGGGGGGGGGTCGGTGGCAGCACCGGGCGGTCCCCGGGTGAGTCGGGCATCCCCCCCCCCCATCCCCCGGTCCCTGAACGTGCCGCGGGGAGGGGAGGGGAGGGGGGGGGGCGGTTCCGGTTCCTCTCCCCCCCCCGCCCCCTCCCAGCGCGTCCCCGGTGCGGCGGCGGCGGCCCCGGCCTGTGCCCGGCGACATCCCGCTGCCTGCGACCCGCTGGCCAAGGGGGGTGTCCGTCCGTCCGTCCGTCTGTCCCACCCGCGGGGCCACAGTGGCCCCAGGGCATCCCAGCATGTCCCTGGTGTGTCCTCAGTGTCCCCAGGGCATCCTGGCTGTCCCCAGTGTCCCCAGTGGCCCCAGGGCATCCCAGCATGTTCCTGCCTGTCCCCAGTGTCCCCACTGTCCCCAGTGTCCCCAGGGCATCCCTGCCTGTCCCCAGTGTCCCCAGTATCCCCAGGGCATCCCAGCATGTCCCTGGTGTGTCCTCAGTGTCCCCAGGGCATCCCTGCCATCCCTGTCCTGTCCCCAGTATCCCCACAGCATCCTGGCTGTGCCCAGTGTCCCCAGTGTCCCCAGTATCCCCAGGGCATCCCAGCATGTCCCTGACCTGTCCCCAGTGTCCCCACTGCAGCCTGGCTGTCCCCAGTGTCCCCAGTGTCCCCAGGGCATCCTGGCTAGCCCCAGTGGCCCCAGTATCCCCACAGCATCCTGGCTGTCCCCAGTGTCTCCAGTGTCCCCAGTATCCCCAGGACATCCCAGCATGTCCCTGACCTGTCCCCAGTGTCCCCACTACAGCCTGGCTGTCCCCAGGGCATCCCTGCCATCCTTGGTGTGTCCCCAGGGTATCCCAGCATGTCCCTGGTGTGTCCCCACTGCAGCCTGGCTGTCCCCACTGTCCCCAGTGTCCCCAGGGCATCCTGGCTGTCCCCATTGTCCCCAATGTCCCAGGGTATCCCAGCATGTCCCTGATCTGTCCCCAGTGTCCCCACAGCATCCTGGCTGTCCCCAATGTCCCAGTGCATCCCTGCCATCCCTGGTCTGTCTCCAGTGTCCCCAGTGCATCCCTGCCATCCTTGGTGTGTCCCCAGTGTCCCCAGGGCATCCCAGCATGTCCCTGCTGTGTCCCCACTGCAGCCTGGCTGTCCCCAGTGTCCCCAGTGTTCCCACAGCATCCTGGCTGTCCCCAGTGTCTCCAGTGTCCCCAGGACATCCCAGCATGTCCCTGATCCCAGTGTCCTCACTGCATCCTGGCTGTCCCCAGTGTCCCCAGGGCATCCCAGCATGTCCCTGGTGTGTCCCCAGTGTCCCCACTGCATCCTGGCTGTCCCCAGTGTCCCCTAGGGCATCCTAGCGTGTCCCTGGTGTGTCCCCAGTGTCCCCACAGCATCCTGGCTGTCCCCAGGGTATCCCAGCATCTCTCTGGTATATCCCCAGTGTCCCCACAGCATCCTGGCTGTCCCCAGTGTCTCCAGTGTCCCCAGGGTATCCCAGCATGTCCCTGATCTGTCCCGTGTCCCCACTGCATCCTGGCTGTCCCCACTGTCCCCAGGGCATCCCAGCATGTCCCTGGTGTGTCCCCAGTGTCCCCACAGCATCCTGGCTGTCCCCACTGTCCCCAGTGTCCCCACTGCATCCTGGCTGTCCCCAGTATCCCCGGAGCATCCCAGCATGTCCCTGGTGTGTCCCCAGTATCCCCACAGCATCCTGGCTGTCCTCAGTGTCCCCACTGTCCCCAGTGTCTCCACTGCAGCCTGTCTGTCCCCACTGCTCCCACTGCATCCTGGCTGTCCCTGGTCTGTCCCCAGTGTCCCCAGGGCATCCCAGCACATCCCAGCACTGTCCCCACAGCATCCTGGCTGTCCCCAGTATCCCCAGTGTCTCCGCTGCAGCCTGTCTGTCCCTGGTGTGTCTCCAGTATCCCCACAGCATCCTGGCTGTCCCAGTGTCCCCAGTATCCCTACTGCAGCCTGGTTGTCCCCAGTGTCCCCACTGCAGCCTGTCTGTCCCCACTGTCCCCAGTGTCCCCAGGGCATCCCAGCATGTCCCTGGTGTGTCCCCAGTATCCCCACAGCATCCTGGCTGTCCCTACTGTCCCCAGTGGTCCCACTGCATCCTGGCTGTCCCCAGTGTCCCCAGGGCATCCCAACATGTCCCTGGTCTGTCCCCAGTGTCCCCACAGCATCCTGGATGTCCCCAGTGTCTCCAGTGTCCCCAGTGTCCCCAGGGCATCCCAGCATGTCCCTAGTGTGTCCCCAGTATCCCCACAGCATCTTGGCTGTCCCCAGTGTCCCCACTGTCCCCAGTGTCTCCACTGCAGCCTGTCTGTCCCCACTGCACCCACTGCATCCCTGGCTGAACCCAGTGTCCCCAGTATCCCTACTGCAGCCTGGCTGTCCCGGGTCTGTCCCCAGTGTCCCCAGGGCATCCCAGCATGTCCCTGGTGTGTCCCCAGTGTCCCCACTGCATCCTGGCTGTCCCTGGTCTGTCCCCAGTGTCCCCACAGCATCCTGGCTGTCCCCAGTGTCCCAGTGTCCCCAGGGCATCCTGGCTGTCCCCAGTGTCCCCAGAGCATCCCAGCATGTCCCTAGTGTGTCCCCAGTATCCCCACAGCATCTTGGCTGTCCCCAGTGTCCCCAGTGTCCCCACTGCATCCTGGCTGTCCCCAGTGTCCCCAGGGCATCTTGGGTGTCCCCACTGTCCCCAGTGTCCCCAGGGCGTCCCAGCATGTCCCTGGTCTGTCCCCACAGCAGCCTGGCTGTCCCCAGTGTCCCCACTGCATCCTGGCTGTCCCCAGTGTCCCCAGTGTCCCCAGTTACTGGTCCCCCTCCCCACGGGGCCACTGGCGCCGTGCTGGGGGAGGGGCCGCCGTGCCGTCCATCTGTCAGGGTCCCCCTGCCCCCCCCCCCGCCCCGCTGAGCCCCGGGGGGGCCGCGGCCGCTCTTCCCGTCCAGACGGAGTTTCCCTTCCCCTCCGGGGCCGCTTCCTGCGCCGGGGGCAGCGTCGGGGGGGGGGGGCCCACGGCTGCCACAGCCCGTCCGGGGGGGGGGGGGGGGGACGGACCCTCCTGGGGGGTCCCGCCAGCCCCACGGGGGCGACATTCGGCTGGAGGGGGGGCCCAGCGTGCGGGGGGGTCCCACGGGGGGGGGGGTGTGGGTGTGTGGGGTTTGGCAGGGGGGCTCGGGGACCCCCCCGCACCCCTCGCACCCCTCCCGGGGGGGGGCTGGGGGCGCCCCTGCTCCGGGGGGGTTTCGCCTTGGCTGGGAGGAGGAGGCGGCAGAGTTCGGGGGGGGGGGTCCCAGCGCTCCCACCCCACGGGGAGGGGGAGGGGGGGGTCCCCAGTGGGGGGGACGGCGCTGTCATGAGCCCTGCGCCCATCACCGTGGCCTCCCGCCCGGCTTGGCTGTACCCATCCCCCCCCCAGACCCCTCTGTTGCCCCCTCCCCACCCCACAACCCCCCCCCCCAACATCACTGGGGGGATGGGGGTGGGGGGGGGTGAGCCAGGGCCGCGTGGCCCCTCGTGAACCCCAACCCCGGGGTGCCTTAGGGGGGGGGTCACAGCACCGGAGCCCCGGGGGTGCCCCTGGGGGGGGGGATGGGGGGTCCCCTCGCTCCCCCTCCGTGGGATGCCCGGTGTCCCGGTTGAGGGTGGGGGGGGGTGGGGGGTTCCCGGTGCCCCAGGACCCCCCCTGCCCTCCCCACCCCGTGCCGGCTCCCCGGGGCTCCGTGGCGCTGGCGGCTCCATCCCGGCTCCTCCCCGGCCGCGGCGGGAAGGCGGAGCCGGGGCCGCCGCCTCCCAACAATAGCGCGGCCGGGCCGGGCCGGGATGGAGCCGCCGCCGCTACCGGGACCGGCTGCGGGGCTGCGCTGAGCCCGGGGGGGCTGGGGGGAGGAGAACGGGCCGGTGCCACCGGCAGCCCCGGGAGTGAGTGCGCGGCGGGGCCGGGGGCGCGGCGGGGGGACCCGCGGCCGGGGCTCGGGGGGGCCGGGGGGGTCGGGGTCGGCGCCTCTTCCGGAGGGAGCGGCGGCGGGGGGGGAACCGGGGGGGGAACCGGGGGGGGGGGGGAAACTGGTGCTGGGGGGGCTGCATGTCTGGGTGCCCTGGTGCCGCTTTTGGGGGGGGTCTGTGCATCCCGGTGCCTCTTCTGGGGGGGGGGGGTGTTTGTGCATCCCGGTGCCGCGCCTGGGATGGGGGGGGGGGGGGGGCTGTGCGTCCCGGTGTCTCTTCTTGGGGGGGGGGGGTCTGTGCATCCCGGTGCCTCTCCCGGGGTGGGGGGGGTCTGTGCATCCCGGTGCCTCTCCTGGGATGGGGGGGGGGGTCTGTACATCCCGGTGCCGCTTCTGGGGGGGGGGTCTGTGCATCCCGGTGCCTCTCCCGGGGGTGGGGGGGTCTGTGCATCCCGGTGCCTCTCCCGGGATGGGGGGGTCTGTGCATCCCGGTGCCGCTTCTGGGGGGGGGTCTGTGCATCCCGGTGCCTCTCCTGGGGGGGGTGTCTGTGCATCCCGGTGCCTCTCCTAGGGGGGGTCCTGTGCATCCCGGTGCCTATCCTGGGGTGGGGGGGTCTGTGCATCCCGGTGCCTCTCCCGGGATGGGGGGGGGGTCTGTGCATCCCGGTGCCCCGGGAAGGAGTTGGGGGGGGGGGGGGATGTGGGTGTCAGGGGGCTGCAGGAGTCTCCCCTCCCCCCTACCTCCCCCAGCCCCGTGACACCGCGGGGACCCCCCGAGTGAGGTAAAGGGGGGGGGGGGTCCCCAGGCTGTCCTGGGCCTGGCATTGGGGACACCCCTGGCCTGACTGTCCGTGTGTCCGTGTGTCCGTCTGTCGTCCCCCCCCCGCAGCCAGCGATGTCGGAGAGCGTGGCCGAGGTGCCGGGAGACCGGAGCCCCCCGGCGCTGGGCGAGACGGGCACCAGCCATGAGCTGCTGCAGCGCCTGCGGGAGCTGGAGGTACCGTGGGGGGGCCCCGGGGCCGCCCCCGCCGGGGCCGCGGCACCGGCAGCCCGGACACCGCGGTGGGGGGGCGGCACCGGCCCCCCCGGGTGCTCCTGGGGCTGCCCCGTGTCCCCCTCTACCCCCGCCCCCCGCATCCCTCCCCACTCCACCCCGCACCCTGCTGCATCCCACCAGGCAGAGGAGGGGGCTCTTGGGTGCCATGGGGGGGGCTCTTGGGTGCCATGGGGGGGGGTCCACGTGCCCCCCCCCCTAAGCCATCCCTGTCCCCAGGCAGAGAACTCAGCCCTGGCCCAGGCCAATGAGAACCAGAGAGAGACCTACGAGCGCTGCCTGGATGAGGTACAGGGCTTGGGTTTGGGGGGGGGGGGGTGTCTGGGGGGTGGTGTGCACCCTCACACCCCCACATCACCCTCACACCCCCCACATCACCCCCCACCCCCCCGCATCTCTGCTCCCCAGGTTGCCAACCACGTGGTGCAGGCGCTGCTCAACCAGAAGGTGGGTGTTGGGGGGGGGGGGAGCAGTGAGGGGGGGGTTTGGGGAGGTCCTGGCTGATGTGGATGTGTGGGACCCACCCCAAATCCCCCCCCTACCCCAAATCCCCCCCCCAGGACCTGCGTGAGGAGTGCATCAAGCTGAAGAAAAGGGTCTTTGACCTGGAGCGCCAGAACCAGGCGCTGAGCGACCTGTTCCAGCAGAAGCTGCAGCTCTCAGCTGGGTCCCTGCTGCAGGTACAGCCTGGGCTGTGCTGCTGGGGAGGGGGGGGTTCATGGGGCAGAGACCCCCCCCCACCCCACCCCAAAAGCTTAACCTGGGGTCTCCCTCCTGTCCAGCTGCCGATGCCCCCGGACGCCCCGTCCAGCCCCCAGCCCGGCTCTGCTGAGCCCCCTCCGCTGCCTCGTGTCCCCTCCCCAGAGGTGGGTACCGGTGTCGCTGAACCTCTGCCCCCCCCCCCGCCCCCCCCGTCCCCCTCCCCAAGCTCCCAGACCCCCAGCACCTTCTCCCTGCCCCCCCACCCTGGCTCTGTGGCATCACCCATTCCACACCCAACTGCCTACGGTGTCCCTCAGCTTGTGGTGGCCCCCACCCCATCACTGAGCCCCCCCACCCCATTAAGTACCAACCCCTCAGCCCCCCAAACTCGTGCATCCCGGTGCCTCTCCCGGGATGGGGGGGGGTCTGTGCATCCCGGTGCCTCTCCCGGGATGGGGGGGGGTCTGTGCATCCCGGTGCCTCTCCTGGGGTGGGGGGGGGGTCTGTGCATCCCGGTGCCTCTCCTGGGGTGGGGGGGGGGTCTGTGCATCCCGGTGCCTCTCCTGGGGTGGGGGTGGGGGTCTGTGCATCCCGGTGCCTCTCCTGGGGTGGGGGGGGGGGGTCTGTGCATCCCGGTGCCTCTCCTGGGGTGGGGGGGGGGGGTCTGTGCATCCCGGTGCCTCTCCTGGGGTGGGGGGGGGGGTCTGTGCATCCCGGTGCCTCTCCCGGGGTGGGGGGGGTCTGTGCATCCCGGTGCCTCTCCCGGGGTGGGGGGGGTCTGTGCATCCCGGTGCCTCTCCCGGGATGGGGGGGTCTGTGCATCCCGGTGCCTCTCCCGGGATGGGGGGGGGGTCAGTGCATCCCGGTGCCTCTCCCGGGATGGGGGGGGGTCCTGTGCATCCCGGTGCCTCTCCCGGGATGGGGGGGGTCCTGTGCATCCCGGTGCCTCTCCCGGGATGGGGGGGGTCCTGTGCATCCCGGTGCCTCTCCCGGGATGGGGGGGGTCTGTGCATCCCGGTGCCTCTCCTGGGGTGGGGGGGGGTCTGTGCATCCCGGTGCCTCTCCCGGGATGGCGGGGGGGGGTCTGTGCATCCCGGTGCCTCTCCCGGGATGGGGGGGGTCCTGTGCATCCCGGTGCCTCTCCCGGGATGGGGGGGGTGTCTGTGTCGTCCCCCCCCACTCCACACCCCCTGTTGTGCCGTGGGGCTCAGCGCCCGGTCCCCCGTTACAGGTGATGCCGTTGGTGCCATCGGGCAGCCCCGGGCTCAGCCCCGGTGCCCCCCCCTTGGACGCCCTGTCCCCCTTCTTCAAGAAGAAAGCCCAGATCCTGGAGGTGCTGCGCAAGCTGGAGGAGACAGACCCCCTGCTCGGCCCCCCCCCAGTCTCCCCCGGCTCCCCCGAGCCCTGTGCCGCCCCGGCTTGGCCCTCGTGCCCGCTGAGGGGGCCGGGGGCTGCCGGGGGGTGGCGGGGGGCTGAGGGCAGCCCCTGCTCCTCCCCGGAGGAGGCTGCGGGGCCGCGGGGGGCCCTGCTCAGCGCCTTGGCCGAGCGGTTGTTGCGGGGTGACGGGGGGTGTTGCCGGCGGAACGGAGAAGCCCCCGGGGCACCCCCCCGGCAGCGGCACGGCGAGCACCCCGCTTTCCTGGGGCTCTACCCCCCGGGTAAGGAGAGCCCCGAGGGGGGCTTCACCTTGTTGTCACCCGGGGGGGGGGTCACCAACCCCCTGCCCTCCCCACCTAAGGTGCTCAAGCTGCCCCCACCCCCCGGGGCGCTGCGCCTCAGCCCCCAGCTCCCCCGGGCCTCCAAGATCCCCTGTCGTGGGGGTAACCCCGAGGCCTCTCCGGCGCTCAGCCGCCGCGCATCCCCCGACGCGCCCCCGGACCCCGGCTCCCCCGAGCCCCCCGCCTTCCCCATGCCACACACCTACGAGGTGGCTGAGCAGCCCCCCACGCCCCCAGCCCCCCCCAGCAGTGGGGAGAGGGCTGCTGCCTCCCCCCCCAGCACCCGCCGGGGCACGGGGGGCTCGGCCGCATCCCGCCGCCCCGGTAAGAAGACCCCTGAGCCGGGCTACCTGCCCTTCAAGGAGCGCCTGGCCGCCCTGGGCAAGCTGCGGGGGGCTGAGGGCCGTGAGCCCCCTGGGCTGGGGCGGCCTGACCGGGGGGGCCACGGGGCCGAACCGCGACCCCCACCCCGGGGCGGCTTGGGGGGCAGCTTGAAGCATCCTGAGCCAGCCCACGGCGGGGAGCCCCTGGCCCGCTGCTACTCCTCCGGCTCCATGGGGGAGCCCAGCAAAGCGGGGGGCAAGGGACGCCCGGCCGGTGGCAGGACCCCACCTCGAGTCCCCCCAACACCCCCCGCCAAGCCCACCCGCAGCCCCCACGGCAGCCCCACCAAACTCCCCACCAAGGCGGGCGCTGGCAAAGCCGGGACGCCGCGGGGCGAGGAGCTGGGGGACCCCAAAGCATCGGCGGGGCCCCGTAAAGCACCAGCAGGCCCCGAGCCCCCCAACAACGGGCCTACGCCGGGTACCGCCACGGGGCACTCGGCCATCGAGGAGAAGGTGATGAAGGGCATCGAGGAGAACGTGCTGCGGCTGCAGGGGCAGGACCGGGCGCCCATGGGTGAAGCCAAGGGGAAGGCGGCCGGTGGCTTGGCCAGCTGGTTCGGCCTACGGCGCAGCAAGCTGCCCGCGCTCAGCCGGCGCGGCGATGGAGGCCGCGGGCGGGAGTGGGCCGGGACGCCGGCTCCTCTGCGGCGGGAGGTGAAGCTGGCGGCCCGCAAGCTGGAGGCCGAGAGCCTCAACATCTCCAAGCTGATGGAGAAGGCCGAGGACCTGCGCAAGGCCCTGCGGGAGGAACACGCCTTCTTGCAGGGCCTGGCGCTGGAGAAAGGGCGGCCGCGAGGACCCCAACGCGGGCCCGGCCACCTCCCCGTCATGTACCAGGAGGTGACGGCTGAGACCTTCATGCAGCAGCTGCTCGACAGGTCAGAGGTGGTTAGTGGGATGGGGAGGGGGGGATTAGGGGGTGGGGGTGTCCCTTCCCTCTCCCCCAGCCTCAGTGGTGGTCAGTGGGATGGGGATGGGGGGAATTGGGGGGTAGGGGGGTGGTGGGGGGGGTGTGTCCCCCCTCCAGCCTCAGTGGTGGTCAATGGGATGGGGATGGGGGGAATTGGGGGGTGGGGGTGTCCCTTCCCTCTCCTTCAGCCTCAGTGGTGGTCAGTGGGATGGGAAGGAGGGGAATTGGGGGGGTGGGGGGGTGTGTCCCTCTCCCCCAGCTGCTGTGATGGTCAATGGGATGGGGATGAGGGGAATTGGGGGGTGGGGGTGTCCCTCCCCTCTCCTCCAGTCTCAGCTGTGGTCAGGGGATGGGGATGAGGGGAATTGGGGGGTGGGGGTGTGTGTCCCTATCCCCCAGCTGCTGTGATGGTCAGTGGGATGGGGAGGAGGGGAATTGGGGGGTGGGAGTATCCCTCCCCTCTCCTCCAGCTGCTGTGATGGTCAATGGGATGGGGATGGGAGGAATTGGGGGGGTGGGATGTCCCTCCCCTCTCCTCCAGCCTCAGTGGTGGTCAGTGGGATGGGGATGGGGAGGAGGGGAATTGGGGGTGGGGATGTCCCCCCCTCTCTTCCAGCCTCAGTGGTGGTCAGGGATGGGGATGGGGGGAATTGGGGGTGTGGGGGGGTGTGTCCCTCCTCCAGGTGCTGTGATGGTCAGGGGATGGGGGGAATTGGGGGGTGGGGGTGTCCCTCCCCTCTCCCCCAGCTGCTGTGATGGTCAGGGGCTGGGGATGAGGGGAATTGGGGGGTGGGGGTGTCCCTCCCCTCTCCCCCAGCTGCTGTGATGGTCAGGGGCTGGGGATGAGGGGAATTGGGGGGTGGGGGTGCCCCCTCCCCAGCCCCAGCGGTGGTCAGTGGGATGGGGCTGGGGGGAATTGGGGGGTGGGGGTGCCCCCTCCCCAGCCCCAACCTGCCGCCCGCAGGGTGGACGGGAAGGACGTGCCCTGCCTGGAGCACAAGCGGGAGCTCGGTGACCTCCGGCGGGGCCCCCCCGACGCCAAAGACCCCCGGCTCTGCCGGCCCCCCCGCAACGGCATCGTGGGGCACCTCCGGGAGCCCCCCGGCAAGGTGAGGGGCACCCCACATACACCCCCCCCCAGCTCTGCCAGCTCTGGACCCTGAGCCAGGGGACCCCCCCCCCCTGCTTTGCAACCCCCCCCCATGGCTGCACCCCCCCCCCCCCATGGCTGCTTAACCCCCCCCTGCTTTGCAACCCCCCCATGGCTGCACCCCCCACCCTGGCATCTTACCCTCTGCACTACCCCCCCCATGACTGTTTACCCTTTGACACCCCCCCCCATGGCATCTTACCCTCTGCCCCCCCCCATGTCTGTGCCCCCCCATGTCTGTTTCCCCTCTGCCCCCCCATGTCTGTGCCCCCCATGTCTGTGCCCCCCATGTCTGTTTCCCCTCTGCCCCCCCCATGTCTGTGCCCCCCCCATGTGTTTCCCCTCTGCCCCCCCCATGTCTGCGACCACCCCATGTCTGTGACCCCCCCCATGTCTGTGCCCCCCCATGTCTGTGCCCCCCATGTCTGTGACCCCCCCATGTCTGTGTCCCCCCGTGTCTGTGTCCCCTCTGCCCCCCCCCATATCTGTGATCCCCCCATGTCTGCTGTGCCCCCCCCATGTCTGTGCCCCCATGTCTCTGCCCCCCATGTCTGTGACCCCCCATGTCTGTGACCCCCCCCCATGTCTCTGTCCCCCCCATGTCTGTGCCCCCCATGTCTGTGCCCCCCCATGTCTGTACCCCCCATGTCTGTGCCCCCCCCCGTGTCTGTGCCCCCCCGTGTCTGCCCCCCCCCCCGCCCCGCCCGTCCCCCTCCCCAGGTTCCGGCCGTGGCGCTGCGGGCGGAGCTGCCGCCAGACGGGAGCTTGAACGAGTCGGGGACGTCGCAGAACTTCGCCAGTGAGGGGGGGACAATGGGGGGGGGGCAGAGACATGGGGGGGCAGAGGGGACACAGACATGGGGGGACACAGACATGGGGGGGGGTCACAGACATGGGGGGGTCACAGACATGGGGGGGTCACAGTCTTGGGGGGGGTTTGCAGACATGGGGGGGTCACAGACATGGGGGGGCAGAGGGGAAACAGACATGGGGGGACACAGACATGGGGGGGGGTCACAGACATGGCGGGGGGCACAGACATGGGGAGGACAGAGACATGGGGGGTCACAGACATGGGGGGGCAGAGACATGGGGGCAGAGGGGAAACAGACACGGGGGGGCAGAGACATGGGGGGGCAGAGACATGGGGGGGGCAGAGACATGGGGGGGCAGAGACATGGGGGGCACAGTCATGGGGGGGGCACAGACATGGGGGGGCAGAGGGGAAACAGACATGGGGCGGTCACAGACATGGGGGGGCAGAGACATTGAGGGGGGTCACCGACATGGGGGGGCAGAGGGGTCACAGTCATCGGGGGGTCACAGAAATGGGGGGCCGCAGAAATGGGAGGGTCGCAGACATGGGGGGGGCGTCACAGACATGGGGGGGGCACAGACTTGGGGGGGGTCACAGACATGGGGGGGTCGCAGACATGGGGGGGGTCACAGACATGGGGGGTCGCAGACATGGGGGGCACAGCCATGGGGGGGGCAGAGGGGATACAGCCATGGGGGGGTCACAGACATGGGGGGGGGGGTCACAGACATGAGGGGGCAGAGGGGAAACAGACATGGGGGGGTTCACAGACATGGGGGGGTCACAGACATGGGGGGGGGGGTCACAGACATGAGGGGGCAGAGGGGAAACAGACATGGGGGGGTTCACAGACATGGGGGTCACAGACATGGGGGGGGGCCCAGACATGGGGGGGTCACAGAAATGGGGGGGCGCCCCGGGGTGTGTGGGGGGGCGGGTCCCAGCAGGGAGGGGGGACCCCCCAGTGCTGACCCACCCCCCCCTCCCCCCCCCCCCCTTGTGCCAGCAGCCTGCGGGTCCCTGACACGGACACTGGGACAGCGGGATCGGCACCTTCCCCCCCCCGGACTATGGGGGGGTCCCCACCAAGAGCACCCCGAGACCTCGGGGCCGCCCGGAGCCGCTGCCCGGGGCGGTACCGGCTCGGCCGCCCCCCCCCCCTCACCAAAGTGCCCCGCAAAGCCCGGACGCTGGAGCGGGAGGTTCCCAGTGCCGAGGAGCTGCTGGGGGGCCCCAAACACAGGGGCACCCCGGCCTGCCGCCCCCCCGCGGCCCCCCACGCCCACCGCGCTGCCCCCCAAGGTGGGTGTCCTGTGGGGCTGGGGATGTGCCAGGCCAGATGTGCACAGATGTGCTCATGCAGGGGGGTCCCCAGCCCCCCCATAAGGGATGTGGAGGTTGGGGGAGCCCCTCACAGCCCAGACTGCCCCCCCCCTTGCCCCCCCCCCCCGCCACTGCCCAAGGTGGGTGTCCTGTGGGGCTGGGATGTGCCAGGCCAGATGTGCACCCCATGTGCTCACGCAAGGGGGTCCCAGCCCCCCCAAACCACCCCAAAAGGGGTGTGGAGGTTGGGGGGGGCTCACAGCCCAGCCTGACCCCCCCACCGCTCCCCCCACTGCCCAAGGTGGGTGTCCTGTGGGGCTGGGGACATGCGTGGCCAGCTGTGCTCACACAAGGGGTGTCCCAGCCCCCCATAACCCCCCCTCCAGAAGGGGTGTGGATGTTGGGGGGGGCCCTCACAGCCCAGCCTGACCCCCCCCCTTCTCCGGACACCCCCCCACCCCCCTCCCCCTCCCCAAGGTGGGTGTCCTGTGGGGCTGGGGATGTGCCAGGCCAGATGTGCTCATGCAAAGGGGGGTCCCAGTCCCCCATACCCCCCCAGAAGGGGTGTGGATGTTGGGGGGGGGGCCCTCACAGCCCAGCCTGACATCCCCCCCTCCCCTCCAGCCCCCCCCCCCCCCACTGCCCAAGGTGGGTGTCCTGTGGGGCTGGGATGTGCCAGGCCAGCTGTGCTCACACAAGGGGTGTCCCAGCCCCCCATAACCCCCCCCCCAGAAGGGGTGTGGATGTTGGGGGGGCCCTCACAGCCCAGCCTGACCCCCCCCCTTCTCCGGACACCCCCCCCACCCCCCTCCCCCTCCCCAAGGTGGGTGTCCTGTGGGGCTGGGATGTGCCAGGCCAGCTGTGCTCACACAAGGGGTGTCCCAGCCCCCCCAAACCCCCCCCAGAAGGGGTGTGGAGGTTGGGGGGGGCCCCACAGCCCATCCTGACCGCCCGTTCCCCCGCAGCGGGCGGGGGCAGCGCGGGGCGGGCGCGGCGCGCTCAGCAGGGCGCCAACTGGACCTTCCCCAACGCCAGAGGCTGCGGCGCCGCCCAGCCCTGCCCCTGCCCCCCCGCGGCGCTGCGGGGGCTGCGCTGCCCCGCGCTGGTAAGGGGGGCACGGGGGTGGGGGGGGGTGGGGGGGGGGGGGGGCTGCGGGCGCCGTCCTGCCAGCCCTGGGGGGGGGGTGAGGGTTGATTGGGGGCGGGGGGGGGCACAGGCAGCCCCCAGCCCTGGGGAGGGGGGAATGAGTGTTGATTGGGGGGGGGGGTAATGAGTGTTGATGGGGGGGGTTAGTGAGTATTGATGGGGGGGGGTTAATGAGTGTTAATTGGGGGGGGTAATGAGTGTTAATTGGGGGGGGGGGGATAATGAGGGTGATGGGGGGGGATAATGAGTGTTGATTGGGGGGGGTAATGAGTGTTGATTGGGGGGGGGGGGGCACAGCAGCCCCCAGCCCTGGGGGTAATGAGTGTTGATTGAGGGGGGGGGGGGGGGCAGAGGCCCTAGGGAGGGTAATGAGTGTTGATTGGGGGGGGGGCAGAGGCCCTGGCGGGGGGGGGGGTAATGAGTGTTGATTGGGGGGAGGGCACAGCAGCCCCCAGCCCTGGGGGTAATGAGTGTTGATTGGGGGGGTTAATGAGTGTTAATTGGGGGGGGGTAATGAGTGTTGATGGGGGGGTTAATGAGTGTTGATTGGGGGGGTAATGAGTGTTGATTGGGGGGGTAATGAGTATTAGTTGGGGGGGAGGGC